>NC_090929.1:835746417-836056417 GCF_040938575.1 Ambystoma mexicanum
GCTGCCCCTCCTTACCTTTCTCGAAAATGTGAAAAGGTCCACTCCACAGGACCAACACAATCTGCCTACTCTCACCATCTCACCATTCCTAGATTACAATGCGCCAGGGCCGGTGGTGCCAGTTTCCCGGTCATTATCGCCAAAATATGCTCTAACCCTGCATTTCCGAACAGTCGTATTGGTCTTTCAGAAAACTATTGAAAACATGGCTATTTACCTAGAGGGCCCTTTGACTAACTGTGTCCTTCACTACTACCCTATTTGACCTGCAACTAGCGACTTGATGCCCAAGGGTTTAGTGCGCTTCTACAAATGTAAAAATAAATAAATACATTGGGGATGTTTAGGTTCTTTGCATAGGGTTTAGCAAATGGGGATTGTGGGATGAAGTTGTAACTATTATGTGTAATTATATACATTATTTGATTTTGTGTATAAAAGCTGTACATTTGTTAAACACGGGATGGAGTCATTAGTTTTTCAGCTTTACAAAGCTGACTAAATCCCTCAGCCATTTGCATGTAATACATTTGCTTTTCCCGCATCATGCATTCACTCTCTACTTGAGTTTTTTTTGTTGTATTGAGGTTTGGGTTCACCCTTCTACATTTGATGACCCACAACGTGATCTGCAGGGCCTCCGAGATGCTGGGGGTTTCCTTGCTGCACACTCGCCTGCAGGACCTATCTGCATTGACCAGTCCATGTGCACAATAAGAGGGGTTTGCAGTCGCCATGTTGTTTGAAGGCCTGCCTGTTCCTTTGGGCATGGTGCCACAGCCCAGGTGTGAAGGCTATTGGAAGGGACGCAGCTTCGGAGAGCTTGGGAGGACGCATATGAGGTGAGTGCATTTTGCGGGAAAACCAAGGGGGAAGAGGTAAAGGTGATTATTTGGAGTTATTGGGATGTGTGAGGTTAAATGGGGTCACAAAGGTAGTTGACATTGATCAAGAGAGTGAAAGGTAATTGGGAGTGCAGAGGACATTTTCGAACTGTGAATTGTTATATGTTGAAAGTCCTTTTATTCTCTCTTTCCTTTTTCCCATTATTACTTCCTTTATTATTTTCTTTTCCTATTGGTAGTCAAGTAGTGAAGAGGGATCTCCTCGTAGCCCAGGAAAGACAATGTTGTAGTTGAAAGCGCTGTAGGTCCGTTCTGTTGTATAGAGGATGAACGGTACTTCCCTGTCCCTATAAAAAGGTGTGTGCGTAGAGGTACACTCCTTTTTTCAAGTGAAGGAGATATGATGAGATACCATGGTATAGGTTATTGGGCCTCATTACAGGTTTTCTGGTCTGGTAACTAAGGTACTGGTAAGCTTGCTGGTACCGTAGTTACCAGACCGTCAAACTATGAGTTCTGCTTGCGGGTGCTTTTCCGCCCACCAGGTCAGACATGGCGCACGTTCCGGCACCCTCGGCCAGACACTGCTGGTAGCACCGGCACCATTCTGAATGGTGGTGATTCTACTGGCCTCCCCATTCCCATTGAGTCCTAGGTGACTCAAATGGGAATGGGGAGTAAAGGTTTCCGGCTCCTGGCAATGGGGAAATACAGGCTCCACCAGGGTTGTAATGGCCCTGTATTTCCCCATTGCCAGGGGCCAAAAAAATTCACAAGTTCGGCAGCAGCCTGCCGGTTTTACCAGCAAGGCTACCACCAAACCTTTAATGAGGTCCATTGTGTTTTTTTGTTGGTTTTCTGATGCCGTATTTATCTTATATGTCGGACTGCTTAGTGTGGGCCAGTGATAGCCCAGAGTGAGGTGTTTGAGGTGTTAGTAAAGAAGAGGTGAGTTATTATTGAGGTATTAATAGGTGGGGGGTTGTTTTTGTTAAAGGGGTTATAGTATTTATTGGAGTGCCACACGATCGACTCTGTGAAATTCTTATTTTTCGGTTAAGAACAAGGTAGGAATTGGAATGGAGTATGGAGACTCCATTGGGACATATGTGTCAGTCGTTCCCAGGAAATAATCTGGAAGTACCACCGTGAGTGGGATCAGGGAACCAAAGACAGAATGTTTAAATCTTGCCCCGAAGAGGGCACATATGACAGGAGTATTTTGGAGAACATGTACACACCTATTTGTTGGTGAAACACAAAGGGAAGAAATTGGACAATAGGCAGGGCATCCTTGAGTTGTGGAACATTTTCGAGGATGGAAAAGCCCCTGAAGATAACATTGAGTCAGTAAGGCATACGCATGTATACCCAGAAACCAGCCACCGTATGGTCTTTTCCGTTTACAGCCCTCTGGGAGATATGCCAATCCCTGTATCCTGCCCCAGTAGAATCTAGGCGGGAACCTACAGTGGCTCTGACCGTTAGAACAAGTGAACGATTAAGGATGGAAATAGAGAAACAAGCATGCAGTGATTTAGAAGAAGCACTGCAAAGAGCGTAGGAGGAGTTAGCAAGAGCAATGCAGGGAGACAAGGAAGAGCAGAATACAGAGACATGTATGGACAAGTGGAGATAGTGACAGAGGGCCTCATCACGAGTTGGGAATTGCCCCAGGGCTAATTTAGGTAAAAATGACAATTTCCAATGCTATTAGTGTGGTGCAATTTGCGCCAAATCCCGAGTTGCGGGGCGGGGCGGTAAATGGGGTGGTGCTATTAGCACCGGCGCAAATAGCACCACACTAATAGCGTGGGAAATTGTCATTTTTACCTCCAGCAAAAAGCTGGAGGTAAAAATGCCATTTTCTGCCCAACTCGTGATTTGGCTATCCCTTAAATGTACTGATAATACCGTACCCCCCCCCGCATTTAAGGCCTCATGCCAAACGCATGATGAGACCCAAAATCTTTTAAAAATGCATAGCATGGTTATTAGAGATGTTGGTCTTAGACAAGGAAGCTTTCGGTCTAGATGGGATACCTGAAATTCTGCACATGGAATGGCACGCTGCGGTAGTGTAGGCTATGATTCAGTGAAAACTGAAAGAGTAGCAGAAGAAGGAGAATGGGTAACAGATGAGGAACAGGGAGTTGCACTGAGACATATGAGGGATTGTACGCTATGGGGACCACAGTGCTTGACGCATCACGGTCGGGGAGTAGTGGTCATGAAATGTAAAGGAAATGGGGATGGCTGAGACTACTAAATTCAAGGGAATGCAGTTCCTGCTATTACAGAAGTGACTGGAAGAACACATTATGCACTATGGCCACACATGGATCAAAATAATTTAATGGAAATGCTACCCTCGCTCACTGCAGGAGCAGGGAAGTGGAGGTATGCCCTAGAAAAACACACAGCAGGGTTAATGTTGGCCGTGGGGGATATGAAAAGTTTGTTTGCAGCTCTACAGGGAGCAGGCAGATGATATTTGGAGAAGAGCAGGCTAGGGGTGCAGCCAGACACCAATGATCATGATGGTGCACTCTTTATTAATTGTAGGATGCGACTATGGGCAGCTTTGAGAAACGCATCCCCAGTCACGTCAGATATAAATTCAATCATGGCTCACACTATCAAGGCAGGTGTTGATCATGCCTTGTATATTAAGCAAATTTCGGAAATGTAATGAGCCAAAGCACGGGAGGCATGGGAGGGGAAGAGGGGGTTTTCAGAGAAGAGGAGGAGGTGGATTCGGAGTGATGAGCCCTAGGTTTAACAGACAATTTATAGGTCGGTTTGGAGGACTGTTTGGAGGTCAGTATTGGTCTTGTGGAAGGATGGGGCATTTAGCGCTAGATTTCAGGAGTTGATTGCCATATTTCTGTGATTCTTGCATTAAACCAAATGGATCAGGAGGTAGGTTTGCATATCATCTCTGGTCACAAATGCAGCCCCCAACAATGCCATATGCCCCAGGATCTGTGCAGCTACAGCAAGCATGGATTGTTCAGTACCCAGGGCCTGAGGCAAAACATAACCATGCACAACAGCCAGCTGTACCAGCAGAGGCACCTAGACAATCCTGGGGTACGGTACTGGACTATAGAGGAGCGAGTGTCTTGGGGCAGTTCTTTCCTACGCCCAGGTACAAACACATATCCGTACTAGGACAGCTCCCAAAGAGCTCTGATGTGTCCAGTCCTGTCAGGCACTACCAATCCAGAAGTGGAGCCCCTGCTAGGTGTGATGATCTTGCAAGTTTCCCATGTCAGGAAAGATCATGGACACGCAGGGGTTCTCTGGAAGAATTTTGATGGTTCCTTACACGAAGGCTATACCTATTATGGTTGGTACACAGAATGTGTAACCTCCTTTGTTGTATTGTGCATATACCTCAGTGAATCTCTTGGACAGTGATCTCCTGAACAAACTGAATATGATTATAATATTCTCGAAGGAAGGTATAGTATGCTCAACACCTGCTAGGATAATAGCGCTTATGCAAGCATGTTACAGCGATAACACAGGACCAAGGGGTTCCTGTGCATCCAGATTTGTTTCTCTGTGGGGTGATGATGGTGCTAGGATGGATGCCTGGGATTAGAGATAGAGTGCTGCTCGTGCCTGCTGAATTTTTATTCTATCCTGCTGTCTCGCAAGAAAGGACAAGCCTGTTCTTTTAGGCACAGATGAGGAAGGGGAGGAATGGCACACAGTTCTGTGTGTAGATCCAATATTGTCATTAAGGGGGGTGTTTGAGGTGTTTGAGGAACAGTTGTTTGAGAATGCTGCGGACACAGGAGATGATATTTGAGATCTGTATAGCTTGCCAGATTACGTATATTGCATAGAGAGATACTGCAGATTATATCTATTGTTAACACTGCATCACCACATTTGCAGAAGGGTTTGGAGAAAGTACCTAGCCACTTGTGGCCCCGTAATCCCCATGACGTGGGGTTAATGAAGAGTATAGGGGCAGTGCAAATAAAGTTAAAGCCAGGTGCGATATTACCCCAAGTGAGACAATACCCCATGTCAAGGGAGGGTGATGAAGGGATCTATGATACTATCATGGCATTGTGGCTGCAAGGTATAATACAACTATTAGTGTTCCCCATGTAATACAACCATACACCTTGTAAAGAAAGCAAAGGCATCTAGTTGGAGGATGTTACAGGATTTGCATCCTTTGTGTTATATTTTTGAGGCTGACGTCCTGGTGTTTCCAAATCCTGTTGCCATTCTTTGTAATATTCCCACTGGATCCACTCACTTCACTGTGATTGATTTAAAAAATGAATTTTTCTCAGTTCCTTGCACCCTGATTCTCAATATCTAACTGCATTCACGTATCGTGACATGACAGAGATTTCAACACGTGAGGTTACTGAAGGGTTATTGTGAATCCCCTAGTATCTTTAATACGGTGGTACAGATGGATTTGGGGAAGTTACACATGCCAAGCAAGGTGATCAAGTGCGTGGATGATTTGTTAGTGTGTAGCACTTCAGGGAGCATTGTTGAGGAGACTCAATAATGCCTCTCACTCTGCTAGCCAACAATGGGTATAAGGTGGACAAAGAGAAACTGCAGTATTGTCAGACAGAGGTAGTGCATTTAGGGCAAGTACTATCGCCAGCAGGAAGGGAAATGATGCCAGAGAAAGCAGTTTCAGTGACAAATACACCACTGCCAGTTACTGTCAAGCAGATGCAACAACGTGTATTGCTCTGTAACTGTTGTAGGTCATGGATCTTTGACTACTCTATCTAAACGAGACCCTTATTGCAAGGATTTAAGGAAGTGCAGAGAGTGGAGGGTTTGATTAGCTGTATGGAGGAAATGATTACATGTTTCCAGGCGCTTAAGGCTGTGATCAGTAATTCTCCATTTTACCATGAGACCAATCACTTTTGTCCCACAGTAGTTCTGCTTGGTTTGAACCACTGCAATGTATCATATGCTGACAACCAAATGTACTTCAGAAGTTTCAATACTTTGGACTACTGACACAACTTCAATGACCTTCAGACAGATTTTGACAAGATAAGTTGACCATACTTCAACCTCGTCAGGTAGGCTGGGCACTCTTCCCTCAAACTGTTTTCTTCAAAGGGGCAGCTTCTTAGCCTCTCTTGTCTTACTGTTAACAATGGTCATCTGTGTCTGCCTTCAAGACTCCCTTTTCTCTGGCCTCCACAGTCGTGGGCATTACAGGTTGAGTCTACTTAAAAAATGTTCTTGAAAAGCAGCCAATTCCCCTTCCCTAACTTCACCTGCACCTTTCTGCCAGCTTTCAGCCAAAAAATTACCCAGAAGCCTTGGTGCCACTCTCCTGGCCTCATGTAACCGTTGTATACTTCTTGGTTTATGCACTGAACTGTTAATAACTGAAAAGTATAGCTGGATTGTTTTAAACTCTGAGAAAGACTCAGCTTCACAATTAATACGGGCTACCACTTGGCTTTAGGCAATGCTTGTTCTCTTCTTCAGTCTTTTGTACTCTTGTGAATGAAAGGTATGTCACTTGTATGCAACAAATACAGTTTAGTATTTCCGGAGAAACCACAATTAAGCACACACAATCACTCCTTGATATAGCTTTCAAGGTTTAAAGGTAGTTGTGAAATTGTATTCCCATAGAAGCAAATGATATAGTTCAGGCCTCCTTGGGGAATCACAATAAGGCACACACAGCCATTTGTTAATGTAGTTTTCCCATGATAAAGATTGTAGATTTGAAATTGTCACTGTTAAGTGTTCTGCAATGGTCTTTGCAGCGTTCCTTTTTAATAACTAGGGACACGCGACCACTCCTTGAACATTAATAGTGTTTTGTTAAATGAACAATGGTTGTAACAGTGTTAGCTTCCTACCCAAGCAAGAAGCCTTTTCCTCAATACACATGTGTTACATTTCCATTGTTTAAAGAATGCGGTCCAATTCTACTCACTGAATATCTGACATGAGTGGCAAAGGAGCTGGTTACTGTTACCAGCAAGGCTCACGCAATGCTTTAGAACACTGTGCTTCACTCACAGACTTCTGAAGCATTGTCTCTGTGGGTCGCACTGCTTCCACAACTTCTACTACAATATCTACTGCTTCTGGCTCGCGGGCGACCCTCACCTTTATCCTGAACAGGTTTCTCCAGTCTGGACACCCATCTTGGGAGTTTCCTCTACTCCTGAGACCCTCCACTTGGCAATCACTTTTTGTCTCAGTGTTCATCATGCCAGCAGCTTGGCAACCACAGCAATCGGGTTCACATGGAGAGAACTCTTTCTCCAGCACGTCTTCTGCTGCGCAGCCCCTGCATTTCAGAGTTTAGGAGGACAGGACTCTCTCAGAACATGCAGGTGAAATCTGCTGTCTCCTCGGCCAGTATCTCTCTTCTTCTCCTACTTCATCTTGGTTTTCAGCCTCATGTTTTTCTTCTGCTTCCACTGCCACAGTCTGCATCACAGCCAACCTTTCAGTTCCTTCCACTACTTCCTTCATTCTCTCCCTGAGGTGGTCATTTATGTCTCCCAAGTCTAGTGATACTTTTTAGGTGTGGGCTATTAGCTTTAACTGCCTGACTACTTAATTGCCTGATTTTGACAACCACATGCCTCCTCAGCCCTCTTCCTCATCTCATTCCCTCTAGGATTCTGGGATTTGTAGTTTCTTTCCGCAAATTTAGGTTTCAGCATATTTTAATTATTTGTAATGGTAGATTTAATTCCCTTAAAGTTATTAAATAAAAGGGGTTAGGAAGATTAGCCTTTACAGAGGAAGCTAGTTTATTCAAGAGAACATTTCCAGATCTGAGTTGGCTCAGATTTTACAATATTAAGATCCACAACGTGAGATCAGCATGAGTGTTAGGGACATTAATATGACAATAGGCAAGTACCTCTTGAGGTACCTTGGGAAGATTCTTACTTCCAGAGGAAAAATACTGTATCTCATCCCATGGAATCTCCTCACCATCCTGGGCCCTATATCCTCCCAGGTGCTCCTCCTGCAGTACACCACGCCCAGCATTAGGACCAGGAAGCGTCTGCTTTCCCATGGCCACCTGGTTTCAGTGAGGGATCCATAGAATTCTTCACAGGTGCCACGGAGTCCATCCAGTGACATTCTTAGCCAGGCCAGTGCAACCAGATGAGGGCATGCATGATTGCGCGAAATAGGAAGGAGAAACGGACGAGTAAAATGCAGTCAAAGAGGGAGAAGTACTCTTCATTGTTGGCTCCTCAATCACAGATCATGGCACTGGTGAAAGGCATACTGGTGCAGCAGTTATGCGCCTTGTGAATTATTCCCCAAAGGCGGCAGAATTAGTGGCTCTCATAGAGGTGCTAGAAATTAGCAGTAGAAATGTAGTCACCATTTATTACGATTCTGCCTATGTTATGTTTACTGTGAATTCAGGGTTGTAGAGAAGGAACAGGAGAGGATTTGAGAGGTCCGATGGAAAACCCATCAGCATGCTGCGCTTCCATCCCAATTAATTGAAATGTTAACAATGCCAGCAACAGTAGCGGTAGTGAAGTGCTCCCTGCATACTAACAGCACTGATGCAATTGCTTTCTGTAATGATGCAACAGACAAAGCGATGAAGGAAGCCGCTTTTCTAGAAGTAGAAGATCCCCCAGTGCCCACAGAATTACTGATGAAAACAGGTTCAGTTATCTATTCCTTATAATTCTCTGCCCCTAATGCAAATTATTGAATTGCAAAGACAGGACTTGCAGCAAGAAAGGTATTTGTGGGGTAAAAGAGGGTGTTCTTATCACCCACTGATTTGGTTTGGAGACAGCATCTCACAGCTAAGCTAGTGATGCCCCAATAATTGCTTATAGTTGCACTTGAGCAGTTGCCCTACCCTACTCATGTTTTGAAGCAGCAAATTGCTGCTGATATCCAGGAGGATTGGTTTATCCCTAACCTTCAAGAGCATGTAGATAGTTTTGTGGCAAAGAAACCTGTCACCAGTATAACACAGGCTACACTCTCAATACTTTGAAAGGAACATTGCCCCACCCCTCGGGGCCCTTCAGGGAGCTGCACATAGATTACATTGATTTGATTAACATGTGCAGTCATTATAGTTATTTAATCGTTGTTTGTCTATTTTCCCATTGGCTTGAGGCTGGAGCCTGTACTCACCCTGATGCTAAATCAGTGGCTAAAGTGTTAGCATGCAAGGTATTTACCTGTGTGGGAATATGTAACGTCCTAAAATCTGACAATGGGACTCAATTTTTTAACATGTTTTTAATGAGATCACTTCTTTATTGGGGATAAACTACAGGTTATGTTCAGTGTATCATCTACAAGCCAATGGTTTCAAAGAGCGTCCTAATGGGTAGTTAAGGTTAAAGCTCCAAAATCTGCCATATCCTGTCTAAGAACTGGTTACACTGGACCTCATTACGAGGTGGACAGTAAGGGGTTAACGGTGCCGGTAAAGGAGCCGGAGCCGTTAACCCCTTACCGCCCCATTACTAGGTCTGCTTGCGGGACCCACTAAGGATGCCTTGTTTTACCAGGCATCCTTAACGGGTCCCGCGAGCAGCCCAGGATGCTAACAACGGGCCCCTCATTAACGAGGCCGTTGTTAGCATCATTCCCATTCCCATTGAGCCCTATGTGGGCTCAAATGGGAATGGGGATGTACCAGGTCCGGGATCCCTGAATGGGGAAATACCAGGCCCTCCAAGGTTGGAATGGCCCTGTACTTCCCCATTCAGGGAACCCAGACCCGGTACCCGAAATGGAGGTAGCCATGCCGCAAAAAGCGGCATGGTTATCTCCTTCCTTGCAATGAGGCCCACTGTTTTCCATTGGCTTTGTTTAGTCTTATGAATCAGCTAGGGAAAGAACATCACCTGACCCCTCAGAAGATCATGATGGGGAAGAGACTGCACACACCACTCTCATCTGAACGAATGACCTCTGACACACATAAGTCTGTGGACATTTTAGGGGGAAGAGTTTCAGGGCTATTTTAGGGACCTAACCAAAACTGTTATATATTCACAGATTACATCTCTTCATCAACAGCCAGCTGCATCTGAAAGCATCAATACAGAGTAACTACAGCAACCGCAACTCTTGCCAGGGGAGAGTGTCTATATTAGAACTTTTGTCTGGCGTTGAAATCAACAGAGGTTTCACTGGCCAAATTTAGTCATTTTGGCGACTCCAAGTGCAGTGAAGGTAAAAGGTCAGAAGTGTTGGATCCATCTTTCGGATATAAGACGGGACAGCAGCACCACCCCACATCCGCAAGCGAAATACCTTAGTGTAAACCAATCCAGGAAAAAGATGAGTATTTTAATGAGACTTCTGACAATGTTTAGATGAGGGTGTCCTTGTGAACGAATAGACAATGATTTTTCTTTGGTCACTCAAGGAGCAGCATACAGGAACATTAATGTTATGATGTATATATTTCTGTTGTTTTTCTCTTTGTTCTTTTGTTTGTGTCTGTGTAATGGAGATTTTGCAGGAGGGTTGGAGATTTCATCAAGGAGATCACATTTTTCTTTCTTTTAAGCTATTTGACTGCAAATATATACAGGGGTGACAGAGACACAGCCTTCCTTTGCCCCCAACCTTAATTATCACCCTTATCAACCCCCAAATATATTTGCAGCCAAATTCTGCTGAAATAATTCGATGGATAGGGCTTCATCAAAATCACCTGTGATTAAACCTCACTATCCTGGAGAGGGTAGGTATACAAATGCTGATAATATAGCAGCCATTGACATACAGTCTTATGATGTGCCATGTGCCAGTGCCCAGGAGGTGAAGGTCCACTGAGAAACAAAGAGTTGTCGAAAGTGAAGGTGTTGTCTCAGATGGTATTGTCGATATGCATTGCCTCAATTCAGATAACATGTGGTGCAACCACTTGAGAGAGGTGGGAAAGGAGAGGTCTACACATTCCTGTTATATTTGTTCCCTCTTCCTACATGCTACTGGCACTCCCAGACTGTTTTTTTTCAAGAGAAATGCTGCCTCAAATAGCACAATGTTTATTGCATCTAGCCTTATTCAGATTACATGGCCTATTTCAAGGACATCGGTACAGGTTACCGTCCGTCGCACCAATCGATGAAAATGAGTGTGTTAAAAAGGATGGGAGGGAGCAGGAAAATGTGAGGTGCAGCCCATGCTCTCAGTTGAAATTGGAAGGTTGTGTGTTTTCACACATTCGATGGGAGAAGGGCTTAATGAGTTGCAGAGTAGGGGGATTGTGGGGGTTCACAGAAGAGGCAGTGGCACATATTAATGAAAACAGTCTTGAGATTTGGTATGTGTACATTAAAAACTGACCTGGCTGAAGCAAAAAGAAAAACCTGTTAAGATCCAGTTGCTTACACACTTTTCCTTTTGTTTCAGGAGTGATGTCACTGTACCAGTGGGAACCAATCAAAACTGTAGTGAGTGCTTACGATTTGCAGACCTTGCTGGTAGGACTTCTGCGATCATGGATGCATAATGGGCAAGTGGATTCCTTGCCTATCTTCATCGCCCGCCAGCTTGGAAAGGAGTGTGTAGAATTTCCACCATGCATTTGCCAGTACTTGTAGTGTCTGATGCTCATCTCACTGTTGTTAAAGTACTACCCCAAGCTACATCTGGGCCCCTTCCCCTACAACGTGTCTACAGACCAGTGACTTTTGAAGAACACACAATGTTAGGGACCTTCCAGAGACATAAACACTCCAATTATTTTTCATTGACAACTTCAGAGACACTAAGGAACATTCCAGAGCAGTACAAGCTGTTCAGCAAGACTGAAATGTTTTTCACCTCCCTCCTGGCGTTCAGGCTGCTGTGAATGCCAAATGGTTTCAAGTGACTCGATATAAACTGCTCCGAATGGCTAACCATACCGAGCATGAGTTCAATGCCATCAAGGAGGAAATGAGAGCGATTCGATTGATGACTCTCCAAAATCGTTACACACTTGACCTCCTTACTACCATGGAGTGAGTGCTGTGTCTGAAGATCGCCAGCTCTTGCTGAACCTACATTCCTTCTAATGGTCTAGATAATGTCTCTTTAGCCCATGCCATAGGAGCGCTGTATAATCTTTGTATTGCCATGGAAACTGAGGCTAGAACAAAAAAGCAAACATGGCTGGACTCTTTGTTGTTTTGGGTACCATCTTGGTTGGCTCTAACTGTCAAAATGTTTGTGCCCATTGTTGTTTTCCTGCTTGTGCTTTTCTGCTCCTGTAAGGTACTTTTGAGGTAATGTTCTGCCAAATTACCTAAGACAGCCACTATGATGTCGGTTACTTTGACTGCAGGTAAGGTCACTCCCATCTTAAAGCATGTTGGCATACAGACAGATCCAAGGATGAGTACGATATTGGTCCTCCTGGTATTTTCTTGTATTCTCCACCAGATTTAGATAATTATACAGAGCATTGCGTAGATTGTGGAAGAGACAGAGGGTGTCTGTTTTTGTCTTGTACCCCAGTGGAGTATGCTTGTAGTGTGGTTAGCATGCGTGATGTTTTTAGTGTGTGGGTCCCCAAGGATGACTTTATAAGGGAGTGGGATGTAAATAGATTAGTTTATGGATTAACTAAAGGGGGAGTGTTGGGATGCAAGTACAGTGTCCCGATAGGGTAAAGAGGTTTACGTTACGTAAGTTGTATTAGCCTATGGTGCGGCTCGTTTAAACACTTATGTTACTTTGTATTTAGTTTTGAATATATTTTAGGTTGCAAAATGTAGCAACATAATGAGCAACAATGTAATCACAAATTCATTGTTTGGGGTACAATTTTGTAGCACATAGAATTGAGCTGTGAGGAGCTCAGTGTTTATAAGTGAGAGAACAATGTGGTATTTGCTCTACATGTTAATGTTAAAGGTATTTGTACCGTGCACCGTCACCAACGGAATTGGTCCCCAGGTGCTCTGGCGGATCTGCAAACAAGAAGGCAAGGTGGGGGTTAGTAGGGTGAAGAGGGAGTAGGAAAGTGAGAGAGGGGGTGTCTTGTTGGCAGCTTCAGCTCGGTTTTCACGGTGCGCTGATCTTGGGTGTGAAAATCGGACCAATGTGAGTCCTCATGTGGTGTTGGTGCAAGTTATGTGTTGTTTGTTTGTTGTTGTGGTGTGGTGAAGTGCATGTGGTTTGCTGTGTGAAGAGGTGGCTGTGTGTATTTTTGTGTGAGATATGCATGCAGAAATTTGAGCTTTTGGGTTAGTGGGTTTTATGTCTCTTAGTCTTTGTATTTCATGTTCTACGTAGCCGATTGTCCCATGGAGTTGGCATTTTTTTGTCTGTCCGTATAATTATTAGGAGTGATGGCATGGCAAGTTTCCAACTGTGCTATATCTGACCGTTGTGTACCAGGTTGAGGCACCCATTTTCTCCCACTCTAGTATTGGTGCTGTATTTTACAGTCATCCACTCCCTTCCTATCTATTCCCTGTTGATGATCCATTGCTGCCTGTGTTTGCTTTGTCGGCTACGGTGTTGTTAACATGTTCCTTACCCTTACCTCCTGATCTCTCCGTAATCGTTCTTTAGTATGATTCCATTTTATCTATCTTTCAATTGGTAAAATGATATGCCGTAGATTGTTCTTCACTTCCCTCCGTTTATCGAAGCTCGCTTAGGGACATCGGGTGTACCGGTTTTCTCTCCGAATATTGTTTGAGCTGCGTATGTGCCCCTATAGGCATTCCTTCTAGTTATGGGGCGAAGAGCCAAGATTTGAGCAGTGTTCTGAATAGAAAGTGATCTCTTGTGTTACGTATGTTCTTTGGTAGCTCGTTTCAGTTTTTTGGGGCAAGGTGAGAGAAAGAGAATCCTCCAAAGTTTGTTTTGTTGTATGGTTTTGGTTCCAAACGGATGTCGCTGCTTGATCTGAGTGGTCTTGTTGGGTGGTAAACATTTATTTTCTCTCTTAGAAACTCCACGCCTTGGCAATGGATTGCTCCAGGATGTGAGGGGAGGATTTTTCGGTAGAGAGGGCTGTTGTAGGGGGATGTGGTAAGCTTGTGAAGTATACACATGGGGACTTAGGATGACTTTGGATAAATATGTAGTTAGAGTATCGTGGTATCAAGAAGTTCTTCTACCTTTACACAAAGCCTTCTAAAAGATTGCAGGCTTATTGAAGTTAGAGCATTAGGCCACAGTTCTTCTGGTTTGCAGGGGTTTTGTTTCCATCCCTCCGTAAGTGTTTGGATGACTGAGGTCAGGCAAGTGGGAGGAAGCAGAACACATTTTACAGATGGAATGAACTGCCATTAGGTTTGTTTTTATGGTTAGATCGATTTGCAGATGCGAGGGACAAACTTCCTGGGGAACATAGTCTTGTTCTTGAATGTCCAGTGGGTCCAGTTAGGATTACGAGGATCAGAATGGGGTAAGCCAATAAAAACATGCAATGGATGCTCAAGGGCAGAGCTTGACTAGTGTTGTGTTCCTATGAATAAAAGCAGGATATGTGCTAGGGAGGCCATAAGATTTAAGATGTATGTCACATGATGAGGTGTTGTGAAGGAATGCTGAAGGAGCAGTTCAGGACGCCAGCTTGCCCATGACAATGAGGAAGCTATTGTGCAATCAAAGGAATGGCCACTGTCTTCACTCCTCCATCTCATTGTTGGAATCTTATCGAGGTTATGCACATCACAAACTGGGTTAAAAGTTCTCTGACAAATGGGGTGAGTCAACTGTTAAAAATTGTTTGAGATAACAGACCAATTATATTTCAGGAAGTCATGACTGTCTACGTAATGCGACCACGTGAAAGGGTTATTGTGTTTAGTAAATATATCCAGTGGGGTTAGAGAATATACATGATGTTCAGGTTCTTTGTATTGGGTTTAGGAAATGGGGATTGTGGGATGACGTTGTAACTGTTATATGTAATTATGTAAATTATTTGATTTTATGTATAAAAACTGTAAATGTATTGAACACAGGATGGAGTCATTAGTTTTCAGCTCCACAAAGCTGACTAAATCACTTCACCAGCCCATTATAAGTGGCATGCTAGAAAAGAGCAACTCCTGAAATCAACCAGTCGATTGGTGTGCAAAGACATGCAGCCATTCAGAGTTGTCGAAATTAGTGGTTTCAAATACTTTATCCCTTACTTTGCCCCAAGTTACTGCATGCCAAGACGGATGTTTTCCCAACTTTTCAACTTCCGCAATTATACAAATAATTATCAAAAATTGTACATTCTGCACTGAGGGCTAGCGAAAGCTATAATGTCCATTTAAGAACCAATATGTGGATCAACTTGTAAACATCAGATTTCATGTGCACCACTGCACATTGGGGGTTATTGCAACTCACAGACCAAGAAACCTCCTTTTCTAAGGCCTTGCCTCCGAAACGCTCCTATGACAGCAACACAGTGAGTGGTATGCAGAAAATGGCTGCTCTCTGCTTTCATTGATTGGGAAAAACACTCTGCAATTCATATTTGAGAAATGCTGTAATATGTTAAATTCAAGTGGCTGCAGCTGCTGAATCTACATGTCATTACATGATAATGCATTTATTTATTTTTTACATTTATATCAGTACACAAAATTCACAGGCATCTAGGCGCTAGTTACAGGAAGTGCATAGTGCAAATCGTATAGTACAAGAACAAGCATGTTGGTTACAGTCAAAGTAGTTGTTCGTATACAACCCGGCAAAACCTTGCCTCATGTTGCGAGGGGCTACTTCAGGCATTCAGACAAGCATAAGAGACGAAATTGGTATGTGAGCTTAAACAGGCAAAGCCTCACCTCATGTTACGGGGTCTATATCAAGTATGCAAGTAAAGGTAGGTAATAACAACGTTTGAATGAGTGCACACACTGGCAAAGCCTAACCTCATGTTACAGGGGGCTACAACAGGTATGCAAGTAAAGGTAGGTAGTAACAGCATCTGGCAAAGCCTCACCTCATGTTACAGGGGGCTACGATGGGTATGCAAGTAAAGGTAGGTAGTAACAGCATCTGGCAAAGCCTCACCTCATGTTATGGGGGCTATATCAGGTATGCAAGTAAAGGAGGGTAATAGCAGCATTTGAATGAGGGAACAAACTGGCAAAGCCTCACCTCATGTTACGGGGCGGCTATATCAGGTGTGCAAGTAAAGGAGGGTAAAAGCAGCATTTGAATGAGGGTACAAACTGGCAAAGCCTCACCTCGTGTTACGGGGGCTACAACAGGTAAG
Organism: Ambystoma mexicanum; assembly: GCF_040938575.1. NCBI lineage: Eukaryota > Metazoa > Chordata > Amphibia > Caudata > Ambystomatidae > Ambystoma > Ambystoma mexicanum. The sequence continues at coordinate 835,762,486 of NC_090929.1, forward strand.
CAAGCAGACAAGATAAGTATCCAGTAAAGTACGAGGATACAGGGACAAAACATTACATTTCAGGAGGATAGGCTCTGAGTGCAGAACGATGGAGAGTACAGATGAACTGGCATGCAATGGTAACAAAACAAGGTAATGAATATAATATGCGGCTGCCGAGTTGAGAGACACAGGGCCTCATTCCGAGTAGGGCGGTAAGGGTTAACGGTCACCGGTAATGAGACCGGTGCTGTTAAACCCTTACCGCCCTAGTACGAGTTCCCTTTGCGGATCCTTCCATAACGCCTGCTTTTAGCAGGCGTTAAGGACGGGACCTGCAAAGGGACTTTAGTGCTAATAACGGTACCGTAATTTACGGTACCATTATTAGTGCCTTCCCCATTCCCATTGAGCCCTATGGGGGCTGAAATGGGAATGGGGAAGGGCCCTGGTGAATGGGGAATTACCGGTCCCTCCAACCTTGGAATGGACCGGTAATTACTCCATTCAACAGGGCGGAGTCGGAACGATTTTGGGGGCAGCCATCCCACAAATAGCAGCGCGGTTACCTCCACATTCGGAATGAGGCCCAAAATGTAGTAACAGCCAGTAGTGTAGGCAACGTGAGGCTGTCGAGTTACGACTGGAGAGGAGTTATTGCAATGGCAAGCAGTAACAGGCTGATTAGACATGTGGTGCAGGTGCCAAAACAGGAGAGTTAAGCATATTACAGTTGAATCAGTGTATGAAGAAGTGTTAGAAGGCGAGGTCGGAAAAGTTACATTTCTGATCAGCATGGAATTCACAATAAGAGAATCATTATAGGTGCTCAGAGGTAGTCTGAGGTCGACCGATATTTGGATAAGCAGGAGAAAATGCACAAGTACGCGCAAGCAAAATAAGTGGAGGTTGTCATCGGCCTAGTCCGGGAAAGCCACACCGTGGGAGCGGGGCTACATCGGACAAGGAGGCGGGTGAAGTAATCACGGATGGTGGTGCAAGACTAGAAGCTCACCAATGGCATTCAGAACCAAGTAGTAGTGTAACGGGACAGACATACTGGTCACTATAGCGTGAAAGTCTGGGTCGTGATCATGGGCGAGAACTGGAGGAAGTGATGGTAGATGAGCGGTGGCCAGGCCTGAATAGTGCCAGACAGGGAGATCAGCCAAAGGCCTTAAACACAGGCCTTTAAAGGGGTCTGGTGTCACCTGCCGGCTTCCATGGGGCATGTTGATATTAGCAGGATGCCGCCAACCGGATTGCTCTGGAGGCGGGCATTGCAGGCTGCAGTGCTCAGGGAGGCGGCAGCAGGAGAACGGAATGGCCATTTTTAAATGCCATGTAGATGCTGGATTATGAAGCCCAAAAGGGCTAACCTCTCCATTGGAGCCGATGTTTCTGGACTCATGAGGACACTCCAGTCCCTCCTCTCCACCGCAGGGCCAGACAGGGAGATGCATAGTGCAACATAGTGTATACATTGCAAAAGGGCAGTTTTAGTCATGTTCCATGCTTTGCCCATTGTTTGAATTTTGTAGTCCATGGCCCTCATTACGAGGCAGGCACTGACGGAATGAAGGGGGCTGGTACGAGACCAGTCCCCTTCATTCCGTCAGGGCTGATTACGAGGTTCCCTTTGCGGGACCCGGATCAGACGCCTGGTAAAACCAGACGTCTCTTCCGGGTCCCGCGAGGGGAAGAGGGAGGTAACAACAGGACACTTGTAATGGGCCTGTTGTTACCTCCCTCCCCATTCCCATTGATCCCTATGGGGGCTCAAATGGGAATGGCGAATGGTTCCTGCAAGGAGGACTTACCGGGTCCTCCTATGTCAGAATGACTTGGTAAGTCCCAATTGTAGGAACCTGGTAAAGGAGCCTGGTTTGGAGGCAGCCATGGAGCTAATAGCTACATGGCTACCTCCAAACTCGTAATGAGGGCCCATGACTTTATGAAGGAGAATACCAGCACTGTTACCCTGATAGGAGCAGCAAAGTCAGTATGTGACCATTCTTGCTATTCTGTGATGTCATGGGCAGCATGGGCACATTTTCAAGTAAAACACAATGGCCCTCATTACGACCCTGGCGGAATTCGCGGTGCTAAATGCACCGCGGAGCACGGCGGAAAGCCGCCGATAGCGCCATGGGGGTTGGCGGATTTACCACCCCATGCCGACCTTGGCGGAGCGGTAAATCCCCAATCCCCATTTTGCCCTTCCCCATTCCCATTCTTGCCCCATAGGGTATAATGGGAGTGGGGAAGGCGTTAATTACGCCACCGTAAAGTACGGTGGCGTAATTAACAACGAGGTCCCTTAGCGCCATGGATTTCTCCGCCCGGTAAAACCAGGCGGAGAAAGGCTCCATGGCGCTACGGGAACTCGTAGTAGGGCGGACGGGTCCGCCGCGAATAACGCTGGCGGAAACCCACTCCGCCAGGGTCGTAATGAGGGCCAATTTACCATGTTAACAACTTGTACAAGTTGTTCCCACAAGGTCGAAATCCACTTTTTACATGTTTGAAAGAATGCTAGAGCAAAACAAGGCTGCACAGGAGGGCACCTTGTAGTATGCAATGGTAGATGGTCTTATGCTTAATTCATCACAGTGGCTCATGTTAGGAACCTAATACACCTTCAGAGACCTTTTAAAGAAGCCACACACCACATTTGCTGAGGCATGAAATACTAAGCAAAGTGATTCCACCATTAAATCTGTTTAAACAGCTAGTAGAGACACACAGTAATACCTTTCAAAGAAACTGAGATGTTTCAGTCATATATCTTCATGACAGAAAACAATTGACCAAACTGGTGGACACAGAACGCTGTAAGCTATCAACTCTACTTCACCCTGGGTTTAAAATGACAAGGCTACCAAAGTGTCTTGATGCCTTATTGTTGAAAAACCTGTTTGTTTCTGCAGTACAAGAAGACTGTGAAGGCTTGGCAGAGGATTGTGACCACTACCGCCCAACATCATCAGTCAAATAGTAGCAGCACAAGCTTAGATATAACCCACATGTTATAAGAAAGTATAGATGCAACAAACAGCACCTGTTAAAAAAACCTTTTAACACCATCTACTTATGTCACTACAAGGTAACACTATTATTGTTTCAAAAGAGCACTAGTGACAAATTGGATTCTGCCCTGCAAAAGCACAAGGATGAGTAAAGTCTAAAATACCCACTCGACCCTCATACTGCTACAAACCAAGAGCCAACACAATCATAATGGTAAAAAAGGCACAGTGAAGTGATATATTTCTTTCACCGTTTGTGGTAACTTGGGCCGAGGGAAGGCTTTGCTTGTCAGAGGAGTGTGATTCAGTAGCAACCCAAAGAGCAAAACATAAACGTCCAAAATAAAGGGAATTTCCAGTCAAGGTTCTATATTAAGATATATATACTTTAATAAAACACACCATCTGCAAAATAACCAAATAGAACAGCTCTACACCGGCTTTGAGCAGTGATGTGAGCGGATCAAGCTCAGTTCAGGTACATTGGATTGTGTGGGTCCAAACAGCAAGTGGATGTCAAGCAGGTTCAAATATGGTAGCACTGCCCAGGATCCCTTTGAGGTCGGGCCCAGTCAGGTTGCAACCACGGGAAGTATCGATGAGTGACACTCCAGTGGTTTGAATCAACCAGTGGCTGTTGTTCGAAATGGTGATCCTGCTGCTCCGATGCAGAGTTCAGTGAAGCAGCAGTTTGAGAGATGAGTCGAGTTGAGTCAAGGTGTAACCCCTGGTCTGAGCCGGCAAGTGACTTTCCATGGATTCGAGCCAGGTCCCCCCATGTAGCGGAATATTTGAGCCTCACAGGTGACGGGCTCAGCAAGGGCACGATGCAGCATCGAGTGACCTCTATGTGCAAGAAATCGTACGAAGGTACAAAGGAGTGCCAGAAAGTAGCACAGGCAGGATATCACAGCATCAATGACATTGAATTTGCTTTGATGGCTGTCTGACCAAGTTCGAGGTCGTGGAGTGGGGAACCGTAGCAGATCTGGTCCGCCAGGTGCTGTGAGACCCAAATCAAGGTCTCAAGGACAGGGTGAGTTTCTTTCAGGGTATGCTTTCCCAGCCCTGGGAGATACAAGAGCAGAATGACAAGTCCTGGTCCAAAGCAAATGTCGCCACCAATGTGCAATGTGTAGTGGGTAGAGCGCTGTGATCGCCTCTGAAGAGGTCTAGTGAAGTTCCAGAGTGAGTCAAAGAAGTGGTGTGAGACCACTTCTTTTAAAGGTGATTGGACTAAAGCTAGCTTGCCTTAATAGTCTCTCACTACTTCTTTGATTCACTCTGGAACAAAACCTGAGAAGGATTCATTGCACCTTTTGGGGGAGTTGTACCTTCCAAAGCCCCGTACTTGAAAGAATTGGACCTTGCTCTTCTGGCATGACACCCACAGTGCTTTGCTCAAGAGGAATTGGAGGGGACAGTAAGGAGGCAGAGATGCAAAGAGAAACACAATGGTACACCGTTGACAGCTTTGTTAGGGAAGATGCCACACCATTTGACAATGATCTATTCAAGTACTAGAGAGAGAAAGGAAGCAGATCTGGCCTGCACCTTTTAGATAAGCTTGTAAAATGGCACGGTGCCTGCAAACCAGCCATTCTCTAAGCAAAGCTGGCACAGCTGGAAATATCATGCCTGAAACAAGTACGTAATTTAGTGCCAAAAATGTTCAAGGCGTTTCTTAAATGTAAATCAATTTTAAGAATTTACTCACCCATTTCTGCCCACAGAAATGGATAATGGCAATTCAGAGTCAGGCAACCCTCTGATATGTGAGGTGGAGGAGGATGATCATTAATAGAGAATGCAATGGCTGATGGAAAGCAAGAACACATATTTAACTCAGAGAAAGATTGAAGGAGGTCAACTAAACACCACAACTAATTATAATATATTATTATAATAAGTATAAATATTTGGTCCTGCGGAAACATGGGCTTTACTATATAAAAGGCAAGCTTTTCTAGACACAGGAACATTTTTAAGATAGTGAATTTTCTGTGGGAGAGAGCCAGAACCATTTTTTAGATAGTGGCTTTTCTGTGAGAGAGAGGCAGAACATTTTTTGAGAGAGCAGATCTTCTGTGAATGTGACCCAGGACACATTTTCAAATCATATTTTTCCGGAGAGAGCACCAAAACAGTCTTTGAGAGAAAAGCTTTTCCATGAGGCAGAGCCAGGACAGGGTCTCAGATAGTGGCTTTTCTGCGGGAGCGAGCCACAGCAAATTTTGAGAGCAACTTTTCCATGAGGGACATCCATTATAATTTACCAAACAATTTACAAGTTTTCAGCTAGTGGCTTTTCTGTGAAGGGGAGACAGAGCAAGTCTTCAGACAACAGCCATTAATGGGTTGCAGGGCTATAATACAGAAGTGTAATTCCACTCAAGCCAGGCAAGGACATTTTAGGCCGTATAGAAAAACAACAGCATGACTTGTGCTAGTCAATTGTACTTTATGATCTCCTTGAATAACTTTTCTTCACTTTACTTATACCCCTTAATTATCAATGTACATAGACTGCATATAACAACACAGCTCTTGGCGTGAGTCTATCCTCATCCCTGTGTATGAACAGGGCATGAGAACTGACCCCAGCTGTTATAGGCTGCTGGCCAGTCTGGATTCCAGTTCAAAAATGTTTGCAGGTATTTTGCCTAAATTGCTCACCCAATGGTCAGATGAGCAACATCTCCTTGCTAAACATAATTTTGGTTTTAGAAAGGGCTTTAGAACTAAGAATGCTTTGTGGGTCCTTATGACCCTTATCTCAGATGTCTATAAGTATCCAGAAACCCATATGTATGTCTGCTTTGTATACTTTAGTTCAGCATTTGATGCAGTTATCCGGTCTAAATTATGGGATAATCTTAAGGGGTCAGGCATCGGCGCTTTGCTATTTTACTTTATCAGACAACTTTATAGTAACACAACGGTACAAGTTTGTCTCGAGATGGAGTTCTGTCGCCGCCTATTGAAACAAATCTGGGTTTGAAGCAAGGCTGTGCCTTGGCACCATTACTTTATAATCTGTACATGCCTGATTTAGATAGGGCCTTATCGACTACTCACAACTTTCCACCTCATTATGGAGGTGAAGCAGCAAAACACTCTTACGTATGCTGATGACATTGTCATCTTGGATAGGACTCCAATAGGCCTACAACGATTGCTGAACGAACGAGCTATTAACTTATGCTGAAGAGAATGGCTTAAGGATAAATATGCAAAAAACAAAAATAATGGTTTTTGGTAAAAGATCAAAGAAGGGTGTCAAACATAACTGGACACTGGGATCAAAAAAAGTGGATCAAACTGATTCCTAAAGGTACCTGGGGATCGAGGAAAAGGCTACACCCACCTCCACCCACCTTTATGACTCAATAAAGCCCAAGATCTGGTCTACGTGGTTGGTCTTACAAAATGTGATTGATAAGTGGGGTGAATGCTCTCTGCAGGCAACATTGATTGCTTGTAAGACCACAATTATTCCTGGGATCACTTATGCTTTGGAGCGTGTCCCCAGGCAGGCTATTAGCTGGCTGCCTAAATAAGAGGGTCAAATCTTGAGGTCACTGCTGGGCTTACCGAGCTCAGTTCCAGTCGAGGTGGTAAGACTGGAACTGGGCTTGTAATCTCTGATGTCCCATTGGTTGGTTCCTGCCTGTAAATTGTGGGTCGCTATAAAATTTGGCGGGGATAGCAAGACCTCCTTAACACATTCAAGTGTGCTACATGCTGAATGATACTCGTGTAGTGTCTGGTTTAAAGATCTGGAGAGCATGGTTCTTGCACACTGCTCAGATATAGCATTGTTGTGCTCCTGTGAACAAGATGTAGCTGTCTTCTTGCAAAGAATTGATGCTGGGTGCCGGAAATATGACAGATGTCTGAACATTGCTCAGCTAGAAGGAAGGCATAAATATGTACAGTATACCTTTCATGGGGCTTTACTAATGGCCCGAGGCAGTATCTGATAGAGTGGTGTTTTCCTGCCTTGATCTGATTTTCCTTATCAATGCATTTGGACACTTTGCCAGTCTTTGGTATACGGGGAGCTTGGCTGGGCATACCTTTAAAACAGTGTTTGTGTCGGCTGTGCAGAACACACACTGAAACTGCACGTCACATTCTAATTTCATGTCCGAATTTGCCTCTGTATTATACCAAGGCATATGCAAACTTTAACATATATGTAAGTGATCAATTTTGGAATCTTTTATTTGCAGCTGACACGTATCTGGTGGTCTCTGGCGCTTACCATCTTTGGTTAAGGGTAAAACCCAAGTTGGAGGGAAAATAACGCGCCTATTGGTGTTGACCTGTTGCAACAAGGGCACTAGCAGAAGGTCTTTTGAGCCTGTGCCAATGAAATAAAGGCACTATTGGACGGTAATTGAGCCTGTGAGGCAGAAAGGGAATGAGAGGCTGGTAAATAACTCTTCCTTTTTAACTGCAAGGTTCACTATTTTTTCTTTTATGTGTTTCTTGTTATGAACTTGTATAGGAGGTCCCAGATATGGCCTGCACCCCTGCCCCCCAGTGCGAGTTGCCAGTAAAATACTCGCCAAGGTATGTGACGTATGAGGAGCAACTGAACCAACAGAGAGCCGCATTGGGCCTCTGCCCTGTGTACATTAGAAGATCAGTACCTGTTGAAATGCCAATAAGCAGACAGCCCTGGGCAGCACGGTACCCAATCAGGCAACCATACCAGCCGCTGATACGAAATGATGAGTATTTACAGACACACCATGAGGAGACACAAAGATCCCTGATGGAAGGCAAACGATGATGAGAAAAGGGCCTAGACATACTAACACATGAGAAAAGGCAACACGTGTGTATCCACAAAAACAAGTGCAAGAGACACGAAGGACAACACAATGTTAAAACGTAAGAAACGTCATAGCGAAAGAACCAAGATGAAAGAATCGAACCTGTTAAACGTGTGTAAATAGGCTTGAAACGCAAGATGCTAAGAAATCGATACTGTTTGCAATGCTTAGTAGAAGATAGAGCAGCAAGCACCAACCATATATCTACCTCCAGAAGGCACAATGTACACGTGCAACTCTATTTTTGTAAAAGCAGAAGTACGCCCAGGCGGCCAAGGCCTAACTGGTTGGGTTTCATATCCAAGCCCAAGCCAGGGGAAAGAGCGGAATCGAAACTCAACAAAGGACGGCTCAGGCCTGGGAAATCGAAGTCAACCCAAGAGAGGGAGGCGAGCATCAGCTAAGGAGAGTCGAAACTTCAGAGCATACCAGCCTCTGGTTAGGGGTGTAACTTGCCCAATCACAATTTACCATGTAATCTAGGGTCCTATAGACACTGTAACCAATAGTACGTTGTACTTATAGTGACGTCCATCGCGTGTGATGTAGAAGGATGGGGGTAGACGCCCACCAGATAGAGTTAACCAATCTGCATGCTCTATTGTCATATACAGATATAACACATATACTTAAGTTATCTTTCCCAACCAATTATATTGTGTGATGATTTTTTATAGAATTAGACGTCAATGGTGACGAGTTTAGCCTATAAAAACGGCTGTTGGACTAAAGTTCGAGGAAGTTGGAGCGAGACAGGTGTACGAAATGCTGCTGATTTCATATGCTGATGTATGTATCATTAAACAGACTTCACTTTGCCAACTTACTGAGTCCTGATTTTTGAGATGTGCTGGAGTATGTGAATCCTGCACCCTGTCCTCACAGGGTGCAGCTATCCACTATTACAAGTTCTCGGGGGTTGAGTACCGATCAATGGGCCCGTCAGTAATTTCCTCTCCTTGTGAACACTTGGTAGCAGAGGATGGTTTCGGCCATCGATTATTGATAATCCATTAATATAGTTATAAAACACCCTTAGACCGACGGCACAAAGTAACTCTGGGCCTTTGGTTACATCACGAGTCCTTTCGCCATTCCGGCTGAGTATGCCGAGAAGCTCCCCGTGGACAATGATAGAGTAAAGAATTTAAAAAAATCTGCAGTGGGTCTGAAGGAACCCGCCTTTCCAAGCATAACCCTTCTCATTCCCACAGGCAGCGGATCGGACAAAAACGTTAAAAGCGGGAAGAGGAAGGGGCAGTGATCCTGAAGTTCCAGAGAGGAAAAGAGGCGATCGGTGAGTGAGACAACGAAACTCGTTACCTTGGCAAATGTCTCATAGGCATTAGAGTAAGTAGGGGAAAGGTAACGGAGGGTGGCAGAGAAAAATAAAGTAGCTAGAGGCAGGGTAGAGGGTATATATTTAAAGAGTTAATGACTCGAGTATAAAAAGAAAAATATATATAAAGAGGAATACTAGGGGGGCACCCGAGCTAAAACGTAAAAGAATACCAGGGGGGCATCTGAGCTAAAACGTAAGAGAATACCAGAGGGGCACCTGAGCTAAAATGTAAAAGAATACCGGGGGGACACCCGAGAGAAAAACGAGATTTCGCCTTGTTCCTGCGCTTTAAAGAGTGGTCAGAAGGAACGTGAACCCAGAGCCCACAGAGGGGGGACAATTTAGGCTACGATTACATTTAAAGGCGGAATTAACGGGGTTCGTTCAAATCCCATGGTGGGGTATTAATTAGAAGGCAGGTACATGTATGACCAGCTGGTGTCTGTCTAGTCTGTGAAGTGTCCGTCATATGTGTCTTACTGCATGTTAAATGTACAACAATTGTATTGGTGATTGATTGAAATGCATTTTGGCCTTACGCGATTCTGTAACTAAGAGGGAATCGCCAGTGAATTGATGGTTTCTTTTGAGTTAATTGATAGTATAAATTTTGGCGGGAAGAAGTGGATTGGAGCTTGCGGTTGTGGTGCTCGCTCATACTAGTGGTGCAGCTATCCAGTATTACAAGTTCTCGGGGGTTGAGTACCGACCAATGGGCCCGTCAGTAATTTCCTCTCCTCGTGAACACTTGGTAGCAGAGGATGGTTTCGGCCATCGATTATTGATAATGGATTAATATAGTTATAAGACACCCTTAGACAGACGGCACAAAGTAACTCTGGGCCTTTGGTTACATCACGAGTCCTTTCGCCATTCCGGCTGAGTAGGCCGAGAAGCTCCCCGTGGACAATGATAGAGTAAAGAATTTCAAAAAATCTGCAGTGGGTCTGAAGGAACCCGCCTTTCCAAGCATAACCCTTCTCATTCCCACAGGCAGCGGATCGGACAAAAACGTTAAAAGCGGGAAGAGGAAGGGGCAGTGATCCTGAAGTTCCAGAGAGGAAAAGAGGCGATCGGTGAGTGAGACAACGAAACTCGTTACCTTGGCAAATGTCTCATAGGCATTAGAGTAAGTAGGGGAAAGGTAACGGAGGGTGGCAGAGAAAAATAAAGTAGCTAGAGGCAGGATAGAGGGTATATATTTAAAGAGTTAATGACTCGAGTATAAAAAGAAAAATATATATAAAGAGGAATACTAGGGGGGCACCCGAGCTAAAACGTAAAAGAATACCAGATGGGCATCTGAGCTAAAACGTAAGAGAATACCAGGGGGGCACCTGAGCTAAAACGTAAAAGAATACCGGGGGGACACCCGAGAGAAAAACGAGATTTCGCCTTGTTCCTGCGCTTTAAAGAGTGGTCAGAAGGAACGTGAACCCAGAGCCCACAGAGGGGGGACAATTTAGGCTACGATTACATTTAAAGGCGGAATTAACGGGGTTCGTTCAAATCCCATGGTGGGGTATTAATTAGAAGGCAGGTACATGTATGACCAGCTGGTGTCTCTCTACTCTGTCAAGTGTCCGTCATATGTGTCTTACTGCATGTTAAATGTACAACAATTGTATTGGTGATTGATTGAAATGCATTTTGGCCTTACGCGATTCTGTAACTAAGAGGGAATCGCCAGTGAATTGATGGTTTCTTTTGAGTTAATTGATAGTATACATTTTGGCGGGAAGAAGTGGATTGGAGCTTGCGGTTGTGGTGCTCGCTCATACTAGTGGGAAGATTAAAAGATTGTGTAAATATTGTTGGTGTCAAAGTAAAAAAATGGAAGAGGTTACCCCACTTGCACACTTGTGCAAGCAACTGCCCAAGCATGCAATAAAAATGAAGAAATATAGCCAGGAGTGGGTTAAGGGTACTGCCAATAAGATTTGTATGCCTTGGCCCCAGAATGGGTCCTTGTCTAAGGCTGTTTTACAGCACATGACAACCATCCTAGATGCCACATATACTGGCAAGAAGCTTGAGAAACGCCTTGCTGTTCTCAAGCTTTGGAAGATGTTTGAGCAAACGAAGGAAGAAGAACCAGCTGCAGACTGGATATTAAATGTATGTACAGAGGGGGGTGAGATGCCTACCGTGCCACCAGCCCCACCAGAACCAGTCATTGAGGGAAGCAAATCAGAGGGTCTTTGCCCGTTACGAGAACTCAAAGCAGCTACAGGGTACAGTAACCCTGCATATGAGTCACCTACATGTAGTAGTGACGAAACTAAAGAACAGGAGCAGGAAATTGATTTGGCCTCCACAGTCCCGAGGGATAAGGAGAGGCGCGGCGATAGTAGTAAGGATCGGGCACAGGCTAGTGCACCTCTCGATAAAGAGAGAGAGGGAAAGAAGCGGAAAGGAAGTGATGAGGCAGCATTCGCAAAAGACGAATGGATGGGAGGACAGATACTATTAAAGCTAGATGGAAGGGGAAGTGATGATGTGCGACGAGAGGAAGGCACGATGAAGAGCAAAGAAAGGAGAAGGAAGCAAGGGACGAAAGATCGAGAAAGAAGGATAGATTAACGTGAGAACAACTTTATCGCGAAGAGCAAGGAATACCGCTCAGTCGCACACAGTATGCAGCCTATGAAAAATACAGGCTGAACATGTTAAAGTTGGAGGAAGAAAGGAGAGTGCACGAAAGGGAGGTGAAAAAGCAGGAAGATGAGGAGAGTAGAAGGGCAAAGGAACGTAGAAATTAACAAATGAGAAAAGTAGATAAGGCTAGAGAAGAAGTGAAAAAGCAAAAGGCGATAGATGAGGAATTGGAACAAAAACACAGACAAAGGGCACGAGATCTTGAGTATTTGGAGTGGGTAGTCGTTAAACCCAATCCTACAGTAGAATGGGAAGACAAAGAAGAATTCTTTCCTGCAAGCGATGCGGTACCAGGTACAAGCGGGATAAATATTGACGATGACTTCGATAATAGAAGCATCAGGGAAACGATTGACGAAATATATGATGAGATGGGACACTGAGGATGTTACTCGAGGTAGTGGGAGTAGGGGACTGTCCCTAGATAGACTAGAAATTGGACAGAACGAAGATGATGCAAGAAGTTGTGTAAACTGGGAATATTCAGAGTCTGACTCCGGTGGGGATACGGAGGACGATGCACAGGAGGAAGGGAGGCGATGTGAAAAGCCGATCCCTCGAGGCCAAGGGGTACGATGGTCCGACGCCAGTGAATCTGAACCTAGGACATTGAAGCCTACCAAGGCACATGGCAAACGTGAGGGTACACCCTGCGATCAGAGGGGGGAGCCAGCATCCACCTATACAGGCAGATTAGGGGCATTGCCGGGTAGACGGCAAGGTGGTAATACTGCCCCGCCAGTAGACGGGAGGAGTGGGGGAAAAGAAAAGGAAGATTGTGCCTTTCAATTCACGCTGCTAGAAAAAGGGGGAGTGAGGCCGCAATACATTCCATGGCCACACATGGACCGAGAAAACTTAAAAAATAAGCTTCCAATGCTGACATTGGGGGCTGGGAAATGGATACACGAGTTAGAAAAGATGACCGGGGGAGTTACCTTAGCTATAGGTGACATCAAGGGCCTCCTGATCGCCATACTTGGTGAAAGGGCTGACGATGTGTGGAAACAGGCTGGGTATCCAAGTGTAACGATAACTAACACTACCCATGACGGTGCACCATTTCATAATTGTAGAGCAGCAGTGTGGAAAGCGCTGCGAACGCTGTACCCAGACACATAGGGCATGGGAGCTATAATGACTCGGAAAATGAAAGAGTCAGAGGATCCGTTGATTTATATCCAAAATTTTCAAGACGCGTGGGTGCTCGAAACGCATGAGTCTTGGTCAAAGTCTACCCCTGTCTTTTACCACATACTGTATCAAGGGTTGCCTGAACCGGTGCAAAAACAGCTCAAGAAATTGGTAGGCATCGAGGCCAAACCGTGGGCCGAAATTCAACTGACAATTGCACACTACTGCAGATTGTTACAAGAAAAGAACCGAAAACAGGAAGCAACCCGTAAGGGGGAAGAAGTGAAGCTGGTACAAAAGAAGCTCTCGAAGTATACTCTCGAGGGAGCCATGTTGACCAGCCCAGCCGAGCCCAGCACGCAGCAAGCAAATTACCAAGCGAATACGGGATATTACCCGAGGGGTAGAGGATTTAGAGGAAGAGGATGGCAAGGTGGCCAGGGAGGTTTCCATGGTAATCAGGGAGGTTTTCAAAATAACCAAGGCGGATTTCAGAATGAACAGATGAGCGGTCAAGCCATGCCGGATGGGCAGATGGTCCGACCACCGCCAGTATGCTGGCTGTGCAGGATGACAGGACATGTGGCGCGCATGTGCAGAAACCAAGGCATGTGGCAAAATGGCCAAGGAATGGGAGCAGGTATGGTGAATCAGCCTGCCGCCCTGCAACAAGGCAGTGCGCAGGGCCACATAGTGCAGCAGCAGGGAGCAAGCTTGCAGCAAGGTGCACAACAAGGTTTTAAACCCTCAAACATGGGGAACTTGCAACAGAGGCAGCCCCAACAGGCACCACCGCCGGAGCCACAAGGAATGAACAATGAAGGAGGAACCAACCCCGGGAATGGGGGTATTCCACAAACTTACAGTGGGCCGAACCTATACATAAAATAGGACAGCGCACGGAAACTCTGATGTGTTCTATCCTCTCGGTGACACCAGACCCTAATAGGGAACCCAGGGTAAATTTCACCACAGGGGGTAAAGAATATTCCTTCTTAGTTGACATGGGTGCGATGCATTCGTGCATACGAGAAGGCAAGTTTTCCTTGTCCGGCGAGGCTATAGATACTCAGAGTTTCACTGGAGCTCATAGCAGAGTTCCCTTTACAGACACACTCCCAGTCTCAGTGGGAGAGCATGAAATGAATGTGCCCTTATTGTACTCACGTCAGTCCCCAGATAACATCATGGGTCGAGATTTGATGACAAAGTTGAATATGACAATCTCGTTTACTGAGGATGGTATAGTGTGCTCCACGCCAGGGATGCACTATTCTAATGTGTGCGAAATCAGAGCATACTCTGGACATGCAGCCATGAGAGCTATACCGCTGGAGCCAGAAGTTTTAGCATATGGCGTACGAGTGCTTGGCGTGATTGCCAGGCCTCGCAGACAAACCTATGAGAACCCCTGATGAATTTCTATTCAGACCAAGAATACCCAATGCATGAGGAAGAGGGACAAATATTTCCTTTGGAAATACAATCTGCCGCGGTATAGGGGAAGGTGGTCCTGGTAGAAGGATATGATGACGAAGGAAGGCAATGGTGCGCTATTATCACCATTGAAGAAGGGTATCGAGTGACTGACATCACGGATGACGATCTGTTCGAAGAATATCCTGACTTAGAGGAGACAAGAGTGGAAGTAAGTCTCATATTCTGGGTCAAAATGATCAAACAAGAAGTGCCACAGAGAATGATGCTGGCGATGGTACACCCAGAATACTTTGAGGAGGACATGGCCCAGGTGCCTGTCGCAGTATGGACAACAGGGCCTTATGACGTAGGACTCCTGAAGGGGGCGGGAGAAGTGAAAATCAAACTAAAGCCAGGAGCGATCCTACCAAGAGCGCGACACTATCCCATGTCCAGAGAAGCGGATGAGGGGATGGCGAAGACAATTTCTGCCATGATGGAACAGGGCTTCCTAGTGACATCAGAATCACCCTGTAACACAGTGATCTATCCCGTCAAGAAATCGAAGGGTGGGTCTTGGCGTTTAATCCAGGCTTTAAGGGCATTAAACGACAGTGTCGAAGCCGAGTTCCCTGTAGTCCCTAACCCATCTACAATTTTGTGTAATATACCCACTGAGGCAAAATATTTCACAGTGATCGATTTGAAAAATGCATTTCTCTCAATTCCATTGCATCGTGACTCGCAAGACTTGACATCGTTTACGTTTAGGCAAATGCGCCTGAAAAGCATGAGGCTGCCACAGGGATATTGTGAGCCCCCATCCATTTTTAACAGAGTCCTGCAAATGGACCTAAGCAATATTGCGGTAGACAGTGTTGTTTTGCAGTATGTAGATGACATTCTGATCTGCAGCACCACTGAGGAGCAATGCAGGAGTGACTCTGTCCAGCTGCTAACGATACTAGCTGAGAAGGGGTACAAAGTTGATAAAGAAAAGTTGCAATACTGTCAACGGGAAGTGCTGTACATAGGGCTTCTAATCTCTCATGAAGGAAAAAAGATAACCCCAGAAAGGGCTGAAGCCATCATGAACACGGCCAAGCCACACACGATCAAGCAAATGCAAAGCTTTTTAGGCCTGTGCAATTATGTCCGAGCTTGGGTCTTTGACTACAGCTCCTACACCAAGCCCTTGCTTCAAGCCCTGAAGAAGGCCCAAGCGACAAAGGAAGAAATCGAGTGGACTGAGGCAATGGAAAAGGGTTTTTCAGAACTCAAGGGGGCAATTTGTAAGGCCCCAGTTCTTGGGATCCCTAATTATGCAGAAGAATTCTATCTGTTCTCACATCCCGATGGCAATTTTATGACAGCAGTAGCTGCTCAACGAACATCGCTGGGGTACAAACCTCTAGCGTATTACAGCGGGAGTCTGGACCCAGTTATGAGGGGCCACTTCCCATGCGAACAAAATCTGACCGCTGCCGCGTTTGCCATCGAGAAGGCATCTTCCATTGTGATGGGGTGCTCCATGACATTGTATGTCAAGCACTCACTGTTCGCTATATTGGAGAAGCCAAAAGGCACATTGACATCACAGAGAGCATCCGCCTATGAGATGATCATCTCTAATCCATCGATCAAAATAGTGTGATGTAAAATGGACCAGACCAAGGGTGAACCAGTCCATGACTGTGCAAACTATGAAGAATTCTACAATGAAATCCCATGGGTAAAGGAAAACGCCCTGCCAAGTGGGGAGGTCGTCTTCATTGACAGGTCTTCTAGAATCGACCAAGAAGACGGACAAAGGTATACAGGCGTAGCCGTGGTGAAACACCTGGTGAATGGAGAGTTTCAGGTACTCGTCAGTGCGCAAATACTGGAAAGGAAAAGGAAAAGGAAAAGAGCCTGTTTGTGAAAATCGTGTCCACACTGAACTTTTCCTCTCACTATTTAGCCCAAGCTGCAGAACTGGTGGCACTGATACTCGCCATCGAAAATCATGCAGATCAGGAAGTGACGGTGTAGTGATTCCGCCTATGTGACTTCCACCGTGCACGCAGGTTTAGCACGATGGAAAAGGAGGGGTTACCTCCGAGCAGACGGCACGCAAGTGCAACATGCAGCCTTACTGGATAGGCTGATAAAAGCACTACAGCTCCCAGTGTGCATAGCGGTCGTGAAATGCACCGCTCACACCAAGGGGACAGATTGTGTGTCACATGGAAACCATGAAGCGGACATGGAAGCCAAGCGCATGGCATCCAAGAATGAAACAATCATGGACGTGGAGGTGGCACGTACCCATGAACGAATGATGGTAGCGCGAGCCACACCAGAAGCCTATAGCAATATGGGGCAGACTCAGTTAATGGAGCTCCAAGGGGAGGCACCTCAGGAGGAGAAACATTTATGGAAGCGTCGAGGGTGTTCTTTAAACCCCTCTGACGGATTGTGGAGGCAAGACAGCACTGGTACATCAGTAATGCCTGTCACCCTTCTAAAGGTAGCGTTAGGACAACTCCACTACCCCTTACACATGTCAAAAGAAAAACTTGCTGCAACGCTCGCAGAAGACTGGTTCACGCCGAATTTAGCGGAGCATGTTGCATTCTTTATGGTCAACTGCATAATTTGTCAGCAATTCACCTCTGGGCACACATTAAAAGTAGTGAGAGGAATCATTCCCAGACCTAATGGACCATTCCAGCACCTACATATCGATTATGTCGATATGATTCAGGTGTGTAATGGGTACAGGTATTTAATTGTGGTGGTGTGTCCTTTCTCAAGATGGATAGAAGCAGGTCCATGTACACACCCCAATGCAGCCTGTGTCGCAAAGTTTCTGGTGAGGGAAGTGTTCCCTAGGTGGGGGATGTGCGAGGTAATGAAATCAGATAATGGGCCCCATTTTGTAAATACAGTGTTTGAGCAGATTAGCTTGTTGCTTGGTATAAAGCACAAGTTCTCGTCAGTGTATCACCCAGAGGGAAATGGGATATGTGAGCAGCTCAACGGCCTGTTAAAAGAGAGAATAACCAAGTTGAAGCTCACATTAAAGAAGGGATGGTTGCACTGTCTACCACTGGCATTGTATGCTCTTCAGAACCAACCAGGCTCCGACCATCATCTTACGCTGCACAAAATTGTTACTGGTAGAAGGATGAGGACCCCTCTTACCCCCAGGGACAGGGCTAGATGTGATGCCCAGATGGCTAGGGAGGTTCTGGGAGCAGAGATGAAGGATCACCTTGACTGTCTCACATCCAGCGCCACTGTCATTTCAGACCAGCTGCAGCCACGGCGTAAAGGGAACAGCACAGCACAAACCGCAACAGACAGTGCTGATGCAGGCGCAGCTCACAGCCTTCGTGCGGCCCTTGTCTTCCCTGGCGACAGCGTCCTTGTACGGAATTTTACAAGGAAAAAATGGGACGAGCCAAGGTTCAATGGCCCTTTCATCGCAGAGGACTGCACCCCGTCTGCTGTCAAACTCGAGGGCAGAAGAGCCTGGATCTTCCTAAACGACATCAAACTGTTTATAGGAGAGAGCACTCTTACTGCATCCACCTCCGAGGAATCTACAGACAACAGGGAAGGATCTCAGCACGTGCAGACAAGATATATGGCGAGGAAGAAGGATGCATGAGCAGAGAAGAAAGGAAAAGAGCCTGTTTGTGAAAATCGTGTCCACACTGAACTTTTCCTTTATGCACAGAAAGAGACAAAACCAAGCAAACACTGTGTGCAGCCAAAAGTGCAGGGTAAAAAGGAGAATCATATATTCCAAAACCGCAGTGACACTGTTAACTCGAAAACATTGAACCACACGAAGCATTGAACATGAACTCTAAGACTCTGATAAGTAGTAAAATAAGACATTTCTGAGAACCAAAAAACATTATTCTAAAGCATCCAGTACCAAGACTTTGTGCACAGAATTTATGGTACATCCCGGCAGAAGTCTCAAGTGGGATGTACTCACCTATTTCCAGCTCATGCTCCTAACATATCCGTCACTCATAGGGAGAGGAACAAGTATCGGAAATTACATTCAAGATCCAGAAAACAAGAAGGTAATCAGGCAACTACCGACTGTCGTCACAGAGGTCTTCGCCGAGTTGCCCGAGCACAGTGAACAAGAGACTAATGCTAAAACCCCAAGTGATCATTGATGAAATAATGTATACATTATTCTTCTGAATCATAGAGGAGTGCCCAGGACTTGTCGGGAGAACCACAGATACACTGACTTTCATCAGAGATCCCCGAAACAATTACTTTTTGAACCAAGTGTGGTATAAACTAAACCATGTGGTAGCAATCCACGCAGCAGGAAAGTGCAAAAACTGCTCACATCAAAAGAACGACTTGTGATCGGGACCCAGCAAAACAAAGCAAATGTCCCTGTCCCCTGCAGACACGCAGCTAGCCCACAATGTCCTGATTAGACTAATCACAGACTATCCAGAAATGGTGGGAAGGCCTGCTGATGCTGATGTTGTCACTTTCCTCAGAGGTCCAGTTAATGTCCTACCCATGAAGACTCTTCTCCACGGGATCATGCTCCAAGTGGAACTGTCCAACTTCCAGCGAGAATTCCTAAGGAGATTCCTGTGAGACTGCTCGCCGAGGGACAGATCGAGGGAAGTACAAAGACTGTTGATGGCACAAAAAAAGGCCTGTGATCTAGAGGCCAGAAAGTAAGGGCGAATGTCGTTGACACCAGAAGATAGGAGATATGCATTCCTAGTCTTCTTCTACCTCATTGAGAACTTTCCGGATCTAGTGGGTAGACCCATCACTGTCGACGTGCCCATCTTCCTCAGCGACCCAGCAAAGATCGCGCAACTCAACAGGCTCCTGAGAGCTATCATCTCGCAGCTGAGAAGCAATTACGGACATCCATTGCTGAGGAGAGCCTTAGGGGGGGGAGATCCACGATAAAACTCTTCATCATCCTTCCGCCGAAGACAGAGTAAGAAAACATGGACAAAGTTCTCCATTCTGCTAACATAGGACAGATTGAGAAGAGCGGGAACAAGGATAACCACATCGTGTTCGTATTTTATTTTTATTTTTATTTTAATTTCTGTATTTTTCTTCTATTTTTCATCATCTTTCTGCCGTGGCGCAGATGGAGGAGAGAGACACTACTCTTCAATGTGTCAACGAACGACCAATTGGAAGGAACGGACACAAGAATTTCACCATCGTGTTTTCCATTTTCAACATCTTTCTTATTTCTTCCTACCTTCTCATATGTTCACTTTTATTTTTATTTTTATTTTTATTTTTTCAACATTTTATTTTTGCGTGATTTGTAGCGAATCCATCTCTTCATGGTGTCATTGTGAACAGATTCCTGCATGTCCTCAGAGCCATGGTGAATTGGAGGGGTGCCCTGGGACTGTGTTTATTATAGAAATGCAAAATGAAAATGATATGATAAAGACGGTAGCCTAACCTTTCTCCATAGTCTAGCTAAACGGTACTGTGCCGCATATCTCGAGACTACTGGTTACACCCATAAAGGGGACATTTGAATAATACTCGTCACTTTAGTATTTGCTGAACCTTTTTGAGCAACGAGATCAAAGTAAGAAAGGAAATAAACTATTGACTATGGACTTGATCGGCATGGGGGCCCAGAACAGTAACCTAGTTTTGCCACCCGCGGAGGGGCGCCCCCACTTCACTGGAAGGAGATGCTGCAAGCTATCGTTTAAAGCCATTATATGCATATGCATAGTGATTATTATTGTGTTTTTGTCTCTAACTATCAGAACTGCATTTCTTATTGGTGCACGGAGTGTCCCATTGTCTGTGCATCCACCAGATAACGAATATCTGGGTCCCACAAAAGCACCCAGACCATATATCGTCATCCCTTTCCTAGAAAAGCTGGTGGCAAAGCAAACAACTTGAAACTGAATGTAATAAATAGTGACAACTACACGGTTGAGGTTATGAATGATGAGAAAAGCTGGAGACAGGGTCAGCTCGGAATGAATGATAACATAGCACTGTCCACAGCACACACCCACACACTGAATGCACACGAACAAGGGCAAGTGTCAATGGCTACGGGACCTCACACCAAATCAACAGTAAAAGAAAAACTGCCTAAAGAACGAACGGCTCCAGACAATAGTGGAAGTAAACAAGAGGAGCCAGGTGAGAACCCAAGCAGAGGGGGCATGACAGAATCCCTCAAAGAACCGGAAGAAGCCACTAAAGAACCTACTGAGAAAAAAAACACATGCATTGGTTGAATATGTGTTCCCGCTCATACTTACAGCAAAGAAGGTACATGAGGAGTTGAGCAAGAAAACCACAGAAACTGTAATAACGAGCACACCTGCTCCAAAGCCAGAAATAAGCATCAGGCCTAAAATGCCGCCACGCGTTGGGAAGATGACGAGCCAATGGCGGTGGGAGGAGGTCTACAAAAGAATGCATGAGGGAAGGAAAAGAAACACAAAACATCCCCCTGTTACTGCAGGGCAGGAAATGAAACCTGCCCCACCAAGGATAGTACCCGAGAGCCTACCCGAACGGAAGAGCAGTATGGACGTATTCAGAGACATAGTGATAGCCAATTACAGAAAAATGTTAAGAAACAAGAGAAGCCCATTTGAAACCGACAACGAACTAAACGATTACTTGGACAGCACAGCCCATCTAGGAAACAACATTTGGTACCAACACATGAAGGAAGTTGGAAGGAGACAATCAGAAGGGGAATGTTTCGTCTGTGCACTCCTGCCATACAGCATGGGCAAGTCAAAAATCTTTGTGGTGATAGAAGTTGATGCCCCCACTGCACAATGCATGTCACATGTAGCAATGTGCAACACCAGAGGGCAGTTTATGGGGAGAGATGCCTCCCTGATATGGGCCAACGAAAAGGATTTCCCTGATGAAGACGGTTATGTTCAGGACATCAAAACGAGAAACGGGGCGCACACCAAGAATCATGTGATTAGATATGAGAACCCTGACGTCAAAAGATCAGGAATAAGATGGGAAATAAACCCGAGACTGAATGTGCAAGGGAAAACAGCTGAAGAAGCTCAAATCTGGAAGAACCGAGGCCAAATGCAGATCTGGGGGTCAGTAGTGTCCCCAAATGGATGGGAAGAAGGGGTCATGATCTGCCCAACCTGGATGGTCCTTGGAGCCTGCCAAGAAGCAATAGAAAATTCACAAAGACTATGCAAACCATTTTGGCCAAGAGTGGTAAAGCTGCTAACATGGGTCGAAGACAGAGGAGGACCCCTGCAAATAGTGCCACTGGAAAACCCAAAACTGTACTTCAGAAGTAATGGCACGAGGAAAATGGGGGAGAATCAAAACTGCGGACGAATATATGAAGCCCAAGGGATGTTGCAAGGAACCGCAGTCTTGATGGACCATTACTGGGCATGTGGATCCAAGGCATAGATAAGGCTACCAAGGAACTGGGGAGGCATATGCACACTGGTGAACAACCACGTTCCGGCACTGGTGATTCCAAAAAATGAACTGAATTTGGACAGCTTCCCAAAAGCAGATGCTCACCTGAGGAAAAGGAGGTCTGTGAAGTTAATGTTGAGGATGAAGAGAGAAAATTACTTCTCCACGAAATCAGAGGACGCATTTCATGCCATTCCCTACGAACAAAGGCTGTTGAGCCGAACATCATCCATATTCACAACAATACTCTTGCCGCATATTCAAGTTAGTGCAAATACTAAATGGTTGCAGATAACCAGATGGAATTACTGCAGACCATCAATACCACCATAAAAGGATTCAACGCGGTTAAAGAAAAGCTAAGAGCAGTCCGCCTGATGACTCTCCGGAACAGATATGTGCTTGACATGATTACAGTGATGGATGGAGGTGTTTTTGCAAAAATCAGAGAATCGTGTTGCACATTTATACCATCGCACGATGAGGAAAATGGAACCCTCACCGAGGCCATAGGCATGCTGACAAGCTTAAAGAACCAGATGACCGAGGAAACAGATGAAGTGGACGAAGACAGCTGGTTTGGGAACTTATTCTACTAGGTCCCGCAATGGATGGCTGACATATTCAAGTTTCTGGGAGCCTTACTAGCTATGGTGCTGCTAGGATTCTGTGTTATCAAGATAATCATCACACAGTGCCAGAAAACTGCAAAGAATGCCATTGGGATGAAAATTATGGTTGATATCGAGCCAGGTTGGAAGCCCAGAGACCTGACAGACGAAGAGATAAAGGACTTCGTGAAGGCCTGTGAATTTGCACCGGAGGGAACAAAATTCACTTATCCCAAGAAACGAAGAAGGTATGAAGGAAAATTGATTTATTGCAGTCCAAATGGACAATGCCAGCTGATGACCTGGAACAAAGATGAGCATGTGAAAACAGCAGGAAGTTTGAAAGGGGTGATAAAGATATGGACACCAAAATTGCATGCATTCATGCCATCTTGTGTAAACCCGGAAGACGATGAACAAGACATTGAAGAAACAAAGAAACTAAATATAAAGGAGGAAGCAGAAGTGGTTGATGAACCGACCAGAGGGGGGAGTGTAGAGGAGGTCCCAGATATGGCCTGCACCCCTGCCCCCCAGTGCAAGTTGCCAGTAAAATACTCGCCAGGGTATGTGACGTATGAGGAGCAACTGAACCAACAGAGAGCCGCATTGGGCCTCTGCCCTGTGTACTTTAGAAGATCAGTACTTGTTGAAATGCCAATAAGCAGACAGCCCTGGGCAGCACGGTACCCAATCAGACAACCATACCAGCTGCTGTTACGAAACTATGAGTATTTACAGATTGTCCATGAGGAGACACAAAGAGCCCTGATGGAAGGCAAACGATGATGAGAAGAGGAGAAGAGGGCCTAGACAGACTAGCGCATGAGAAAAGGCAACAGGCAAACGCGTGTATCCACGAAAACAGGTGCAAGAGACACGAAGGACAACACAATGTTAAAACGTAAGAAACGTCATAGCGAAAGAACCAAGATGAAAGAATCGAACCTGTTAAATGTGTGTAAATAGGCTTGAAACACAAGATGCTAAGACATCGATACTGCTTGCAATGCTTAGTAGAAGATAGAGCGGCAAGCACCAACCACATATCTACCTCAAGAAGGCACAATGTACACGTGCAACTCCATTTTTGTAAAAGCAGAAGTACGCCCAGGTGGCCAAGGCTTAACAGTTCGGGTTTCGTACCCAAGGCCAAGCCAGGGGAAAGAGCGGAATCGAAACTCAGCAAAGGACGGCTCAGGCCTGGGAAATCGAGGTCAACCCAAGAGAGGGAGGCAAGCGTCAGCTAAGGAGAATCGAAACTTCACAGCATACCAGCCTGCCCTATGAAGGTCAAGATAAGGAGGCCCGGGCAGGTGGTGAAGCTACATGGAGAATTAAATACATGAAAAGCTGGAAACTGAAGCAGATTCACGGTGAACAAACACGTGAACAGCCAGGTGCGAAGATGTACCATCGTCTGATGTCACCCAGATCCACGGGGTGCCATAACTTTTCCTGATAAGAGACTACAGTTTCGATGCCTTCCTTAGCCAACTAATTGACACATCACCCTAAAACCACTGATTGATGGAAGGGAGGCAGGGTGAATCGTGGGACACTAGGCACCTGGGTGTCCAGCCTGCTTGCTGCTAACTAAAGTGGAGATTTATGGTTAGGGATGTAACTTGCCCAATCACAATGGACCATGTAATCTAGGGTCCTATAGACACTGTAACGAATAGGACGTCGTACTTATAGTGACGTCCATCGCGTGTGATGCCCACCAGAAAAGAGTTAACCAATCCACATGCTCTTTTGTCATATACAGATATAACACCTATACTTAAATTACCTTTCCCAACCAATTATATTGCGTGATGATTTTTTATAGAATTAGACGTCAATGATGATGAGTTTAGTCTACAAAAACGGCTGTTGGACTAAAGTTCGAGGAAGTCGGAGCGAGACAGGTGAATGCAATGCTGCCGATTTCATATGCTGATGTATGTATCATTAAACGGACTTCCCTTTGCCAACTTACTGAGTCCTGATTTTTGAGATGTGCTGGAGTATGTGAATTCTGCACCCTGTCCTCACATGATGCAGCTATCCAATATTACAAGTTCTCGGGGGTTGAGTACTGACCAATGGGCCCGTCAGTAATTTCCTCTCCTCGTGAACAAACTGGCTTTGTAAATTAGCTTTTGCTGTTTTATTTCCCTGTATGTATGGGATTTTATATTTTAAACTATGTACAGTAAAAATGTGCATTGTAATTTTGGTAGTGTTAAACGTCGTTGACAACTATATGCACTTAAATAAATAATAAAATATAACAACACATGCTCCAGAAGCATTTTGTGGTGGGAGAGCAGCTTGGACGACAAGATTCCTTAGATCCCCTGTTGAATGTAAAGAATAACCCTAAACAATATGTCGAGGAACGTGTTCAGTACATAGGATGACCGCTAAGAATTTTTCAGGGACCAAATTCAGTACAAAGTATGACCGTTGACAGTCACTACAATGTCTAACCTGTAACCGTTTCTTAATGTGCAGCTACACTACAAGTAAGGGGATGCTCTTATTTAAGATAAAACTTTAATTTTTCAAGGAGCGGCAAAGCTACCACGGATAGCGCTTACCACTTTTTCAAGGAACAGCCTCATTACAAGGGATGACCCTTAACAATGTTTCAAGCTGCTGCTTCGCTAAGAGATGACCCTTAACAAAATTTCGAGGAGCGGCTTCGCTACAAGAGATGACCCTTAATCAATTTTCAAGAAGCCAATTCTCTACCTAGGAGGACCTACACACAGTAGATTTCCTATGAGGAAAACACTGAGAAAAAAACTGGGAAAATAAAAAGTTGGACATAACAATAGGACCACATTTCATAGGATGCACACTTCCTAACAGTATGGAGTCCCATATATATATCAAAATAATGCATTTCCGATTTGTATGTTAAACTGGTAGGCGAAGATGCATTCTGCCCCATGGGTACCTGTAATTTCCTAAGCACAGTCCAAGGGCTCACATTTCTTTGTGATTTAACATGATGAATGTTACATGTGGTAGCAACATGTGCGAATGCAGCATTCCACATGTTGTGCTGAAAACCTAAATGCACCACAATGCTTTTTTCTAAAGTAAATTCCTTTCCCTAGGGAGTTAAATCAGCCCTCTCCTACAAATCTGTTCTGCAGGCTATCATTCGCACAGAGGAAGATAATGAGTGCCGTAAAAACAAGCAAAGAGGTAATTCTTTGCAACTCTCACAATATGCTTGAAGATCCCTTTCACTCGCCTCCTCCTCCTCCTCCTCACCTGAATGTCCTTCTTCGGATGATTCGTCCGTGAGAATGTCTCTCCTTTCTCTCCAAGCTGTATCAGGCTTTTTGTTGATGAATTTAGGAAGGGCTCCTCTGGAGGCCACCTTGCCTTATGCAATTGCCCGGCAGTGGGGACCCCAGGGAGACCACCCCACAATCAGGGAAAAGCTTTGCCGAAAAACCCTGAGTTGGTATTTGTAGAGCGTTGATGTTGTGTCCGAGGGTCTCTGAATGGAATCGAGTAAGCAGTTGAGTGGTTGAAGTCTTGACTAATGGAGAACTGCAACAACCAGCATGCACTGGTGATGAGCGTTGTTCCGGTATGGTATTCGCAGGGTAAGGCGATCCAACCTTGGGAATGAGAGCCCCGCCAGGAAGGCGATGAGTTGGAAGGTAAGTGGCACCACCCTGGGTCCGGAACAGAACAGCCTTGACTGTAAGAGATACCCGTGGGAAGCGCGGATGGGAACTCGGGAAACCCGAGTAGCAATCGTGAACCGAAAGGAAAGAGGAAGCGTTCCGAGGAGCGGAACGGGTAGAAAAAAGAAAAGGAAACAGAAGAGGATGGAAGGAAACAGGGAAGGAGCCGAAGAGGAAAAAGGTGTAGCACTTGAACAGCGTGTAAACCCGAAAGCACGAAGGGTTGCAACACGCTGCGGAATACTGCCAACGCGTCTAAATACACGTCACAAGCAGGAAGTGGAAAACACTAGAAAGCTGCACCCGCTTCTGCTGCATAATGTAACGACTCAACCCTTCCTCCATTGATTCCACAACCTCCAAGGTCTGCGGATCATGACAGTATGACCCCTCTTTAAAGATACCCCACCAGGTTTTCCCGGATGACACCTATGGAATTGGTGTAGGAGCCGAGGTGCCTTAAGGTTCCTTGCGGGTTGCCAGGATCTCTCTGACCACGGAAACCCTTTCCATAGTATGAGGTATTGTATTACTCCATTTCTGTACCTTGAGTCAAGTATACGTGATACTTCATACTCCTTAGTGGGTGCAGTGTAGAGATGCGTCTTCTTGATTTGTCTGTTGTGGGGATCTTTTTTATATTCCTTCAAGAGGGAAGAATGGAATACAGGATGTATTCTTCTTAGGGAATGCGGTTGAGACAACTTAAATGCCACTGGATTAATCTGCTGGTCAATGGGAAAAGGTCCAATGTATTGTGGAGCAAACTTCCCAGGGTGTACCCATCTGGGTAGGTACTTAGTTGACAACCAAACCTTTGTCCCAGCTTGCCATTCTGGATTCGGTCTTCTTTTCTTGCCTGCCCACTTCTTGTAGTCTTGTCGACTAGACAACAAGATTTCCTGGGCCTTTCTGTGACTGTCTTTGAGGTTGTTTAACACCTGATCGATAGTTGGTTGATTAGTGGACTGTATAGCAGAAAAGGGTAGATGTCTGAGATTATATCCATAAGTACATTTGAAAGGACTCATACCAATCGCGGAGTGAGTTGTGTTATTGTAGGAAAATTCTGCAATCGGCAAGAGATTGTTCCAATTGTCTTGAGCTTGTTTGCAGAAACACCTGAGATATTGTTCAAGGATTGCGATTAGGTGCTCAGTCTGTCCATTGCTCTCCGGGTGAAATCCGGATGACATAGCTCTTTGTATTTGCAAAATTTAGATGTGAACTGTGATCTCCTGTCGGATACGATGGTGAGAGGTAGACCATGAAGATGCACAAAATCCTTTAGAAATACCTCTGCCGTAACCGAAGCGGTGGGAGTACCAGTCAGAGAGGAAAAGTGTGCCAACTTGCTGAATGAGTCCACCACTACCATAATGGCAGTGTGTCCCTGGGAGTTGGGAAGTTCCACTATAAAGTCCATTGACAGATGTTGCCAAGGTCCTGCCGGAGGGGTATCTTGCTGGAGTAATCCCAGTGGTTTTGCTGTATTATATTTACTCTGGGCACATGTAGGGCAGGAGGATACGTATTCCTTTGTATCCTTTGTCATTGTTGGCCACCAAAAGTGACGTCGTGTTAGCTCTAATGTGGCTGTTTGTCCTTTGTGTCCTGTCGTTGGAAGATCATGACACTAAGATAAAGCCTTTGTTTGAAGTTTCTTAGCAAGTAAGTGTAGCTGGTCTTCCTTGAACCAGTATTTCCCCTTCTTGAACAAGGAGGGATTCCCATAGGAAACTGCTCTTTGGGCCTCTAGTACTTCCTGTAGAAAGGAGTTGACCACTCCTATGAATCTTTTCCCGGTTAACATTAGTTCATGTTCTGTATATTTTCCTGATTCCTCACCCTGACTTCTAGAGAAGGCGTCTGCTAATTGATTCTCTCTTCCAGGAAGATAAGTGAGTTCAAAGTCAAATTGAGAAAAGAAATATGCCCACCTGGCATGACGGGAATTACGGCACTCCATCTGCTGTAAAATACTGAGATTTCTGTGGTCTGTGCGAACTATAAACGGATAACTGGCCCCTTGGAATCGATGTCTCCACTCTTCGCAAGCTTGTCTGATGGCCAGAAGCTCCTTTTCTAGAACAGAATAGTTCTTTTCACTTGAGGTAAGAGTCCTGGAGTAATAGCAATAGGGTGTTCCAGCTGGTCTTCTTTCTTTTGCAAAAGCGCCACCCTATAGCCCATAAGAAGCATCAGGTTCCACTATAAAGGGTAACACTTGGTCTGGTTGTCGCAAGATTGGCGCCGTTACAAATGCTTCTTTGAGTTGTTTAAATGCTTTATCGACTTCTTGGTTCCAGTCAAATTGTGTGTCCTTCTTAAGTAGAGCAGTAATGGGCAATACTATATCTGAGAAATTTGTAATGAATTTACGATAAAAGTTTGCCAATCATAGAAATGTCTGAATATCCTTGACTGATCTTGGCGTGGGCCAGTTTGTGATTGCTTCAGTCTTGCGTGGATCCATTTCCAGACAACCTTCGGATAACAGGAAGCCTAAACAGGGAACAGTGGAGACTTCAAAAAGGCATTTTTCCGGTTTGGCTAATAGATGGTGTTGACGGAGCCTCTGGAGTACTTCTTTTACATGCTGATGGTGAACTTCAAGGGTGTCGGAATATATCAAGATATAGTCTAAATAAACCACCACTGAAGTGAAAAGTAGGTCAGCAAAGACTTTGTCCATAAATCTTTGGAACTGGGTGGGAGCGTTTACAAGCCTGAAGGGCATTACTCGGTACTCATAATGTCCTAATGGTGTTCTGAACACCGTTTTGCACTCATCCACTTTTTGGATCCAGAGCAAATGGTAAGCTCCTGGGAGGTCGAGTTTGGTAAACCACCTTGCTCCATGTACAGCGTCCATAATGTCCATCAAAAGGGCCATAAGGTACCTGTCTCTGATTGTCAGACTGCTCAGTCCTCGGAAATCTATGCAGGGTCGAAGTTCGGTTGTTTCTTTTTTAGATATGAAGAACAATGAGGCCCCAGCTGGAGAAACCGACTCTTGGATAAGGCCGTTCTTTAGATTGGTGGATAGGTATTCTCTTAAGGCTTCTTTTTTCCAGGAGGGATAAAGGAAACATTCTCCCAAATGGAACTACTGCTCCTGGTAGCAATTCGATCTTGCAGTCTTCTGGTCGGTGAGGCGGTAAAGGTCGAGGTTGAACATCCATGAACACATCCTCAAATTCTTGATAAGCCAGAGGTATTGTGTTTATGCTACTTATTGGTATTGATTCACTGTGATGGGTTTGTTCTTCCTTGAGGCCAAAACATGACTGGAAACAATATTTAGACCTGAATTCCACTTTGTTGGTCTCCCAGTCTATGTTTGGGTTGTGTCTTCGGAGCCAGGGAATCCCTAATATTACTGGGAAGTGGGCCTCTTGGATCAAATCAAAAACAAGTCTTTCCTGGTGTGTGTTCATCTTCACCGTAATTTCTTGGGTCTCTTGTGTGATGGGACCTGAAGTTAAAGGCGTGCCATCTACGCCTTCTACAGGAATTGGTAGAAGTTTCTTTCTTCTGGAAATAAGATGCTGTTTAGCCCACTTGTCGTCCATGAAGTTGCCCGCCGCGCCACTATCTAGCATGGCAAGACACTCCACTTCATGACCTCTTTCCCATTCCAACACCACTCTAAACACCATTAAATGATGAGAGGTGTCTGGTGGATTGGAGACACAGGGATTTATAGCTGAAACCCCTCCCTTGTCCCTGTTCAGGGTCGGGGTTGCTCGTTTCCGGATCTCCTGGGAGGTACTTCGGAGCAGTGCCGTAGAAGGTGCTTCTCTGAGCCACAATATATACAGAGGTTCAAGTATTTCCGACGTTTCCTTTCTGCAGAAGTCAAAGGACCTCTGGCTGTTCCTATTTGCATAGGTTCATCTTTATGGGATACTGGTGGGCTCTTCTCTGAGGTCACAGGGAGGTTAGGAGGTACCGGTGTGAAAGGCCTGGGTCTTCTTCTTTCAGCTCTCCTTTCTGATAACCTGAATTCAATCTGTAGGACTAGCGAGACCAAATCCTGGAATGTAGTAGGTCTGGCAATTCTGGCCAACTCATCCTTTATATCATCGTGGAGACCTCTCCTGAAAAGGGTTTGTTTGGCGGAATCAGGCCATCCTGTCTCAAGAGTTATTCTTTGAAAATTGGATACATAAGTCTGAACATCTGAAGAACCTTGTCTGGTGTCCAGAAGATTCTCATACTATGTGTACAACACTTCAGGCCTTTCGAACCTGGCGCAAAATCGTTGCACAAACAAGCCGTAGACGTTAAGTGTTGGGTCTCAATTAGTAACCAGCGGGGTAGCCCAAGCCAGCACATTTCCCACGAGATTGGAAATGAGGAAACCTACTTTGGTCCTGTCTAACTCATAGGTTTTTTGGTGGAAAGTGTAATATATGGTGCAGGAATCTAGGAACTCCTTCATTCGCTTGGGGTTACCATCATACTTGCCGCAAGGCAAAGACAACGGAGGTAAGTCTCCTCGACTCTCATCTCTCAGTTTTACCTGTTGCCTTAGATTTGTGCTGTCTGCCTTCAGGGCGGCGTTATCGGCTTTCAAAGATTGAACCTCTACATTGATGCCTTGTATTGCATTGACGAGTTATTGGTATTGTTCTAGGCTAGCCATCCTTAGTCGTTGCAATCTCTCACAATATGCTTGAAGATCCCTTTCACCCGCCTCCTCTTCCTCCTCACCTGAATGTCATTCTTCGGATGATTCGTCCGTGAGAATGTCTCTCCTTTCTCTTCAAGCTGTATCAGGCTTTTTGTTGATGAATTTAGGATGGGGTCCTCTGGAGGCCACCTTGCCTTATGCAATTGCCTGGCAGTGGGACCCCCAGGGAGACCACCCCACAATCAGGGAAAAGCTTTGCCGAAAAACCCTGAGTTGGTATTTGTAGAGCGTTGATGTTGAGTCCGAGGGTCTCTGAATGGAATCGAGTAAGCAGTTGAGTGGTTGAAGTCTTGACTAATGGAGAACTGCAATAACCAGCATGCACTGGTGATGAGCGTTGTTCCGGTATGGTATCCGTGGTGTAAGGCGATCCAACCTTGGGAATGAGAGCCCGGCCAGGAAGGCGATGAGTTGGAAGGTAAGTTGTACCACCCGGGGGGGGTGATACTTCAGGAGGACCCTGGGTCCGGAACAGAACAGCCTTGACTGTAAGAGATACCCGCGGGAAGTGCGGATGGGAACTCGGGAAACCCGAGTAGCAATCGTGAACCAAAAGGAAAGAGGAAGTATTCCGAGGAGCGGAACTGGTAGAAAGAAGAAAAGGGAAACAGAAGAGGATGGAAGGAAACAGGGAAGGAGCCGAAGAGGAAAAAGGTGTAGCACTTGAACAGTGTGTAAACCCGAAAGCACGAAGGGTTGCAACGCGCTGCGGAATACTGCCAACGCGTCTAAATACACGTCACAAGCAGGAAGTGGAAAACACTAGAATGCTGCACCTGCTTCGGCTGGATAATGTAACGGCTCAACCCTTCCTCCATTGATTCCACAACCTCCAAGGTCTGCGGATCATGACAGCAAATGTATTGACTCTTTTTGAAGTATTATGTATAATTTGCCTTCAAACCACCCCCTCCACATTTTCTCTGCAACTCAGGTGGAAGCCATGTCGTTGGTAGTGCAGCACACAAATCATAAATGTATGCCAATTCTACTTTTTTAATATAGAATTGCAATTTAAACATATAGAAAGAAAATATGCAAAGAAGATGAAACAGGAAATATGGAACTGTGGATGAAGATAAAAACAACAGTTTCCAGAGATACTATAACAATCTACATAAATCTACAGTTGGAAATGGAAACACAGCAATTGGGCATTTTCTGGATAACATTGTGCAAGTCGGTAGACCAGGAAATTAGGATTAAGTTTAACCCACCAATTATGCTTGAAGAAATAAATACACTATTCAAACTCTATCTAATGGGAAATTCTGAGGCTGCTTAGACAGATTCAAATAATTTGCAGACGAGATTGCTCTACATCTGTATGGAACCACACTAAATACAAGTTACTTACTGCTCTCGGGCAACAACCCTGATCGCTGGAACACTAAAGCCTAAAACCAAATACATTATATCGCCCATTATCCCTAATAAAGATGGACATGAAAGCCCTAGTGAAAACACTGCAGAATGATTACTCCAACCTATTTTTATACTGACTTTGAGAGATCAAGCAAGTTTTATCATTGGACACGAGACACAAAATAGCATACAGTGACTAAACTCAATCGTGCATAACATAGACAACACATTCCTGGTGGTTGTGGCAACATTATATGCAGAAAAAAGAGTTTAACTCAGTAGAAAGTCCCCTTCTCAGAAGCATGTAGGAATGCAATGTATATCTTGGATTAGACTTCTATACAGGCCCATCTTCCTGAGCCCTCTCTAATAGCACACTGTCAGAAGAATTTAAATGAACTAGGGGAACACAACACAGGTGTCCACTGTTTCCATTATTGTTCATGGCTATTGGAGAATTGCCTTCCTTCTTAGGGGCCACCAGGCTCCTAAATCCAAATTGCTCACTCTTGCATAAGAAACAGATTTAAGTATAAGAACAAATGGATTTAAGGGGAAATTTGATACCATACGATACATGGGTATCAATATCCACTGACGTAGTGACTGTCTATACATCTCATTTGATAGATGCATTAGATAACCTGAAAAGGAAAATTATTTGCTGGACTTGACCACCATTATTGCTCATGTGCACATATCTCTGACATATTATTAGGGATCTGTGAGGAATCCCGGTAAACAGTAAACTAACGCGGGTTAGAAGTGTAAACTCTATCTAGGCCCAGGGTGGGTAAACTATATAAGATAAAGGAGATAGAGTACGGAATTTCAGGGAGCAAAGATCAAAGTATACAAAAAGTGGTACACTTCATATAGAAAAACATTAGAAATATTTTTAATACCAAAAAACAATGGTTGAAACAGGATTAAATGGATACATATAGGTAAGCACTTAGGCTTGCTAATACAAACAATGAATCTAAAAATCAGTAACATAGGAAAACGTCAGAATCAAAAAATGATTTGTGTAACAGATATTAATCTTCAGTGTATCAATGCATTTAATTCATTATATACATTTAACAACCTGATAACAATCATCATATCTGTGTTTGCTCTGTTAACATTCAGAGCAAAGGTGTCTCAACATGTTTCTGTTCGTAATAAATTAATATAGAACATTCATCAGGAGAAATGTAAGGAGCAAAATCCTATTCAGAAACTCCAGAAGGAGAGAGCAGCGTCAATGTAACCTGTAGAGTTAAAAGAGATAGGAGAGAGCCAGTTACTAACTACAAATCCAACTCAGTTCATTAGATTGAACTTAGAACCTAACTGCAAGTGTAAAAAATACCTTGGAGGGTTCTTGTGGGGGCAGACTGCTTCATGAGTAAGCTAGGACTTCTTAATGGGTCCTCAATTGCAAAAACTGCAAAGAAAAGCAAAAACTAAGCTTTTCTAACGTGCTAAAACAAGTACCAAAAACAAATGTCATTAGGATGGAAAGTCGGACACTCACCTGAAAGGTAAGTATAGATAATAGAGTAGCCGGTGAGATAAACGTATAGAGCACTGAGTCAGTAAGTGTAGCCACGCTGTCATCAGGACACATAAGCAACGTAGCAGGTAGGTTTGAAGACTTCCCCTGAATCAGTGGAAAATCACAAGTCCAGTTTCAGAGGGACAAGCTCAGGGGTGCTAAAGTGGGAAGTGAAACTGATATACACAAGATACAGTACCTTAAACTGTGCTTTTGGGCAGTTCTACAAGGTGCGTCCACAGAGTAGGAATCCCTGGTAGGTGAAGGTAGATTCTACATGGCGACCCACTATGGCAAGAAAAATGAAATAAGAGTCACTAAACCCATCCGTGCAAGCCGGAGGAAACAGACAATACAGTACCCATGCGGGAGAAAAGAAGTTACCTGCATGTTGGTTATAGTCCCAAAATTACTGTGTATTTTTCAAAATGCTCCATTTCTGTACCCCATAGCTATTCCAAGTGATTGCAAAGACTGATGACATCCTTGTGCTATTAAACAACTGCATATTGCATTGGAAACCATAGCTTGCCCATATAGAAAAGGGATTGGCAGTCCCTGATTTAGAAATGTATTACCGGATGGCTCAGGGACAACGCCCATTTGCTGGTTTGAGACTTGATGCAATTTTCCACTTGTGGAGACCGAGAAAGCTACAGCACATCCAACACTGCTGTCCTTCTTATTGTGGGTGTACATATAGAACACAGCGCAATGAGATACAAAGTGAATGTAAAACATGGGTTGTGTGGTATACATTAGCCACACAGCTAGGAGAACAGATTTGATCATCTCCAGCATACACACTATTTTCTTGCCAAGTCTAGATACCACTTATGATAAACAGTTTCATGTGCACTTTGAGCGACCCAGTATAAGTACTGTGAGGAAGTGTCCTGAACTAACTTTGGGGACCATTAGGAGGGTGGTCCGAAGGGCTGGGTACAGCCCCAACATATAGAGCATGCTGGGACAGGAAGAAGTACAAGGGGGATCCTGCAACCCCTCTCCCCTCCCTGATATCCCACTCAAAGAGAG
This sequence comes from Ambystoma mexicanum, assembly GCF_040938575.1. Taxonomy (NCBI): domain Eukaryota; kingdom Metazoa; phylum Chordata; class Amphibia; order Caudata; family Ambystomatidae; genus Ambystoma; species Ambystoma mexicanum. The sequence continues at coordinate 835,797,309 of NC_090929.1, forward strand.
GGCATAACTATAGAGAAAAACCTCAATTGTCCTTCAATATTCCTGGAAGGTCTTGAAGAAACCCTCTGGAGAGCTAATGCAGGCACTGTACAGGCCTAAAACCAATCTCATAAAAGAAAAGATACATTTCCGTTTAAAGCCAAGCATTTCCAGACACATATGCTGACCCTGGCCTAGAGGTCAAACCAGGGACAGGTGAGACAACAGTATATTCGCCCAGCAGCTTATTCAGTCATAAAAGCTGTTAAAGAAAGGGACGCTGAAGTAGGACTTCACTGGAGAAGGTGCCAGCGAAAAGATCCCAAAGATGGAATGAGCCCCCGAGACCATTCCAAAGTAAGAATGGAGTAGGGTGGGGAGGAAATTTAGAGAATGGGATGCAGGGAGCCACAAACATTTGGGAGATGGGGTTCAGAGGCACCCCAAGATTGATCAGTCCTTGGACCTCCAATCTTCACCCTGTAGACCTGTGGCCTAGAAAGACGTATCTCATATTTTGGCTTTCACAATCACTTTTTTCCTGACACCACACAAATCTTTTTTCCTTTCGTTCCTTCATCACAGGACCAAACACCAACTGTCTCACTGAAACCTATTACTGGGTGGCTTTCTGCTGCCTCCTGCTGAATTCTTCAAAAACACAAGTTATCTGTTTCCTGGCTTCCCACGCCACCTCTACCCCACACTTGTCTATCTCTTTCCCACACATCCTTCTTGCTGCATCTGCCAAGGCTTGGAATTTTGGGGTCCTTTTTGATTGCAAGCTTCGACTGACTGAAACAATTCATCAACTGCTCCTCGTATTGACCTTCCCAACATTCGGAAAATGTGTCCATTTCGTACTCACCACTCTATGAAAACTCCAATCTCCCCTCTTGTGCTAAGCAATCTCAACTACTGCTCATGCTTACTTCTTGGCCTTTCTCTTTATTTGTTCCTCTCTTTAGACAAAGTTCTCACTTTTGCTACCTGCGCTCTTTATGACCTACCAAGATCCTCCCTCAATTCTACCTACTGACTCCATGGTAATTGGTTGTCTGTGAACAGCTTCTCCCTGAACAAGTGCCTTTCCCTAGTCTACAAAGCTATCAATGTTTTTTTCAATGTTTTTTTTGCCGATTTATTTTTCTTGAAAAAACCCATCAAAAATGTGTTTTTCATTTTGGGGGGTTTCCCCCCACGCTCCCCTCCACCTCTTAATGTAACTGTGTTCCAGACCCCACCCTCTCTTAAATTCTCTTCCCCACACCCCACCTATGTTTTTCAATTGTTTTTTTCCGAGGGGAAAATTATCAAAACCCCATCGAAAAAACGACTTTTGATGTATGAACATTGTACACATCTTAGAACCTGTTTGACTGTATCTCTCTTTACTCATCATGTCATTTCCTCCACTAATCTTCTGCACTCAACCTCACTGTACCATACCCACTGTGCCTCCTCTCACTTCTGCTCTTTCACTTCACTTGCCCTGCTCTATTGGCTCCTGCTGCCCATCACAATCAACGCTAGCCCAACTTCGTATCCCTGTAAAGCTTAGCTCAAACATCACTTACTTGGCAAAGAGGGAGCTATCTCTGCCCTCTCGCCCATCCCCCTTATATGATCCCCCCACTACCTCCAGTGCCGTATAGTAATAACATAATGTAATATTGCATATTTGTAATGCACTCCTCTTTATTTTGAATCACTTGTCCCCCAGGTTAATGTAACCATTGTAAGTCACCAGTTTATTCTTTTTTTGTTTGTTTTGCTTTGCTTTGTCCCTGGTCTGTGACCCTCTTTGTTCAAATCCCCGTAAAGTGGCTCCCCACTTGTTCTCTTCTTTGTACTATTGTACAGGGACCCTTCCGTGGAATGCCTCCGCCATCTGTAAGTATGTTATTGTAAGTAATTACTCATTGAAACTGTCATCCCTGTTCTTCAAATACAAACACAAACACATATACAAAGGAGTTCCCCAAAGATTTGGAGGGGATGCAAAAGGCAAGTTGGGATCCAGAGAACAAAGTTGTGAAGAAGGTGTGTACCAGCAGGGTCTAGAGATTGGAGATCGTTGTGCTCAAAGGGGTGAAGAGTGTGATAGAGAGAACGATTTATAGAGTGGTGGCAGTTGTTCCCAAGGTGGTAAAGAAGGCAACAGATAGAAATACTTGGAGAGAGGCGATGGCTGCATCCAAAGTGACACATAAGGTGACATGGAGGGTGAAGAATATGATGGAGAGTGAAGAGGACGGTGAGAGAAAGAGAGAGTGAGAGAGTGTGTGAGGGAGAGAGAGAAAGAGAGAGAGAGAGAAAGAGAGGTGATGGGTATGCAGAAAGAGGTGAAGTAGTAAACGGGAAAGCAGGAGAATGGAAAAAGAGGTGAAGAATATTGCAGAGTGAGAAATAGGAGATTAGAAAGAGTCCCGGGAAGGGTAGAAAGATATATTGAGGGTGTTGGAAAGTGAACCCCCGGAGGGGGAGAAGGAACCACTACTAGAACAAGAGGACACGGGAGATAGGAGAAAAGCTTTTAGCAGACAAGGGTTTTCCAAAACAGTCACATAAGGCAGGAGGAGGGCAGATACGGTGTTGCTACACTGAAGGAGACGGAGGTCGTAATAGGAGTAGAGTGGACAGCGGGAGGTCCAGCCCCGAGAGCCCAGAGAGAGAGAAGGAGATTGCGATGGACTGTAGGGCCACACTCCTATATCTATGTTACTGGTACTCGAACTTCAGGGACCTAGTGGATGAGAGTGGGGTACAGACTTTGGGAACAAGGAAGTCACCTACGTGCCACATTGAGAGGCCTGGGGGGGATGTCTTTTGAGGTGATATGAGGTATGGGTTTTAGGAAAGCATGCAACTAGTATTTCAACATGGGCCAGAATGATCACTACGAACCACAGACCTGTTTGAAACTCCCCATGTCTTCCGGCAAGGCGCTAGAAGTACTGCAAGCAGGCTTTATTTTTGCATTTTGGGAAAGGACTCCCCTAGGTCCATCTTGTGTTGCCCTTTGTTTCTTTGAACAATCACGGGAGGATTCCCATGGGCTTCTGTAGCAATCTGCCTTTGGTTATTTTGAAACGCTTTATAAATAAATCCGGGACAAAAATCTTTTAATAAACTTTATAAAAGGAGAGCTCTTTCAGGCTGGAAGTGGCCTAAGGTTACATTGGTTGGGAGAAAGTCATAAACACCATTTTTGCTATTAGCAGAGAAGAAATTGGACCCAATAACCAGATTCTTACCTATCTTTAAACATACAAAAATAAAGTACTTTCTGTCTGTGGCTTCGACAATAGCCAGATGCCGAATAGTCAAAGCACGGTCTAAGAGTTACTCCCCAATGCATAATGTGTGATTGGAAGAACGTATGTTCTGCAATGTATGCAATGGTCCCTGTATAATTACTGTACCTATCACCTGGCGACCGTTGGCCATATGGGCTGACTTCCGAAAAGACCTGAAAATAATGGGCCTGGGCTGTGATGTGAGCTGAAGGACATTATAATAATGGATAATATGCTGCCAGCGTTCTGACGAGCTGGCAGGGGTATTGTTAGTGAAAAGGTCGATGCGAACATTTAACTGTTTACATGGTTACACTGTTTCAGGAATTTTACTGTTAATCATAATACTTTTTATTTTAGTAATTGACTTTCATCATACTGTACAAACATACATATGTCTGTATTCTCTAATTAACTGTTGAAACGATCCAACATACATTGCAGGCAAAAGGCGTGTATCCACCTGAAAACTATGATCTGGACATTTTTACTGCTCATTGAAAATATGGTTGTAAATCCCCTAATGTGCACAGAGGCGTTGCTGGGGGGGGGCTGAGGGGGCTATAGCCCCAGGTCTTTTGGTTGTAGCCCCAGAAAGAAGCTCAGGGGTTACAACCAAAAAGGCTAGCTAGCCCCCAGTCCCGACAGTCCCAAAATTAGCTTAGCCCCGGATCTTTTCCAGACCTAGCAACACCCACAAATAGCAACTGTATCGCGGAATCTCATTCTCATGCCTTGAAATTCTCTACAGTGTTCTCCCAAATGTTCCTAGTAAATCTCCCACATGTTTTATACACATCTGACCGGTATTCCCTGCATACATCCCTGCTGTTCTTTGCCAATCTTCTCGGTCTGCAGGTATATGCACACAAATAACCCATTGTTCTGTGCCAGATTCGGCAGTCAATAATCATTCTGTAGTGCTGGAGTACGGCTGTGTGAACTAACAGAGTGAGTTCATTTGCACTAATTGCATGTGCACGCTGATTGGCTGATGCTGAGTGAGGGTGGCTGTTAGAACACTGCAAGTGGAAGAAATCGAAGTCAAAGACAAGGCCTGTTACCAAATTCTCTGCCTGGCTCTGGGGAGAAAGTCTGAGGTGACCATTGGGGCTGTGGCCTGGACCCGCTAAGTAATGATGTACTGGGAGTGTGTAGTAAGGCTTTCCTGGTCTACCACACTCTTCCCTGGTGGCATGGTAGGGACTTGTCACTTAGTACCACCAATTGGATATTTCCCTTTAAGGTTCCACGAGACATGTAGATACATTATTGGGCAACAGGTGGAGGTAGTGAGTCCAGTAAAATGGTTATACTGCAGTAAAGCCTATTAAAGGTAACATTCTGCAACCAGCCTGTGACTAAGGCACACTGTCTGCGTGAGGAAACTCTACTGGTGACAATATGGGGTACTTTTGGAGTATTTAGCCAAGGCAGCTATTTGGAGGATTTTCAGAAACTCTGGTGAAATAGGGTACTGTCAAGCCCAACTCAGTGGACCTGCAAAGGTTTACACAGAGTCAAACCAAATTCAAAACTGATCGGTGGATGAGCAGGAAGTCTTAGACTATGGAGAGCAGGAGGCTGGTGAAAAGTACAGTTAACAGGCATAATGGTTCTCATGCAATGTATTGTCCTAACAAATATGTATACAAAATAAACTTATTTATTAAACAAAACAGGTGCAGTAAGTTAAGGAATATTACAAGTTAAGTAAAACTACATGGCGTGTTGTGAAAGAGAGCGTTTCCAGGATTAGGAACAAATGGAAAACCATTCTTAAATTTATGCTTTATATATATTTTTTAAAACCTTTATTTTTGGTATATTCAACTGATTATACATAAATCAAGTAGATTACAACTTAAAAAAACATGGAAGTAACATGTGCCTTGTATACCGCATCCCGCCCATCACCCCAGCCCCTGTATACACAACTGTGCATGAGTTTGATAGTTATTATCAGTTCGACGTCGATCGCTGGCTGGCCAAAGTGTCTGGGTTATTTTGGTAGGGTCCTGGGGATGCTTCCCTCGAAGAGTCACTGTTCTCGGGGGACAGCAGGTAGGCGATGTATGGGCCCCAGATGTCAGGGGGCCGTGCGTGTAGGGGTAGAAGCTTGATAAAGTTCGATTACGTGTCTTAACAGTAGGATATGTCTTTTAACCATTGCTGTGGGGTCGGTGTGGGTCCCTTTCCCCATGACATTGCAATTCTCCTGCGTGCCAACAGCAGCAGCAGCCCTCCAAGCTTGCGTGCGGGGGGGGGGGGGGTGTTTAGTGAGTCCCAGGAGTGTAATCTTGGGGTCGGGTTCTATGGGTGTGCTTATGATTGTGGCGGTCTTTTCGAGTATTGTTACCCAGAATTGTTGAATGGCTGGACAGGACCATGCGAGGTGGAGAAAGTCTGCTGATGGGGAGCCACAGTGACCGCATGTCGGGGGGGTTGTGAGGTGGTAGCGATGAATTCTGACGGGTTATGGTACGCTTGGTGAATGAATTTTAGGTGTATCACTTTATATCTTGTGTTTAGCGATACCGTCTGGGTTTGTGCAGTGATATATTCCCATTCTTCATCTGGAATTACCACCTGGAGGGCCTTTTCCCATCTCACCTTGGGTGTTATCGGGTTCGGGGATGTTTCCGTTAGCAGTGATTTATATAGCATAGACACTAGTTTACCCTCCCCCTGTGACAGAATGACCCCGTGCAGCAGCTGCCATGTTGCGGGCTGATGGGGGAACGAGGGTAGTATAACTTGGAGGGAGCGTCTAAGGCAGAAATATATAAATGTGTCGAGGGCAGTGGTAGCTCTGCATGCTTTAGCCTGTTGTGGAGTGAGGAAGTTCCCCTCGAGGAAGAGGTCTCCCATGGTTTTTAATTTTAGTTTGTCGGTCCAGTTTAGATAGACTTTCTCTGTAGTTAGGGGAATTCTATCGGTAGAACAGGGGAGAACCTGGTCTGAATGTCACATTTTTGTGCAATTTTTTTCCATATTGCTATGGTGGAGAAGACTGTGTTTAGAGTGTTGTGTGGAGTGTGTGTTTGGCCGAAGATAACTGCTCTGAGCAGGTAAGGGTATGCGAGAGTTCGCTCTAGTTGGACATGGGGCCGTACTAGGAGCGTGGCGTACCAGTGGCCCAGGAATTGGGTTTGGGCCGCCCAATAATAACGCTCAAAGTCGGGGAGTGCCATGCCGCCTTTTTTTACTGGTTGAATTAGTGACTTATATGCGATTCTGGCTGGTTTGCCCACCCATAAAAGTTCTAGGACTAGGCTCTGTAGTCGGTGGAGAAGTTCCTAGGGCACCAAATGGGGAGATTTACGAAGAGATAGAGGAGTTTGGGGATTATTACCATTTTCACTCTCGAGACTCGTCCCCAGAGGTTGAGTGGTAGTGACTTCCATCTATCGATCTTCCCCTGGAGTATTTGAATGACTTTACTGTAGTTGTCTTCAAAGAGAGATTGGTGGTCCCTGGCCATTTGGATGCCTAGGTACCAAACTTTTTTGTGTTCCCATTGGAAGCCAAAATCATTTGGGAATTCTTGGGTCTCTGGTGTTAGCAGGAATATAAAGGACTTGCTGTGGTTGATCCTTAGGGCAAAGAGGTTGCCGAATTCGATTATGTCACAAAATACTGGGTTCAAGTTGGTCGCCGGGTCTTGTATGTAAAGAGCGATGTCATCGGCATATAGGGAGATTATTCATTTGTGGGGACCGAAGGTGAGGCCTCTGTGCATGTGTCTGGCCCGGAGGTCAGAGGCGAGGGGCTCCATTACTAGCACGAAGAACAGAGCGGATAAGGGGCACCCTTGCCTGGTTCCCCGCTGGAGGTCGATTGCTGACGATCTGGTCTTTCCCAGAGTTATGTGTGATTTGGGTTGGTTGTACAGGAGAGCGGTTAGCTGGATGAATCGCTTGCCGAGACCCATCCATTGAAGGACCTGAAAGAGAAAGGGCCATTCTATGGAGTCAAAAGCCTTTTCGGCATCTAGGAGGACCGCTACCGCGAGGGATCTAGTGCTTCCATTACTCCAAACATACGTCTGATGCCGAATGTTGTATTGCAGCCTGGTACAAATCCGGCCTGGTCTGCGAGGACCAGTGCGGGCATCAGGGGAATGAGTCTGGAGGCCAAGATCTTGGCTAATATTTTATTGTCAGGGTTGATCAGTGAGATTGGTCTGTACGAGCTGCACTCTTCGGGGGGTTTATTGGCTTTGTGTAGAAGGATCACATTCGCCTTGCGGAGGGTCGGGGGTAGTGAACCGGTCTCGAGTGCTTACTCAAAAAACTGTAGAAGGAGTGGGGCAAGGATTGCTGCAAATGATTTATAGAACTCGCCAATTAGCCCATCGGGGCCCATCGGGCCGGGTGCTTTGGTGCATGGTAGGTCTTTGATGGCCTGGAGGATTTCCTCTAGTGTGATGGGTAGGTTTAGGGGTTCTCTCAGCGGGGCGTCCACCCAGTATAGTTCTATATCTGCCAGGTATTACTTTAGCTCTTCTTGAGTGGCAGTGAAATTGGCCTTGTACAAGTTTTGATAGAAGGCACAGAATATTTCGGCTATTTCCTTGTCTGTATGTTCTAAGGTGCCTTGAGGGTTTCTGATTTGCTCTATCTGTGTTGGCTTCCGGTCTGCTGCTATCAATCTTGCGAGGAGGGCACCCGGTTTCTGCCCTTCTCCATATTGGCGGACGCGATGGCCATGTGATAGAAATTTTAGCCACGGTTCGCTGTCGCGCTGAATTTGTCTAGCTCTTCCTTTAGTGATGCTAGCACGTGTGGTTCTGGTGCTGTGGTCTGCATGTGCTCGAGCTCCTTTAGTCGGGTCTCGCTTGAGGCAAGCTCGCGTCTTATGAGCTCGAGGATACCCTGTTCTTTGGTTAAGCAGATCCCTCTGACGTAACATTTTTAGGGATTCCCACAGGTTGCCGGCGGATGTCACTGAGCCTTGTTTGAGTTCGAGGAAGGAGATGAGCTCCGTGCGGAGTTCGTCAGTGAACACCTGGTCCTGTAGGGATCCGGGTTTGAATCTCCAGTGTCTTTTGCCCACTGATGGACCTGGTGGGGAGCATACGACAGTGACTGCCGAGTGGTCCGACAGAGATCTGGGCAGAATTTGGCTGTCCAACCATTGGACTTGGCTGTGTGCGGAGACCATTATATAGGCAAGGCGGGAGCTGGTGTTGTGAATCCAGGAGTGGAAGGAGTATTCTCGGGTCTCGCCGTGTTGGAGCCTCCAGATGTATACCAGGTCGAATGCTTTGCAGATTTCCTTAGGAACGGTTGTTGACGGCGAGTGGGATCTGTCCCAGTGTAGGTCTAATGCAGTATTCATGTCACCTGCCCATATGATTGTTGCGGACCTCGCTTCTCTCAGGTGCGTTATTACCCAGTCGAAGTTGTTGTATCCGTCTGTGTTTGGCCCGTATGAGTTTATGATGATGAATTCTGTGTTTTCCAGGATCGCATGTACCAGGAGCGTCCTCCCCTCCTCGTCATTTTGGACTGAGAGTAGTTTGAATTTTAGGGATCTGTGTATTAGGATTCTGACCCCTCTATCGGATGAGGAGTATGAGGCAAAGTATCTATGACAGCCCCAATCTCGGGCCCAGCGGTTCTCTGTTTCGGGGAGGAGGTGGGTTTCCTGAATCAAGCAATGTCTACTTTGTGCCTCCGGAGGTACTGTGTCAACTTTCTCATTTTGATCAGGTTGTTTCCCCCCTTAATGTTCCAGGTGGCTAACTTGAATGTTTATGGTGATAAACTGTTTGGTTACCTTTGGGGCAAAGTGACGGTTAATTGTGACAGGCCAGATTGCTGCGGTATTGTGTCCAGGTTTCTGCTTTCCTGGTTGAGGTCTAGTTTCAGTGCATCCACTTGGTGGCCTTGGGTGCAGGTGGGGGGGGGGGGAGGACCCCAGGTAGGCACACTTCCATAACATTAAACAGATTCCCTCCCAGTCACGGGCAACCCCCAATTTGCCCATCAAATTTCCCCACCCAATTTCCCGAAACATACCTGAGCTGCGCTTGGGGCACTAGGGAACTTCCAAGGTTGGGTGCACATTGAAATTCAACATAGTTATAGAGTCCAGGGGTTCTTTTGGTTGATGTCAGGCGGCCTTAAGATGAGCAGGAGTGGGTATCATGGCAGATCTCTTTCAGCCCGATCTCTCCTTTGGGGTCTTGGAGTGCCGGTGGCTTGTTTGCACCCCAGCTTTTCAAGGAATAGATTTGCCTCTTCGGGTGAGTTAAAGAATTGAGATTTGCCATTGTGTTGGATTCGCAACTTGGCAGGATATAGCATGGAATATAGCAGTTTGTTGTCCTGTAGCCGACGTTTCACTCCGGTGAAAGTTCTGCGTAGCGCTTGGACTGACAGAGAGAAATCAGGAAAGAACTGGATGTCGTCTCCGTCATTATGTAGATTCCCTTTCTCCCTTTGCAAGGCAGAGGATTGTGTCTCGGTCCTTGAAGTTGAGTAGTTTAGCTATTATTGGGCGAGGAGCTGTCCCGGGGAGTGGTCAGCTGGTCGGGACCCTGTGGGCTCTTTCCACTACGAATATGTTGGATAGCACGGGGCTGCCAAATAACTCTTTGCATAAGGTCTCTACAAAGTCTTCCATTTTCCTCGTGTTTTGTTGCTCTCTCACCCCTAGGATCCTAATGCTGTTCCGGCGGGATCATCCTTCGAGGTCCTCGTTTTTAGCCATGACAGCATTCATTTGGGCTTCCAGTGTTGTCACCTTGGTGGACATGGAGGCCGCGTTATCTTCGATGTCAGAGATTTGTTGTTCTGTGGTGTCTAGTCTGTCTCCATGCTTATCCAAGCGATGTTGTAGCTGGTCGACTTTTGTCGATAGGGAATCAAGTTTACTGTCGATATTGCCAATGCCGGCCTTTAATTCAAGGAGGAGCTCTCTGATGTCAGAAGTTTGAGCGGGGTCGTCGTCTTCTGGAGGTATGGACCCCTCTGGGCTCTCCAGCCGATCTATCGCTTTTGGGGTTTTGACTATGGCTCCTGGTTCGAATGTCAGCTTCCTTTGTGATTTATCCTATTTCCCCATCTTGGCGGCTTTGTTATTCCCAGACTGGGTGCGGTGCACTGTCTGTGAGTTTCCTACTTATTTCTTTAGCCTCCAGATGGTAACTGATGGTAGTCGCGGTTTGCGAGTTCACAAGAGGGTTTCTAGCCATACGGCGTGTCCCTGAGAGGGGTAGTTACAGCAGGAGGGGGGCCTTTCGTTGTTCGGCTGGTAGCCTGCCACCCTTTGTTGTTCTGTGGCCGTAGGGGAGTTTCCTTTGGTAGCTGCCTCGTGTCTCATTCGGGTGGGGGTTTGCTGGGAGTCGGTCGCCTGGCATATGATTGTGGCCCCCAAAGTGTGGGTGGGCCTTGTGCAGCCCCCGTTCATTACCCCCGCTGTGGGGCCTGTGCGATCAAGATGGGGGGAGCCCCCTGATAGTGGACCCAGGCTGTACTGTTATGGACTGCCCCGTGCCCGGAGCTCCTTGTGCCCTCTTTTGGAGTTTGTAGGAGGGAGGATTGGCTCACCTGATTTGGCAGATGCCACCGCCGCTTCTCCACCACGATGCTTGGGCCCCCGCGCTGCTGGGCGAGTCTGGAGATCAGAGGAAGGCTGCGGGGAGGGCTCTCGATCGTAGTGTCCCGGGATCTGCAGTTCGGCGAGCCGTGCCGAAGCTCCACCAGCTGGATTGCCCCGCGGGGCCTCTTCAATGCTGGCCACTGCAGGGGGCTGGCCGCTGCCACCCCCGATCCTGGGTGTGGTCCCACCGGTTGGCTGCGCGGTGGCCGCGCCTCCCGCGGGGGGGGCCCCAGGGTCACGGCAGACCCCTGCAGCCCAGACTCTGGGTGCCACCTCTCGCAGCACGGGCAGCACTCGCACACCACTCCGACTCGCCGTCTCTCTCTGGATGCCACCTTGGAGAGCTGCTCTGGTGGGCCCCGCTCCTTACAGGCCCCGAGTCGGCCAGGCGGTCATGGGAGATTCCACCGCCACTGCCAAGCAACAATGTCAATTCGCCTCGTTCACGGATGACAGCCCTGTCTCTGGGTGGGGTCTGATGGTCCCCTGGACGCGTTATTGTAAAGGATTTATTTGGTGCGCTCCGGAGCTCACACAAGAGCCACCATCTTGGTCACGCTCTAGCGCCCTCACTTATGATTTATATTTACACCGTATAGTTAATATTGATTTGCTTTACTTGGTCAAATCATGGAAACTCTTCTATTGTTAACTTCCCTTACCACCTATACCTGTTCAATTGGGGTTGTTTTACTGTGGCAGAAAGGTCTGTCACGGAAATTACTGCATGAGAAATGTACGATATATATATATAAATGAAAATATTAAGTTGTGGGATCGATCTCAAAAGTGCACTAGTCACCACTCTACAATTGTATGTGCAAATCCAAAAAATATGAACGATTCCTTGGCACCGAGAAAACAAACTCCTCCCTCAAGCTTCCCACAAAGCCTGTGTAACAATATGCATAAATGAAGTGGTTGGGGAGAGTGTCTCGCGCTCGAAGTCCCAATGTTTGTCAGATAGAATAAAGTTCATCCAAAAAAAGTCTTAAAGATTCAAATTTTGCGATGCGTTGTGTTTTATTCTCTCATAAAAAACAGCCGACACGTGTTTTGACCCCTGGTCGTTGTCAAGGCCTAACTTGATTCCGTCTGGTATCTATCCAGTATTGGAAAATGGACTAGAATCCTCCAGTGCATAATTGTCAATGATTAATACCACAGATTTTCGGTAATTCCCATTCAACATGGATACTTGAGCAATATAACGCCCTAAATGGCTGGCTCACTGTATCCTGAGTGGCAGAACATCAGTTTAGATATACCGTTTCTGGTTGCTGCTGGAGTCCCATGTGATTGGGTTAAATCCCATGAAACGAAAAATGCTTCTTTTGGTTTCCAAGATCGATTGATATATATATAAATGTTCGTATATTTCTCATGCAGACATTTCCTGAAAACAACCCCAAAAACTAACCCCTGCCGACAACCCCGGTCCCACCCCCGCCCCACCCCAACACACCCCCACCCCCCTACTTACCTTTCACCTCGATGCGCTGTGTCCCTGCAACGCTGGTTCCCTTTCATTTCTGTGATCGGGAACCGGCGCTGCAGGGTATTTTTCTTATTTCCCTTTTTTTGTTGTCAGGGAGCTGCAGGGGTGTCTCCTGCAACCCCCGCTCATAATACTGTAAAGTATGGTGAGTGGGGTGTTGAGGGGGACACCCCTGCAGCCTTATTTATCTATCTATCTATTTATTTATTTATTTATTTATCGGGTCAGCTGCGGGGTTGTCCCCCGCAACCTCTGCTCACTATACTGTAAAGTATGGTGAGCAGGGTGTTGCGGGGGACAACCCCGCAGCCTTTTTTTCAGGTTTGCTGTGGGGGTGTCCCCCGCAATGCCAGCTCACTATCCTGAAAAGTATGGTGAGCGGGGTATTGTGGGGGACACCCCTGAAGCCTTTTTTATTTTTGGGGACAGCTGCAGGAGTGTCTCCCGCAACTCTTGTTCACTATACTTTACAGTATAGTGAGCAAGGGTTGCGGGGGACACCTCTGCAGCTGACCTGAATAAATAAATAAATAAATAAGGCTCCAGGGGTGTCCCCCACAACTGAATAGTATAGTGAGCTGGGTTTGCAGGGGACACCCCCGCGGCCCCCGCAGCCTTTGTTTTGATTTTCTTTACCTACCCCACCAAAACATACTTACCACAAAGGTTTGGTGCTATGTATTTTAGGTCTTTTGGTGGGGCAGGTAAATTGGATTTGGTCATTTCGGCCGAATCCTACCTAGCACAGTAATGTTGGAAAATACATCCAAGGAGCTAAATGTGCACAAAAATATAAGCTACAAAAGTCACTGTGAAAAAGGCACACAGCTTAGAAGTGTGCAGCCCCACACATAGAAATGTCCCTGAGTAGGCACAAATAAACACTAGTAGCTATGCCTTAGTGAGCCGTAATGCACCAATCTCGCACTCAAATATAACCTCATAACTTTAATAAGGATAGCAGCATTTAAAAGTATACAGGGAAATAGTAAGGGGGCATTCACAATGATAGCAAATGTTGGTGAACTTTCATAATAATCAAATAAACAGTACATGAAGGCCTTGAAACCTAGTTAGCCATCTCTGAAGCATGTAAACCCTCAACCCCTCAGCAGAAAAACATCGGCCTTGCAGTTGCAACTTCCCACAGCAAGACGAAATGCTGCGCAGTGATTGGTTAAGGCAAGCGGGGCAAACACCATCCCAGGCAGGAGTTGTGGTAGTGAGGTCATGAAAAAACAACAAAGACATCAGATCCCAGAGCTAAAGGACAAAACAATGCACACTAATTGGTCAAAACACATCAGTTTAGCTATGTTCCCAAGCCTGTGTTCAGAAGAGATATAACAATTTATGTTCCTTGGCAGTACATCAAAACATATCATAATGAAGGTCACAAGTTGGTAAGAACCGAACAATGAGCAGTGAAGAATATGCTTGTTGAGACAGAATGAACAAGGAGAAACACTTCCATCCGAAGGAAAATTCTCACTAATAGAGCTCCAATTGCTAACGAAGGAGACATACAAAACACCATTACACATGAGGTAGAATTAATTAGGAGTTCGTGATTTTTATGGAAACTCATGAACAACCCTAACAAGACATACATAATAGTAGCAAGAGCAAACTAATAAAATCACAAGTTACATAAGCACAAATATATTTATAAATATATACATATATATATATATAATTGTAAGAGAATGAAGTTCTGCAAGCAGCTACGCCTCCAGCACATAAGGTTGGAGGCAGTGCAAATAAATCATGAGAAATGAAGGGGAAGCAAGTAATGTTTCCAACGACGAGTTGCAAAGCTGAACGGGTAATGAACAGTTCATAATGGGGAGAGCAGTAAGGCGGTGCCAACAGATGGGGTCAAAGGGAAAGGGATGTAAAAGTTATAATTTCAATGTCAGACAGTCACCTTTCACACATGGATTGTTTGAAACTTAGTCACTCACTCCATGCATACTCCTCCTAGAACAGCCAATAAAATGTCAAGTTCAGCTGATACACGTGTTATCCAATCAGCAACATGGGAAAGGAGATGATCTCAATACTAATTAGCTAACAAACTGACATCTTATTCTGGTCATGAGGATAGAATAAACGGATCTATGTGATCACTGCGCCTCCCGTAATTCTGGAAAATGCTGACTGCAATTACGGTGCGGAGCAGTGATCAGATAGATCACTTGTGCCCGCCTGCCCCGGCCTGCAATCCCTAAAACCACAACTCCTCCTACAGGTTCACCACTTATCTTTACTGTGGCGCACTCCTGTGTGCACTGCTGGCATCCTTGTACCCCTGTGTATAAGTGATAGCCAGAGGGAACACCTGGAGCCGGTGAATGAAAGTCTCTTTTGCTGGGGCACCCCTGGTACACTATGAAGAAGCGAGGTGAATGCTGAATTAATAAAAGTGCATGTGCACAATGAAACAAACCCAAAGCCACGGGTTGGGAGCAAATTAAGAACAATATAATATGCAAGTGGCAGAGTAAATGCACGCGGCAAAGTAAACAATTGCAAATATTGAATACCGAACTGAATGAGAGCTTTTTTGGCAAAGCTACGACCTGATGACAAATGAATGTGACATTTAGATATCGCCTAATTGAAAGAAAAGCACGAAACAAGAAAGCAAGTATGAAAGATTGCGATAGAGCATGACAGCAAGGTGGTGAAGAACTACCATGAACGGAACTATGTACATGAATACAGTGTGGCGAGGCCAAAGACTAGCAAAGGATATGTGACACATTGTGGCAAAGCCAAGAGGCTGACAAGGAGAAGTCAAGTGAGTGAGAACCTTCACACATAGGCAGATACAGAGGAACCTGTGTTGGCTAGAAAGCCTAGGTTTCCTGGTTGCCCGACCTGCAGTGGGTGGACCGTGTGGTCTGACAACTGCGCCTAGACCAGGGAACTTGCAATTGTGAAAGCCAGAGACATTGCTGAAGTGAACTGAGAAGAAGTAATCTGATTGTACTGTTGATCCAATCCAGAAGGAGAGTAAAGTTGATCTGGAGTTGTTTTGAACAAACTGCTTGAACTGTTGCTCCAATCCAGAAGGCGAGTAAAGTTGATCTGGAGTTGTTTTGACCATTCAAAGATTGAGAATAAGTGAAAATTGACTTTCTTGAACTTGTGGAAAGGAGCACTGAGGATTTGAGGAACTGTCCTGAACTTGGGCAAGGGCAGGCTGGGGATTTGTGGAACTGTCTTGGACTTGGGAAAGGGAGTTAAAAAGTAAGCTATGAGCTGGAAGAGCTCAGAACTTTAATCCAATCACTATATCTGTTTTTGCTGACATCCCTACACATTGTTTAGATTTAGTTGTGAGGGCAAGGATAGGTTTTGGGCACAGACACTTTCCTTACTTTGTTAAAGTAGAGAAATCCCACATTAGTATAGGGCATGTAAGGCCTTCATCCATCCTGACATTTTATTTAATAAAGCAATTCTGTTGGAACTGTTGGGAAGGAGGGACAATCGTCCCACTCTACCATAGTGAGCAACCATAGACCCAGCCCAGATCCCGCAGTGCTTTTGTATGAAACAAAGGCCCGGGAAGGTGCGATATGGGTTAAGGGGAGTTACAGTTGGGTGAGGGTGTGCGTCTTGCTCTAGTAATGCATGGGGAATTAACACGCTATCTTAGATAGTAGCAGTCGTACTGCAATGGGGGCCTGGTTTTGCGTTGAAGCGAGTGCCGCAGGCCCGAGTCACACACATAGAATAAAGTGTATGCGGGCAGTACTAGATTGTATATGGGCACCGATGAGGAAGGCCAGAGTTGCCGAGATTCATAGACCCTTCATTGTCTCATGTTGCCAATATTTTGTATCCCAGAAGAAATGTGCCCTACAAGGCCACAAGGGGGTTGAGAGCTCACTGTGAAAATTGAACCCACGAGAAGGCCCACGAGAAGGAGGGAACACGCCTCTGACCCTTCCTATCCCAGCTCAAAGAAATAGCACCTGTAAGCCCCAGTCCCAAGACCTCCGGCATTCCAAGGTACCAGATAGCCCCAGTCCATCAACCATAAACCTGTCAAGCCCCCAATCGATTAGAAAAGATCTGAAACCAAGGATCTGCTGCCTTCATCATAGGTCACATGATTTGTGCTGTGAGGTGCAGGGAGGGATAAAACAACATAGTCTGGAATCAAGGTGTTGTTTGTTAGAAGCAATGGCCTCAAATTATCCTCTTAGTCCATGGCTACAGTTCCAGGTGCACATCAGGTTAGAGATAGAGCTTGTATTGTTTTTTTCACATAATTGCCAATCAGTGGTAGCTTCATGCCCAATGATGCGAAAGGAAGAAGCCACGTGGTAGAAGATGGACAGAAGGGGCTGGGACCAATGGTCTGGCATCCCTTATGGAGCAAGTAGCCTATGCACAGAGTCTCGGCCAACCAGCCAAGTGGGTTTGCACTGTATGTAAGCTACGTCACTGATGACGCTGTCTGCCTTCATAAAGTGTTGTTTGTGCTTATTTTGGCAGAACGTTCTGTGACAGCAGAGTTCTTTGCTAGTGCACTTCTATTTTGTGGAAATAAAACTTTGTTTTCCTTGCAAGAGGTGTGCAGGGATTTTTTCCCTAGAGAGTTGTATTTTTCTGGTGTAATCATTAAGGGGTCTCTCTACATTGTTGGTGACCCCGAAGTGATCAAAGCGACACCCGCAAAGAGGGAGGCTTCCACGCTGTATCTCTGCAGGGCTGCACCCAGATACAGTGACCATTCACAAACACGCAATCCGCAGCGGTGTACAGTAGCTGTTTTCACAGAATTCATGTCTGCTCTTGGAAGCGAGGGGCGGATCCTAGGAGAGTGCAGGCCGTTGGTGGGACCCCATGATGGAGCAGCTTGTGTGAACACACAAATGTAAGTACACCTCTTACGAGCGACAACAAAGGGGATAAGCATGAGTGGGGAAGTGAAGTTTGTGTGTAGGTGATGGGAGAGTGTGAAAAGGCCACGTGGCTGGTTGTGTATTTTTGTTTATTATTATTATTGAGGAGATTACAAGGAGGAAAAAAAGGAGTGTGGAATCCTTTCTGAGTAAGGAGAGTAGATGTGCCATTTATTAATGTGATAAGGAGGATACAAGGGTAGGAGCGCCATATAATTAGAGGGCTCGACTTCCTGTGCCCAATTTATTCTGGGCGGTCGAAAGAAGAAAAGTAATGGTTGTTGTTTTAGCTTATTATTTTAGTTTATTGTTTTAGTGTATTGAATTGTCATTGTGAACTTGCTGGAGGCTAAGGGAGGGCCAGTGGAAATAGTGTGAGTGCGCAATGTGCAAAAGGTGGGAGTGAGTGAAGAAGGGGGTGTGTGAACAGAGGGTGACTGGTGTGGAACGGAGGACTGGTAGAGACAGTTACAATATTTTTGTGTGTGACATACGACTAAACATTTCTGTCACTCTGCCCTTTTTCTCACCTGTTTTTCTCAGTGTTGAGTGTTCTTTGGAGACTTTTCTTTCTTCCGGGTTGTTCTGGACTTGTACAGGTAAGGGCGCGTGTCCTCTGGGTCTGGGTCCAATGTGAGGTTCACTGTATGCCTCAGGAAGCTGGGTGAGGTTCAGTATCCAGGATGGAAGCACTATGGCGGATTCCAGGAGGGAGCAGTGGCATAGATTCAGAGTTCAAGGCGAGCGGAAGACCCGCTAGCACGGGACCGCACACGCGGTCCGGGATGAAGGAGGAAGGAGCCAAGAATAGCGGGAGCAGTTGTGAACAGGGGGGCAGCCTGGAAGGAAAGGATAGAAGAAGCTGAAAGGAGTTGATGAAGGGAACAGTAGCAATCGCTAGCAACACGGACAGTAGCGTTGAGACGCTCAGAGCCGCGGGGGCGTGCCTGTTTTCTAGAAGGCAGCACGTCTGACATAAACGCTAGAGAGTAGCGCTCCTGTGCAGGCGGCCATGTTGAAAGGATGATTTTCCCAATGATGCAGTGCCTTATGGACCATGAAGTCCATAGGGGGCGAAAGTGGCGATTCATGACAGTTGCTTTGTTGAACATACCATTTTTATTATGGGGGAAATGACTCAGCTGGAGTATATGTACAGTGCATGTACAAGGATAACATATAGAAGTACCTCAACCAGTGGTTGTTAGAGACCAAAGGGGTAATGCCTCGCCCCTGGCCAGAGCACAGTTCTAATAATAGAGAGATATTAGAGCACATGAGCGTGTTTCTAACAGCTAAGTATACAGGTAAACAATTGCAAAAGCGAAAAGAGGTTTTAGATCTGTGGAAAATGGTACAGGATGTGGAGGGTACTGCCAGGTGTATCCCCCGATGCAAAGGAAGTAGCCCCCCCCAATTGTAGTAACCACCATAGCACCAGGGGAAGTGCAATAGCTCAGGCCTAGATAAGGGTTTACCCACTCACTGCCCGGCTGGCACAGGATACAACAATCCAACATATGTGCCCCGACCAACCCCAAATAGCAGTACACAGCGGGAGACCAAAACACAGAAGGAGCTACAGGAAGCATTGGAGGCAATGCATGCAGAGTGGACCCGGTTGAGGGCAGCAAAAGGGGGGAGAGTAAACACGGGTGTGGGTTGTACGAGTGGAGGGCTGGGGACATTTTGTTCAGATTGGACAACACTGCCATTAAGGATGTGCATGTCGAGAAGCACAGGAGTAAAGATTGAGGGGCGGAAGGTGTAGGTCATGGGACAGTGAGGTTGGATAGGAGTTGCATGCAGAGGGACAGGAAGGCGATTGGGACTGTGTAGAAGAGGTAGAGGACGAGCGAGGTGAGGCGCAAGGGGCTCCAGAAATTACGCCAAAGGTAGAACGTTTGTGGGGTGAGCGATTGAGGAGCAGGTTTGGGCAGGTAGCAGTGGCAAGGAAAAGGGGAAGTGGTGAGCGGAGAGTGGGGCGAGGACTAGGCAAGCAAAAGCTGCGAATACACAACAGGCCTGGCAGAGCAAATTATGTGCCATGTGCGCAAATGGATAAAAATAATTTGATCAAGGTGCTCCCGGCCCTTACTTCCGGGGCTGGGAAGTGGATATATGCCTTTGAGAAACAGGCAGCGGCTGTTCCTTTGATGGTAGTAGACATGAAAAGCCTATTTGTTTCAAATGTGGGGGACCAGGCGTGGGGGGGAAGTGTGTGTCTCAGGCAGGATAACCTGGAGTAAAACTAGATGATGATGCTCATGATGGGGCACCTTTTAATAATATCAGGGCACAAGTGTGGGATGCACTGCATACCCCGACACCCATGACTTACAGTCCATAATGCAGTATACAATGGGGGACAATGAAGATTCCGCTCAACACATTTTAAAAGTGCAAGAGACGGGTGACCAGTGGGACTGATCAGTTCCCCTTTTCTATTTCATTATTAAAAGGGGATTGCCCAAGGAAGTTCAGAAGGCACTTGGCAAGATAGCAAGCGTAGAAGCAAAGGGATGTGCCGATATTCAGGCTATAATAATGCACCGTTGTAAAAGGATTAAAGAATAAGAAAAGGAAATGGCTCAGAGGTTGCAGGCAGAGTAAGCAAAACTTGTACAGGAAAAGTTAGCTAAAATACTAGTGGAAGGGGCGGTAATGGCAAACACTGAGACATATTTAGAGGAGCAGGCTACAGCTCATGCAGACATAAGGATAGCATCATTTTGGCCAGGTGGAGGACAGGGGCAGTGGGGTGGCGGAACCCTGCGTCAATTTCCTGAGTGGTATCAAGGAGGTCATCATCAGGGAAGAGGAGGTTTCCAAGGGAACAGAGAGGGCTGCGTGGGGTTCAATGGGATGGGACCTAGAGGTGGTATGGGACAATCTGAGTGTTGGAGTTGTGGGAAATGGGGTGTAGACGAGGTCCCAAATACAGCCCACACTCCAACCATCCATTTTGAAGTACCAGGAACGTTCACACCAAAATACGTGACGAATGATGAGCAAATAAACCAGCAGAGTGCCGCAGTCTGGCTCTGTCCAGTACCTATCAGAAGAACAGCACCTATTGAAGTACCAGTGCCGAGGAAAGCATGGACAGCAAGGTACCCATTGAGAAAGCCATATCAACAAATGAAACGAAATGAAGATCGTCTAAGTACAGTCCCTGAAGAAACCAAAAAGGTCTTAATGGAAGACTAATGGTGACATCACAAGAACCCAGACTGACTCACATATATAAGAAATGACGACCAGAGAACGACGTAAAGAGATGAAATACCATGAGCCAAGGATATCGTGAACCTAAAGTGAAAGGACGATGTCAAATGTAAGAAGCTTAAACCATGAGCATGAAGAAGATATTCAACCAGTTTCCACATGTACATATGCTTGGAACCACCAGAAAGCTAAGAAAATTGTACGGCTTGCTATGCTTAGTAGAAAGATAGTGCGGCAAGCGCCACTATACATATCTACCTCAAACGAAGCACATTATATAAGCGTATTTCCACTTTGCAAAAAAAGCAGAATCAACCCAAGGTTACTAAAGGCCACATGAGGAGAGCTTTGTATTCCACAAATCGAGAATAGACGGCAAAAACGAAATTCAGCAGAGGCACCTTGTGCCAGAAAAGCCAAGGTCGTATCAGTAGAAGAGACGAATATTAGCTACAATTAATTGAAGCTAAGAACAGAATATCCTGCCTCTGAAATGTAAAGATAAGAAGACGAAGGCAGGTGGTGGGTGAAACGAAAATCAAATACACAAATTATGTGGAAAAGAGGCGAATTCACGGTGTCTGAATCACGTGACCAGCCGAGCAAGAAGAAGCAAGAGTTTTACACCTACGCATGGCAGCAGACCAGGCGAAGATATCAGAACTTTCCAGACAGGAGATGCAGTCTTGAGACCAACCACAGTGAAATAAATGACACATGGCCACTAAAGTGATGATTGATTGTAACAATAATTGGAGGAAGGCCGGGGGAACTAAGGGGCACCCCGGACCTGGCCGACCATTCTGCGTGCTGCTAAGAAAAGTGGAAAAGTATGCATGGGCTTGGTGCCAACCCAATTACAATGGACCAAGTAATCTAGGGTGCTATAGTCAGTAGAACCAATAGGACATCGTATTTTTAGTGATGTCTGCAGTAGCCATTTAGAAGGAAGGGCTTAGATGCCCACCTGACAGTGTTTACCCAATCCCCTCACTCTGTTACCATATACAGATATAGTACCTATAGTAAAGTTACCTTTTTCAAACCAATAGAATTGAATGCCAATTTTTAAGTGTTACACGTCACTGATGACGAGTTTTCAGTATAAATGTTATGATTTTTATGAAGTTCATTGGAGTTGAAGCGAGAAGGAAGATTGCGCCATTGCTGGTATTCATACCTCCCCGTTTTTTGTACTTGTCTTTAAACGGACTCCCTTTGTCAAACCGTCGAGTTGGAGTATTTAATGTGCACCCCTATCCCCTATCCATCTCACGGGTGCTGCTATCTTGTCTTAAAGTGCTTCTGGGCAAACCCCGACTCTATGGGCCGGTTGGGGGTCCCGGAGCACAGGGGACATTTTGCAAGAGAATGCAGAAGCAGGCAGGGGTCGGGGTACACAACATACACCTTTGGACCACCTTGTTCTAGTACACAACATACAGTCACCCTGCCCCAACATTACCGAACCCAGTTTCACCTCCATACCTTATGAAATACATCAGGCCTATACCCAGTTGCCCCCAAAGCCCCAACACATTCAGGCCCAAGCACTACCTAGTGCACAGCCACAAGTGGCCCAGAAGAAAACCTTATACGATGGTCAAATGCTCATACCTAATGCAGTACCGAATGGAACAGTAACACCTTACCGAGGGGTCAGTGTCATGGGAGGAAACCCCTTCACGTTCCTGGGTACTAATATGTATCCTGATTAGGACAGCCCATAGAAAGATCTTGCGTGTCCAGTCCTGTCCATGACAACACACCCTGATGAGGAACCATTGGTGAGTGCTGCGATAGGTAATAAGCAATTCATCTTTGTGGTCGACACAGGTGGACTAAATCATGCATCAGTGAAGGAAACTTCCTGCTATCAAGTGAAACTCTCGACATGCAAGGATTCTCTGGGGCTGTCGCCATGGTTCCCTACACAGAAGAGGTAGCTATCAAAATAGGCGGAAAAGTGGTACATGCCCCCTTACTATACTCAGAGACCTCCCTCATAAATCTGTTGGGATGGGTTTTGTTGAGTAAGCTTAACATGACCATTTCCTTCATGGACTGTGGGGTGGTATGCACCACCCCAGGTATGTGTGCCTTACAGTTAATGGCCATCAATCAGGCACGAGATGGTGGTCCACAGCATCCCTGTAGACCCAGACATGTTTGTCTATGGGATAACAGTGTTACTTGATGAAGTCCCCCGGATTGGTAAGACGTGTTGGCGGGTGCCATCAGATTTTATTTTCTGACCTGTGATGACCTCGGAGCTTGTGTCAGGCATGATATAGTCCCTAGATTTGCTGGGCCTGGTTGTTTTGGCCAAAAGGATCGAACAGATACTCATTGGTGCGAGTGGTGGACCGTGCTGTGTATTGACCCAACTGTGCCCCTCAAGGAAGTGCCAGATGCAGAGTTGTTTGAGGACAGGGATGATGATGATGGAGAAATCGTGTTGGCAATGTGTATCCCTTGCGACAATATGATACAATACCGGAAGGTACAATGTTCTTGGATGGCCCTTGTCACCCTGCCCCCATTTACTGAGAGTGATTTAGAGCAAGTACCAGAAAGGTTATGGACAACCAGTGCCCACGATGTACGGCTCATGCAGGGAGTGGCGCTGGTTAGAATAAAATTGAAGCCAGGCGCAGTCCTGCCCCAAGTTGAACAGTATCCATTGTCCAGACAAGCAGAAGCAGGCATACGGGATACCATTGTGGCACTCCTGAATCAGGGGATAACAGTGCCATCTACCTCCTCATGTAACAGAGCGATCTAACTGCTAAAAAGGCAACATTGGGGAGTTGGAGGATGATCAAGGACCTTAATCCTCTAAACAACATTGTCCAGGCAGAACTTCCTGTAGTTACAAATCCTTCAACAATACTGTAGAGCATCCCTAAGGAGGTGACCTACTTCACAATGGTAGATCTTAAAAATGCCTTCTTCTCCATAGCAATACACCCTGATTCACAGTACCTCACTGTGTTTATGCATGGGGGAATGCATTTCAAGCACACAATATTGCCTCAGGGGTACTGTGGGTCCCCCAGAATTTTTAATAGGATTCTACATGCTGATTTAGGGAACATTCAAATGGCCAGTTCTATCATTCAGTATGTTCATGATTTTCTGGTGTGCAGCGACAGTGAACAGGAGTGCAGGAAGGATTCCATCACCCTCCTTAAGCTGCTTGCATACAGGATAAGGCGATGGTGCAATATTGTCTGTACACAGGAAGATAATTATACTTGATTGCGCTGCTTTAGTGCGCAGCGCTCCGTAACCCAAAACTGTCAAAGAGATGCACAGATTTTTAGGGTTGTGTAATTCCAGTAGGGCATGGATCCTAGACTATGCAACATATACCAGGCCCCTGCTACAGGGCCTGAAAGAGGCCGAAAAGAGTGACTATATGATAGTATGGATGGAGGAGGACATGCTCACAAATGTTAACACTCTGAAAGAAGTGAGCTCCAGAGCTCCGGGACTGGCCACTCCTGATTACACAGCAGAGTTCCGTTTCAAATGGCCAATTCATGACTGCAGTACTGACACAAAAAATCATGCTCGGCCACAAGCTAGTGCCCTACTACAACAGACTGCTGGATTCTGTAATGCATGGCCAGTTCCCAATAGGAGCAGGCAATTGCTGCAGCTGCATTTGCGATCTAGAAAAGCTCCACATTTGTTATGGGGTGTTCTGTGGCACTGTTTCTGGAGCATGCAGTGTTGGCCATCTTGGAATGCTCCAAGTCAACTCTGACCACGCAGCAGAAATCTGCGTATGAAATCATCCTGTCCAGCCCCAACATTCATATTGTGAGGTGTAAAACTGTAAATCCTGCCACAGAGCCATGCACCGAAGAAGATCTGTTAGCACATGGCTGTGTGTCCTTTGATGGGGGGGAAGATGACATCCCAAAGACAAGGGATAGCCCTCTTGAAGGGGGTTAAGTGCTTTTCGTTGATGGGTCAGTAACTATCAACCAGAGTTCAGGTTTGAGGTAAACTGGGGTGGCAGTAGTACACCTGGGGATGGGGTATATGAGGTATTGGGGCAGAAGAGATGACCTACGCCCTATTCGGCCCAAGCAGCAGAACTCATAGTGCTCACTGAGGCACTTTTAGCGTCTCAAGGGTGCTGTGTCACCATCTATTCTGATTCGGTTTATGTCACCACTGCAGTGCAAGCAGGCCTGGCACGATGGAATAGGAGGGGGCTTAGGAGAGCTGAAGGGTCCCCAGTACACAATGTGGCACTGCTAGACAAGCTAATTGACACACTGTGCCAACCATCCTTGACAGCAGTGGTAAAATGCACCAACCAAACTAACAATACAGACAAGGTCTCACTCAGCAAAGCTGATGCGGAGACCAAGCAAGCAGCGTATTTTCCAGTGCTGAGTGTCCCTGAGTATCCATTGGTAGCGTAGAGCAGGGAGCAATTGCCAGACTCCTACAATTCCCTGCCGATTACCCAACTGATTGAATTGCGGGGACGAGCCCTACAAGAAGAGAAAGAATTGTGGTTACAAAGAGGGTGCAAGCAGTCCCCAAGAGATTTATTGTGGCGCCAAGAATTATCGGGCAAAGCAGTTATGCCAAACGAGTTGCTTGGGGTCGCATTTGACCAACTGCATCACCCTTCCCGTGGATCCAAATAACACATTGGCACAGATATACAGGAGGCAATTACTAAGATGGTAACGGGGTGCTTCATGCACACACCTAAATCTCCAATCAGAAGAGCATCTGGTGCTCACAGAGCTGCACCCGTTCTAGGAGAAGAATTTCGGAGCTACTTGTGTGCCATAAAATGTATCTCTCAACAGAGTGTGCCGCTGAGGAAACAACCAGCGCTACATCCAAACCTCCACCCTGACACCTCCTTTTCAGCTTTTTCCTGGCGACCACGTTTTTATTAAAAATGTTGTCCGCCGGTGGAACGAGCCCTGATATAATGGCCCTTTTGAGGTGCTCTATGCTACCCCTCTTGCAGTAAAAGTCAGTGAATTACGGTACTGGGTGCATTTATCTGATGTCCGTAAAGTGCCCCATACCACACCTCCCGCCAAAAATAAATAAAGTACTGGACAATATGCGTTAAGTGCCCATCAAATAATACTCCGTCCCGATGTGAACATTCTATAAATTAATGGTCAACTGCAGATTGACAGATTTTTATACTTCTTAATGAAGAAAAAAATAGAAGGGCAAATATAAATAGATATGTATCACAACAAGTATATATCTGTGATAAATAAAAATGCTACTATGCATTATTTGCACTGAGAACGCCTTGCCTCTTTCTTTCCCTCTCTCTCTCTCTCTCTCTTCCTCTCTATCGCTCACTCTCTCTATATTGACTTCCTCTCTGTTGTCCCATCTCATTTATTTACCTTGCAATGGATGTACATGGGTCCAACAACTCCATAACAAGCAATGTTTTCATTTACGGTAAGACCCTCTTGTAACTGTGTTTTCCCCAACGTATATGTGTGTGATGCATTGAGCAGCTAGTATATTTGCTATTTCTATGTTTGGATTAGGAATGTATTTAGAATGTTGTTTTATATGGAGTAGTGATATAAAAAGGGGGATAGGAATTCAAACTAGTGTTCACGGATCGCTTACTAAGGGCCCTGTGGGATATCTAACATGTGACAATGCTACAACTGCAATTGTAAATACAACTGACACAAATAACACTGCGACCGGAGTCCATGATGACAAATTTGACATAGCTCTCAATAATACTTTTGTCACCCAACAAATTACAAGGAGTGTTGCAACTTTGCTCATGTTATCATTGTTTCTTAATGTGTTCTCTAACATAATTATCAATGATACTTTTGTTTCTAATGGATCAAAATGTCATAAGAGACAAATTAGAAGGATTAAATATGATCAATACCAAGGTCTTGTGTTAGGTACAATAGAAGATGTGCACCATACAGAGCAGAGCAATAGTTGGTACGCAGACATGACCTCAGACGGGAAAAACAAAAGTTAATGTAAGTTGCTACGTGTACTCCTTGATTCCATACATGTCGGGAGCACCCAAACTGTTAATGCCACAAGATATTCCGATTGTGGTGGCCCAATGCTTAATGTATCTGACATTGTGTAAGCTGCAAGGCATGTTTCAGGCATGAAGTGTAGGACTGGAAGTGGTGGAACCCGACCAACTGCAATATGCCAAGAGTGTGCAGTGTTTGCAAAGGCCTTATCTAAAACTGGAAGGTGTCAAGTTTGTGGCAAACAAATAGCAAGAAACAACAATGAGCTGCATGGCAGGAGGACTAGTGGAGTTCGGAGAAGAAGTGACAGATGAGGTGAACAGCGTGGGCGACAGATACTGGAATGTGCAAGTGACAAAACTCACATGGATTGAGGCCATGGACAAACCTGTCAAGGTGTACAAGCAGCAAGAATATGAACTTTTGAAACAAAGGGAGTGTCCTCGTGGGGTTCAAAAGTAGGTCCAACAAAACATTGTACATTAAAGATCTCAAAAAGGGGACAGCTGCCGCTATACGCAACTACTGGGTGTGTGGCCAGCAACCATTTATGTACCTTGCGCCATAATGGAGGGGAACCTGCTCGCTGGCTTCTTTGCACTCAGTGATTCTGGTGGTCCCTGAAGAACAACTAATAGTGGGACCAGGGGTGTTGTCTGTCCCAACAACCACACCAAACTATGGCACCCCCACCACAGTGCGACTGCAGAAACATATTTTTCGTGTCCTGCCAGAAACTGAAAAAAGAAAAATCGTTGAGGAGGAAAAGATCTAATTACCTGTTGCAAGATTCCTCACAATTACTAAAGGAAATACCAGATCAGTATTGGCTGTATAGCAAGGAAGATTTTTTTTCACCTCTCTATTGTTACCAAGAGTGCAGACTGCCGCAAATGCCAAATGGATCCAAATTGTGCAGGGCGAAGTGATTCAGCTGCCCAATGACACAGAGCAAGGTCTCAACGCACTCAAGATGGCAATGCATACAATCAGGCTGATGACGCTGCAGAATAGATATGTGATGGACCTCCTCAATGTCATGGAGGGAGGGGTCTGCAAAAAAATGGGTGATTAATGCTGTAACTACGTGCAGAAAATGGTTCCCTTACCAATGTAATAGAGACCCTACAGGTTCTCCGCATCCATATGCAAACAGAAACGGGCATACAATAGACTGATTTGTTTGATGGACATTTTTTTTTGGGCAGCGTCCTGGATGTGGGCAATCCTGAAGATGTTGGTTCCCGTGATAGTGTTTGTGTTGGTGACATTCTGCACCTGCCAGCTGGCACTCTGGTTTTGTGCTAAGGCAGTGCCTAGCAGCGCAATGATGATGGTTTCAATTGGGGTACAAGGGGCACCTCGTAGTACAAACAATAGCATAGTTCAGGCTGATGATCCAAATAAGCCATGCATGATTGCGATAGAGCAATGTCTTCAACCCCCAGGCACCATCACAGTTCCCCCATGTGACCCCAAGCACTACACAGAGCACTGGGTAGACTAAGCAGAAGATGAGGGGTGTATATATATGACATGCAACCATGAGCAGTGTGCACAGGCAGGAGAAAGTTTATGGTCGATATGTAGGGCATGGTGTTACGCTCACCTAGTCTTTGCAGTGGCATTGGGGCATGGTTGCAGCCCTCCCGGGGGTGAGGTCGATTGGGTCCGACTTCGCCCTCTGCGCTTATGTGGTGACTGGTGGTAATAGGTGTTGCTGCTCGGGACTGCTCCTCTTGATTAGTTTTGGCGAGCACTCCATCCTGCTGCTTCTGACAGGGGCGCTTGTATGATCTGGACCGAGTTCCTTCACTGGTCCCTTGCACGTGGTAATCCAGTCCTGCTGCGACTAAGCCACTATACTTTAGGTAAGTGTTCCTGTTTGCCTTTGTCTTTCCTCATCTGTTTTTGTTGTATTGTAAAGTTTGTTGTCTTGTATTGCTGTCCGTTCCACTTTTGATGTTTGCTCTTTTACTTTCTTCCCTTGCAGGTGATGTTGCTGGCTCGGCAGAAGCTGTGGAGCTCGAGGAGACAGCCAGATGGAATGAGGAACGAAGCAGCCGCGGTACAGTAGCTGGTAAATTGTTAACTAGGGGGCGCGCTGGGTTCAAATGCAGCGCGGCCCTAGGACGGATGTTCTAAGCTTGTCTTTCTTTTTCTTCACAGGGTCCGCATTTGTGGATGCGGAGTGCGGTGCTGCGGCGTTGGGATCAAGATCACTGGATGTCAGGAGATGATTCTGCAGATGAAGCGATGAAGCACCGGTTTCCTGGAGGTGAGTATGCAGGAGAACGCCTGGTTTCAAAAGTAAGTAAACTGGTCCAAGCGGCGGTGAGCGTCATGTTGCTGCACGCGAGTGCACAGTAATGCGAAGCACCGGCCTTAAGGATGGAGCAGCTTATATAGCTGAGCTTCTGAAGCCACGGCCACGAGGTACATGAAGACCAGGCCTAGAGAGCAACAACCAATGAGTCAGCACATGTGGATGTTTTCTGGAATAAAGGCTTTCAGCTCCTGGAAAGTTCTTGTAAAATAAAATCACTCCTGTACTGAAATAAAGCAAAAGCACTACTGCACTGAAATAAAGTGTTCCTGCTCACATCTCTATAAGAGCCTGGCGCCAGGACTGAGTCCAGCCAGGGCCCCTGTGTTTATAGGTCCCAAAGGGACATAAGTGAGTCAAGTGACCCAATTCCCCCATCACTAGATGGTGTGGTTTTTGTGTTCTGGGGCCTGTGGCCATGACACATGGGTACACAAGGAAGGGTCACCTCCATATTTAGAAGCTGAGAGATTGGAGAGGGAATGAAGGGGTAAAAAGGAAGAGGGTTTGGCATGAGAGTCAGTTAGTGTAGTATTAACAAAAGGGGGAACGTTGAGGAGTTACAATCGTCCAAGACCCAAGCCCAGGCCCCCCAGCACTTTCGCATGAAACAGAGGCACGGGAAGGTGTGGTAGGGGCCAAGGGAGGTTGTAGTGATGCATGGGGAATCAAAACGCCATTTTAGCGGCCATATTGGAATCAAGGCCTAGTTATGCACTGAAACCAGTGCTGCAGGCCTGAGTCACACACATAGAAATAAAGTGTACGCAGGCAGTAATAGACTGTAGCTGTGTACCGGTAAGGAAGGCCAGAGTTGCAGAGATTCATAGGCCCTTCATTGTCTCCTGTTGCCAACTTTTTGTATCCCAGAAGGAATGTGCCCTACAAGGCCATGAGGGGTTTAGGAGCTCACTGTGAAAAGCGATCCCACCAGAAGAAGGGCTACCTTCACCATAGGTCACGTGATTTGTGGTGCGAGGTGCCGGGAGGGATAAAACAACATAGCTAAAATGAGGGTGGGGAACTTTGGTCTGGCACCAACGTGTCTGGAATCGAGCTGTAGTTTGTTAGAAGCTAAGGCCTCGAAGTATCCCCTTAGTCCATTTCTACAGTACCAGGTGCACATCAGGTCAGAGATAGAGCTTGTTTTTTTCACATAATTGCCAATCAGTGATAGCTTCATGCCTAAATACGCGAAAGGAAGGACTCAGGTGGAAGAAGATGGACAGAAGGGGCTAGGGCCAATGGCCTGGCATTCCTTATGTAGTAGGTAGCCTATGTATAGGGTCTCGACTAACCAGCTATGCAGGTTTGCACTGTATGCAAGTTACGTCACTGATGATGCTGTGTGCCTTCATAAAGTGTTGTTTGTGCTGATTCTGGCAGAACATTCAGTGGCAGCAGAGTTCTTTGCTAATGCACTTCTATTTATGTGGAAATAAAACTTTGTTTTCCTTGCAAGAGGTGTACTGGGCTTTTTTCCCTAGTGGGTTGTATTTTTTCTGGTGTGAGCGTTGAGGGGTCTCTCTACAGAACTTTGAATCTGTTGTCTGTGTCATGCTTCATGATGCTTTTACAAATGGTGTCAGAGGTGGTATGGCCGATATGTGGTTGTTAATTTAACAAACAGTATGGAAATACATTATTGTAAAGGTTCAGGATCAAGATCGAGTGTCAACACTTAAAAATACAATTTCCTTACAGATACCTCTCCCTGTTGAGTGTCTGAGTGTCAAGATTTATTCTATAGGTCCCAGGCCCTCCTTGATACCCTTCCTTTTGCCACCTATCATTTGAAGCATGGGGATAAAGTTTTTCTGTTGGTTACAGAATCCAAAACCTTTATTTGACCTGGAGCATTAGGTCCCATAGTTTTGGAGAAAGGCAAGTCCTCCACCTCTTCCCCCTCCTTTACCGAAGAGTTAGTGAAAGAAGATTAAACGTCCAGCAATCTAAAGGAAATTGAAGTAAGATCTGACACCACTGAAGAACCAGATTTTCTTTTTATCCAAGTCTGAAGTGAGCTCCGGTGGCACCTTATCGTCCTCAGACACAATAGCATAATTAGCTGAACAACGACTTCAAGCAGGGTTGGAAGATTTGATTGCCGCCCACGAAAAGCCCAATATTATTAAGGGAGTCCTACAGCCCTACAAAGATGGAGATTATTTAGAACATTTTTTCCTGAATTTCGAGAGGCTATCAAATTAATTCTGATGCAGGGGATGAGTTAAAACTATGCTATCTAGGTCCCCTCTTGAAAGGAGAGTTACAGACCTCGTACCAACTGTTAAACCTCCCAGGAACCGCTTCTTTTGCTGACATAAAGTAGGGCTCCTACAATGCATAGGTCAAAATAGCAACTTTTATCAGCAAAAAATCAGAAGTTTGAAATTAGGTCGCGGGGAGACAATAATAGAACTAGGAGTACGGGTTTAAGAACACTCTGTCGCTATGGTTGGGAAGGAAGACATTGCCCGAGTTGTTAGAAGCTTTGAGCTTAGAACAATTTGTCAACTCTTTATCTCTCTCACTATAATGGGGAGTTTCACAATCAAATAGACCTACTCTCTCTCTATCCTGATTTTCCTCAGGTAGTCCTGCAGCCCTGCAAAGAGGGAGATGATTAAGGAAATGTTTTCCTGAATTTTGAGAGGCTTGCAAATGAATTCTGATCGTGGGATGAGTTAAAAATATGCTATTGGGGTCCCCTCTTGAAAGGAGATTTACAGACCTCGTACCAACTGTTAAACTTCACAGGAACCACCTATTTTGCTGCCATTAAAGAAGGGCTCCTACAACGAGTAGGTCAAACTAGCAACTTTTATCGCCAAAAGATCAGAAGTTTGAAATTAGGTCCCGGGGAGACACCAATTGAACTAGGAGAGCGGTTGAAGAACATGCTGTCGCTATGGGTGGCAAGGAAGACATTGCCTGAGGTGTTAGAAGCAATGATAGAACAATTTGTTAACTCTTTAACTCCCTTACTACAATGGGCAGTTTTTCAATTGAATAGACTTACTCTCTAGCCATTGAGATGCCCAACACCTTTTGGATGCAGATAAACATTTCCATTCTTTGCATCAACCTGTGGAAAGAAAAGAAACCAAAGGACCTGTTTAACCAACTTTTTCTCCTAAAGAGAGGGTTGATTTCCCCTATCGATTCTGAGATTCACATAGTGAGGAAAAGTCAAAGATAGAGAAAAGATCAGAACCCAAACCTAGAGAGGAAACGGAGAGAGAAGATGGTAAAACATTGAGGCCTATAATTCCAACCTGGTTTTCCTGTAATGAACCCAGACACTTGGCTAGATATTGTCCACAGAATAGAAAAGAAGAGCCCATGGAGATCGTGTGCATGGTGGGGGAAGAATGGGAACATCCAGAATATGATGAAAAGGTACAGGTTCAAAGATATTCTTTTTGCAGAACCTCCTTTAAATCCACCTATGCATCAATTGGATCCCAGTTCAGGTCCTTGTGGATTCCGGTAGAAAGCAGAACGCAGTCAGGGCTGATTTAGTACCACCAGAACATTTAAGAGTGGCTTCTCTAGTAAAAAATAATATGTGGCCATGAGGATCAGGACATTTGTATTTGTATTTGTTTTATTTATAACGCGCAGAACCATCAGGCACGGAGGCATCAGGGCGCAATTTGTGCAAAGTTACAGGAATGCATATATACAGACATAAAATTACAGAAATTAACAATAATAGAAATATTGACAAGGTTCCTATCTACAAATATTACAGTGGTTTCAGTGCTGCTAAGGCTTAGCAGTGGATATACCCATAGGGTGTACAGAAAAAATAGAAAGGATGTCGGCAGGTCAGAGCATGTACCCCAAAACCGCTGTCCCTTTGAAGTAAAGGGTAAAGCCATCAGCTTCCCTTCTGCCCTTCTGCCATTATCCAAGGGTCACCCGAGGGGACCATTATTGGTACCAACTTTGCCGATTTCCCATCATTGATGCAGGAAGTCAACTCCTCCCAACCCTCCTTTGCACCATCAAACACTTGGTAAGCAGAACCTTTTGAACCAACGAATTCTGTGTGGGATTGGATGGCAGTCCAGGAGAGATCACAACCTGATTCAAACCCTGAGAGACTAATGACCTCTATCCCCTCTGCAGGAGGCCATTTTTATAGGGGGAAGGCTATGTGAGAAACCTGAGGGTGTCCTCACATCTACTCCCCATGGGTCCTCTTCTCAGGTGACCAGGGAAAGGCCATCACTTTTGGATCCTGCCCCTGGGGGTGGAGAAGCGAGAGAGGATCATGTGGGTGGAGGGTCCTTGGGGATTGGGCAGAGGACATCCCTGAGAAAGACACTGTACTGGCCAGGATAAAATAAGAAGACATTATCAATTTAGAAGCCATAGAAATAGGATGAAAAGGGTTAATAGTGGGACATGGTCCCTTTCCCTTATGAGAGTCAACCTAACCCTCTGCTTGCCTTTATGGACTATTGCAAAAATCTCCCCTCATTTCCACACATTCAACGTACTATAGTACTGGGATGAGGAAGAGGCAACTAGGAGTAACGAACACTAGTAAGTCATTTTCCACTCTAGTACTGAGTTAAGGAAGAGGCCTGCACAGTGTTGTAAAGCTCAGGCATGTCCCAAGTTCTCCTCTAATTATAACTAGGCAATTACAATTTGGAACTCACACCTGCAACCCGTCAAGTGGTTGCAGGTGTATAGGAAGGGAGGAGACCAGAAGCAAAGAAACCAGCAAGGAATCCTGATTGCGGTGAGGCAGCCGTGGTGGGTCCTGCAAGAGGGCCAGGATGTCAGCAGATGATTCCAAGGAACTGTGGAACCCAGGGCAAGGTGGGCTGTGAAAAGACCACAGTTGGGGAGCATCCATGGTCAGGGATACGCAGCCGGAGCTGCGGGCAAGGAAAAGGAAGCAAAGTGACTGACAGCATCCATGGAGAAGATGCAGTGCTGCCAGCAAGAACGGGCAAGAAACCAAAGTGCGAGTTGGGCTTGCAGGTGAAGGAAAGCCAGCTGACGCAGCTGAAAAGTGAATGTACAGCTACCCGGAGGGAACACCAGGAGCCGGTGAGTGAAGAGGGAAAGTCAAGCCGGGGCACCCCTCGGATGCTGTGGAGAAGCAAGGCGAATGCCGATTGAATAAAACAGCATCCGCACGATGAAACACACCCAAAGCCATGGGTCTGGGGTGTTGGGTGTCCTGACCCACGTTTAAGCTATCATGCCACAACATTTGTGCTGTGGGCTTAGAAAATTCAAGATGGCGGAAAAACCACATGTGCGCCGAAATCCAGGAAAGCTGCGCAGTTTGTGCGCACACCAAAATGGTTGCCTCACTTGCCACCCACCAGTGCGAGAATGAAAGGCCGGGTTGCCATGAGGGAAATGGGTTGCCAAAGGACAAACAGTAGCGCCGGTTAGCTTCAAAGCGCCTAAAACCACCATTGGACTACCCGCACAGTAGTCTGAAACCATTGGGAATGGCAATGCTGATTGCCAAATGCAACCTAGAATTGTGGGGAATTCATTTCTTAAATCCCAAAAATGGGTGCAGTACCAGTACTCACCACTATCCAAAAGCCGGCGTTTTAAAACCACCCTGTGTTTCTCTGAAGGCAGGCTCAAAATGCCTATTTTCAAACATTGCAACATGTGCAAAATATTCACTGAACACCAGCAGACATTTGGCAGAATGGAGTTTTGTGTGCTTACAAAATCTGGGAAATGAAGAGCCCAAAACAATGCTTATAACAAAACTGCTATGGAGTCAGCAGTTTAAGTTGCACTGGATTTAAAGACACTAAAATCGAAAATGTTTAGATAAAGGAGTGACCTATGTTTGGTGTCACATGCCTTTGTAACTGTTGAAATGTCATAGTTTTGCACTTAGAATCAGCATTCTAGCTGCATGTGTAAAATTGCAAGTTAATTTAAAAAGCAACAAAAAAAACATGACAGTTAGCTGAAAGTCTGGCTTAAGGAACTTGATTTTGCTTGACAGCTACCCCCATCAGGAGTGAAACTTGAGTCACAACTGTGTTCCCAGGCCCATCTGCCTTTTGCTGGCCACCCTAAGGATATGCCATCTCTCTGATAATTGAATTAAGGGGAGCCCCACAGAATACAGGAGCTCTGAACAAAGCCTGTCTTGACTCAGGCAAAGGTTTTATTACAGCGGTCGTAAAATGTAGCTTCCTCTTGGCAGAAGCTGGGAGGGGCACTGCCTGTGAGAGCAAGCTGGCTTGGCAGAACTGGGTAAACCAGTATTTCCACCATGTGACCTGGGAAACCACACCCCTTTGTAGCCAGAATATTGTTTAGAAAAAGATGAATAACTCATGGTGCGGACATGTGAAAATTTTATAAATGATACCATAATTCTTGTGATTTTTCTGCCCACAGTTTAAGAGGTTTTTAGAACCGGTGGTATGTTCAGGGGGGTGTTAGCGGAAAAGTGGATATTACTCTAAATGTAT
Source organism: Ambystoma mexicanum (assembly GCF_040938575.1). Lineage (NCBI taxonomy): Eukaryota > Metazoa > Chordata > Amphibia > Caudata > Ambystomatidae > Ambystoma > Ambystoma mexicanum. The sequence goes on from NC_090929.1 coordinate 835,832,683, forward strand.
GCATGTTAAAAATATGAAACTTCATCAGTTAATGTCCATACTCCCTGCGCACATGTATGTAAAGTTGGGTCAATGTCAGAAATTGAAAAATCAGTTAAAAAGTCAATTATGTGCCATTTCTGAATGCAAGCTCTTAGAAACAGCAGATTTGGACAGAGACATGGCTAAATTCAGCCACACCATGTATATGTAATTTCAAGCAACTGTGTAACTGTGAAATATGTCTTTTGTTATCAAATAGAGAATATGTGCAATCTGACAGGGGAGTGGCCTATCTGCAAGCCATAAAATGACATCACTCTGACTCACAGTTCCTTCCCCAATCAAGTGAGGAATGGAAATTTGACCAATGACAAGGGAGAGGGGCAAGTTTAGTTATGACCAACACACACACCCACTTGCAGAACATATAAATGGACCACTGAAACTTAGGTAGGGACTTTCAAATCCATCTGCCGCTGGAAGCTCTGCCGGAAAAATCCATACTTTACCTCCATCAAACCTCCAGAGAGCCAAACTAGAGACTTCAATCTATCCAGAACTAGAGACCCAGACCAGAGAACCAGAGAGAGCTGACCCTGATCACTGTGAAGTGCAGAGACCAGAGGCGAGTTTAAAACCTGACCAGATCCATGGCGAGGCCCATTTCACTCAAGAATATAGTGTGAGTACCTAGAAAACTGTGCAGAACCAATCTCTTAGTTAAAATAATATAATCCAAGCTATTTTAATCTAAGTAGAACTGCCTCCTAACTGTCACCTGTCATTTGTAAAGCTGTCACTTGTCATTTTCTAGTTGCAAGCTGCACTTGTCTTTTTTGAACTTTAAAATTTCAAATCTGAAAAACGACCTTTATTCAATCGCTCATATCTCCGTGACCGTTTGTGCTAGAGACTTGCAGTAACTTTCATCTGAAAGCTTAGAATCCTAGCTTTTAATCGCACTAAGAACCACATTCCTACCCCTTATAGATTTACCGCAATCGCGGAACACGCATCCGCGAATTTTACCGCGATTTGCAAATTTCTCCACGTGTGAAAACAGAAGCTTCTTGCTTTCATTTGCCAGAAATTCGTTTAACCTGCTAATTATCCCTGAATCAGTGCTAGTGTGGGCCTGGACTAATATTAACTAGATACCACTCACCCTGAACCTCTACAGGGAATTAAAAGCATTTTAGCATATTTTTCACTCCATTGCCAGCACATATAGAAGCATTTTGGGTTGTGTTTTAAACTTCTGTTGTCTAAGCTTGCTGGGGTGAACTGAATTACAGTTGATTGCATTTCTGAGAACTGTGTGCTTCCTTCCATTTCCTTGCATTGCATAAAGAGGGGGGGAGTGAATAGCCAGAGAAAAGTGATTACATTGTTTGGTTGAAGTCATATTGAGTATTTTCTGTACTGCATTCATTGAATATTGCATCCACCTGAGCTTACATAAAGCATTCTGTACCACCTTCTTCTTTTGTTCCTATTCACCTGTGTGCTACCTTATCCATTTTATGTCAACTCCTTATTGATTATAGAGAAGCGTGTTAGTGCCAGATTCTCTGTTGTTAATATTTATCATATCAGATTAAGTGTGATATTCAATTATTAATTTATTATAAAGCGTGATATATATATATATATATATTGTTTAAATTATCAATTAAACCTTTTAACTTGCAAAACAGAACTACTTCTTGGCTCAGTGGGGTCAGGGGGATTCCAAGGGAGGGGTGTTATATAGGGGTAGTCATCCAGAACGCATGAACTGGACATAAAGATATATCAATAAGGGTTTTTATTCAGTATTATAGACTAGGCGTTGACTTAGCTGTAGTGTTGAATTGAATCCTCTTACAAATTGGGGGCTCGGCCGGACGTTTGGGTTAGAATACCACTTGTGCAGCTTAATACAGTGTGCTAACTGACGGGATACATACATCCGGTCGGATCACCACGCTGCATTACGCTGTGAAGCATTCCTCAAAAGGGACACTCCAAGAAAAGTTCTGTTCTGCAAAAATAAAATACTAACTTCTGTAAGTCAGGACAGAGACCAATCTCTAGAATGACGACCTTGGTAGATATGAAAATAGCCAGAGAGCACTTCTTACATAAACTATTTGTGAGAGGTGAATGGGCTGAGCAGGGCTAGGATGCCTGGTTGCAGGCCATCACGCGACAGGTCACTGAAACAGGGTCAGACTTATGGAGAGATCAGGGTCCATTACATGTGGCCCTGAGTGAACTATATATGGCTCCTAAAGCCAAAGAGGAACACAATAAGATTGCCAGGATAGCAGCATACCTGTACCTATATATGGGAGACATGCAGGATAGATGTGCTGAAAGCCAAAATCTGGCAAATAGGCAACAGGTGGTGTTAGAGAAGGTCCAATCTGACCTGGTCTCTTCTGAGCAGAGGCTGCAGGGGAGCCAGGAGTCAGAAAATGACAGCAGGCAGTACATCATTAAAATAAAAGAGGATATGGGCATCCTACAACAGGAAAAGACAGACCAGGATACCAGATTTCTGGCCCTGCAGAAGGAGCACCAAGACAGTTTGGACTCCTTACTGCAGAACCAGAAAAAGTTGGAGCAACAGATCAATTTCAACAGGGCATGCGCGGAGCAGGTAGTCACCCTGCAAAGCCAGCTAGATAGAGAGAAAGAGGAGAGCAATAAACTGATTCTGAAAGACCTGGATACCCAGGCAGAGTTTGATCAGGAGCGCCAGAAAGCTGGTGCCTTCCAAAGGCAGAGGGACGACCTGGCGGCACAAATGCAGGCTCTTAGTCAGGAAAGAGACGCCATAGGCCAGGAAGTCTGCCATTTAAAAAGGAAAATGGAAGAAAATCACCTGGCCCTCCAGGGGCTGGGTGACCTCCAAAAAGAAAACCAGAACTTGTTAGAGCACACCAGGAGGGTGGAGGATGCTCTAGCAAGAAAGGAGCAGGCCAATAGGGACACAGCTCAGGAGGTAAACCTCCTGCAGCAAAGACTGGCCCAGTTCTCCAGGACCAACCAGGAAGCACAGAGGGAAAATGAGGCCCTCTGTCAACACAATGATAGGCTCCAACAACAGGTAGCGATGCAGGAGAGACTGATAGAGTCTAGTAAGGCCTTAACTGAGGAACTGAAGGCACAAATGCAGGCTCTTGCATTGCAACAGGGAGCAGGGGCGGATAGAGATGAGGTTCGCTGGGAAATGGAAACTCCGGAGCATAACCTCAGGAGCCCTAGTACCAGAGGCCCTCATACCTCTCAGTCCCTGGACTCTGCCACCCCCATGTCCCCTGGCGCACGTGAGCACAGGGCCACAGGGATGGCAGATTACTATCCAGCTAAGAGTATGGGGCTCATAGGCCAGTACCACCCAGGAATGGAGGGGTGGGCATCCGGGTATGGGCACCCAAGTACAGTACAGTTCAGTGGGGAACCCCAGGAGAGTAGGCCCCTTAAGGGCATCCTGAAAACCTTTGCCCAGTTAGGTCAGTGGGGGGGGGTACCCATCAAATCCTGGCAGCAAGGAGGAATCTGAAGACTCCTCTGAACTGCGCAGGACACAGGAGACCAGGTCCCCACATTCTGCCAGCCATTCCCAGGCTCGCAGAATCCGGGAAAACCTGGAAGAACAGACGGGAACCTCTGGGAGCAGTGCCTCCGAGTCCGAGGACGAATGGACAAGGGTTACCCGAACCAAAAAGGCCAATAAGGCAAAAAGGGCCTTGCTTAAGGACCCCTTAAAGCAGATTAAGGCGATCAGGAGCGTCATCACGCCTTACCATAAGAACGCTAAGTATTCTGTTTGGGAGCACTTAGAGTTGTTTGAACAAATGATGAAGACTTTCCATTTGAAGGACAGCCAAAGCTGTATTCAATATGTAAAGTGGACCTTCTCCCCGGAATACTCCAGTTTCTTTGCGGGGCTGGAGGACCAAAATCATTTAAGATGGTCCACCTATAAGGCGGCCATCCTGAAACATTTTTCCATTCATAGAAATCCTCAAGAGGCTCGCAAGGCAGCCTACAATTTGCAATGTGGGGAGGATCAGGCCCCACAAGAATTTGTGCAGGAGTTAAAGCGTGCTTTTGCACAGACCACAAGAAGGGTGCGCACGGATAGCAGAGAATTTATTAATACGTTTTTCCATGCCTTGCCCAAATATATCATGACCCAGCTCGTGAGGGATTTTCACGAGAAAAGATCTTTAGACTGGGTCATTGAACAGGCTACCCGGATCTATGAGGTGCAGAAACCGGTAGATAGCAAAAGTAATGCCCAGAAAAACCCCAAAGCCAACAGCACCCCTGCTGCTGCCAAGGTGGCAGAGGTAAAGGTCACCCCCGTTTTGGATGTGGAGATGGGGGGGCCTAAAAACCTACCTGCACCTAATAATGCTAGGCCCAGAAGGTCCTCGGGCCAGTCACAGACAGGGAGCCAGGGAGGCAGCCCCACAAATGGGGTCCCTCGCTCTCCTGATTATGTAAGTCCCCGTTACAAGGGAAACAGACCCATCCTGGGTTATGTGTGGACTCCTCCAGCCCAAGGGGGGGGATCCAGCCAAGCACCTAACCCAGGGAACATCCCTCCTAACTTCCCACCGGAGGGCAGAAACTCTCCAAATCCTGGGCAGAACTTTTTCCCCAGGTATCCACCCAACTTTCAGCCCCAAAACCATCCATCCTTCTTTCCCCAATTCCCTGAGCCCAGACCACTGAATCCGGGAGAGGGGAGGCCAAGGGTGGAGGGGTACCCAAATCTTCCCAACCCGGGGTATTACCAGAGGAGGGATAGCTACCCTTCCCGGGATCAGCCCAGGGGAGAAAACAGGGCCCCGTATCAGCCTGAGCGGGTTTCCCAGTTAGAGCGCCAGGTTCAAAACATGGCGCGGGATCTGGGTCACATACTGAGGGCTCAGCAGAACCCTCAGATCAGCATGCCGGCGCAGAACGCACCCAACTCTGGACCTGGTGCTCCAGAACAATGACGGGGGCAGCACCCTGATAACTCACCGGTTCCCAGGGAGGAGGCACAAAGGGAAGGGGGGTGTAAAGCCTTGGAGGAAGCTTCCTTCCTCACTTGTAAACAGCCCCTGGAAACCCAGGAACCGGAAACAAAATCTCTTGCCCCTGAAAGTCTGCCTCCTAAGGAGCAGAGGGGGGGTAGGAGAAACAAAAGACCCAAACAGACTCAGTTTGAGGAGGAGGTACAGATCTTCCAATTTGAGGGAGAGGGATCCTCAGAGGATCCTGGGAAAAGGATCTTCTCCTTCAGAGAGGGGGGAACTCCTCCCAAAGAAAAATGGGTCCCTAGGGATGCAAATCCAGACTGGGGAGATGTGGAGACTGAGCTACTGCCGCCCACCATCTCATCCCAGAACCAACCGCAAGAAAATCCCCTGGTTCAAACCCATCCTGGTGACTGCCTCCAAAAAGGGGGGGGCGGCCCAGAACCGGAGCCAGGGGAACCCACAATGGCTCTGATCTCCAGTTGCCAACTTTTTCTTTCAGATTCCCAAGGCTCTCCACAGAATTCTGCCCAAAATTCTTCTCTCGCGATGTCCAAAACCAGAAAATTAGCCCACCAGTTGTCCAAAAATGTACATTATCTGTGCCCCCTTGAAGAGAAGGAGGGAAGATATTATGCCCCGGTACAAGTACAGGGGCAGGGTACAATCTCGGCACTGGTGGACACTGGATCTCAAGCTACCCTTCTGTCCAGAAGGGCCTTTGACGAACTGAATGCAGGAAGGGGAGAGAATTACCAAATTCCTCTCACCTCTCTTCCTGGGCAACTCCAGAACTTTGACGGGAAGGAAATTCCCGTCGAGGGGACGGCAGATTTGGACATTAAAATTGGGCAACATAAGTTGAAACACCCGGTCATAGTTGTGACCCCAGAGGGCACCCCTTGTTTACTAGGGAATGACCTCCTGAGAAGGTTGTCACCCCTAATAGATTGCGTAAACAAGGTCCTCTGGACCCAGACTAGCCGACCAATAAAATTAAAACAGATTGTCAACCATGTTAGTTTAAACGGCACCTGCCACATGGTTGAACAAAAATCTGACCAAGTAGAATTTCACTTCCAGAACAACCAGATTCCAGACGTGACAGTAATAGCAGTAGGACAACAGACTGGTGATGGGGGGTCCTCTCTATTTCTGAAAATCAACCTTCCTTCCAGTCTAAAGTGGTATTCCACGCTGGAAGGAAACACTCTGAAATTCTATACCAATCCACAATCTGAAACTCCCACCCCTATAGTCCAGAAAGATGTGAAATCAGCTCAGAGCCTGGCTGATATTCAGCAAATTGGAGAGCAGTTGTTCATCCCTGTTCAGTTAAATGATGGGAAGGACTCTGTTCTCGCTCGAGTGTGTGTGAACAACGGTAAGAGCTTCATCAGCGAAGCCATGTTCCGCCAACTCCCAAAGGATCCAGCCATTCCCACCTTCAAACTGATAGACAAATGGGAAATGGACCTGGAAGCACCTAATTCCAAACATCTCCTGCCAAGCAGGTGCATGCTCAAAATCTCCATTGGCAACAAGAGCATAGTCCACAATTGTTGGGTCGTGCGAGACGTCCCTGCCGCCTTTTACTTAGGCAGTGACATTCTCAATCGCTTTGCCATTAGTTTGGACCTAATAAACTTCAAAGCTTGGTCCCGATTAGCGGATAATCCCATGGGCTTTGATGATCCAGAAAAAGCATTTAAGTCAGCTCAATTGCTACCTTATGCAGTTGAAGTTCAGGTTAAAGAGGAAGTCACCATCCCAGAAAGGACCCGACAATTCTCCCTGGAAGTGAAAGTTAAAAGGGGACAAGAGTTGAAAAACCCTGATGCTTACATACATCTAAATGCTTCTCTCCAACAGCAAGGGTTGGGGGTAAACCCAACACCATTAGTCAACATAGAACATGACACCATTCCAATAGAGGTGGATAACAGCGACTTAAAGAGTATTACTCTAGCCGCAGGCACCATTATTGGAATGGCGGTTGATGACTGACATTTCTCCATTGATCTTAGAAATGAACTGTTAGGACCAATCCCCAAGGACTGTTTTGACAGTGACAGTGATGACAACGCAACACCAGACAGGATTTTTACCCGGCATGGGGGGAACTTCCTGGTGTACACTTCCTGCCCGTATGGTAAGGAAGATGTGACGTGTGACTTCAGGAGGGATGAGGTGATTTTCCAGGTTCATGAAGGCTGCCTTTCCCACCTGAAGCCTCCGATCCAAATCAGCACTCTGACCAGGGACTTCTCCACCCAGCTGGAGGAGGCCGCGGAGATAGCCAAACCAGAAGTCTTTCCAGGCTTCAAGCAGATGGTGGAAGAGAGAGTCAACCTAGCTGATGCCTGTGTGACTCTGGAACAAAAGCAAAAGTTGAAACAAGTTTTCTTGGATTTCCAAGATCTCTTTGCGGTAGACTCATATGACTGTGGTCGCACTGACATCCACACAACAACAATCCCCACGGACCCTGGCATGACTCCTGTGTTTGTGAAGCAATATCGCTTGCCTCTCGCATCAATGGAGTCCCTTACTGAAATAATTAAGAACCTTGAGTCCCGGGGAATAATCCGTCCAGTCCACAGCACCTTCAATAATCCGGTGCTGGGAATATTGAAGCCGAACGGCCAGTGGAGACTCTGCGCCGACCTCAGGGAGCTCAACAAACGGGTCCATACTTCCCGATGGCCTCTTCCCTACATTGACCAAGGGCTGGCCCAGATCCAGGGGTCACAGGTATTCACTGCAATAGACCTGACCAATGGATACTGGACCGTGCCTGTCAGCAGGGAGGACCAATACAAGCTGGCTTTTACCTTTGAGGGCCAGCAGTACACATGGACCCGGACTCCCTTCGGATACCTCAACTCCGGTAATGAGTTCAATATTTTCCTACATAAGGCCATGCCCGACCTGGGTGCGAGGGGTAACCTGGCTTATGTAGATGATGTCCTCATCAAAAGCTCAACTGTTGAGGAACACATAGCGGAGATCGTTATGTTCTAACACAGTTGAGGGCCGCCGGAGCAAAACTTTCCTTTCAGAAAGCACAGTGGTGTAGAACCCGTGTTAATTTCTTGGGGCATGAGATTACTCCTCAGGGTCTCTGTCCCCAGGAAAAGAAAGTGGAAGCACTTCAGAAACTGAAAGACCCCACAACTCTGCGGGAACTAAGGAGCCTCCTTGGACTGACTAATTACAGCAGAAAGTTCATTGAGGGCTACGCAGAGATCACCAGACCCCTGATTCATCTCCTGAAGGGGGGGGTCAAGTGGGAATGGGGTCCAGAACAAGCCGAGGCGGTAAAACAACTCAAAAGAAGCCTCTCACAAGCGCCTTGCCTAGCTTACCCTGTCAGAAACAAGGAGTTCTTCCTGGAGACAGGGTTCTCTAATACGTGCTTGACGGCAGTATTATACCAAAAGCATGACAAGGTCAATAAAGTAATCTCCTATGCGAGCAAAACTTTATCCTCTGTGGAGGAAAAATTCAACGATTGTGAGAAGGCACTCCTGGCAACGGTGTGGGCATTGAAGAATTACCGCCCGTTTATCCAGGGGGAACACATCATAGTGGAGACAACACACCAGCCTCTGCAATATCTCCAAAGTGACAGAATCCGGGCCGGAAATGTGAGTAATTCCCGAATTACTTCCTGGATTCTGTCAATGCAAGGCTTTCCTGTGGAGGTCAGATATGGCCAAAACAAGAAGAGTCCCCTCGCGCAAGGTCTGGCTGACTTGCATGATTGTGCCAGAGAAAACTGTCTCGAGGACGAAAGTCTAAAAATAAAGGACAACACGGAGGCATACCTTAATTCCCCACACAAAGTCTTTGAAGAGGACAAGTGTGAGGGAATGCCCACTGTCTATGTGGATGGATGCTCTTACCATGTTGACAACAACGGGGAGAAAGAACTGGTGGCTGGCGTAGGGAATGCATGGGTGATTGAGTCCCCAGAACCCTCCGCTGGATACAAAATTGGTCCCCGAAGTAGTCAGGTGGCAGAATTGATGGCTGTGCATCAGGCCATCCTCACTGCTGTCCAGCATCAACTCCACGAACTGGTCATAATCACAGATTCGGATTATGTACGGAACGGGTTCGTGGAGCACCTGGTTAATTGGAAAACCAGAGGCATGGTATGTGCTAACAACAAACCCTTGAAACATGGGAAGTTGATCCAAAACATTGATGATTTGGTCACCTCGAATGAGATGACCATCTATTGGAAAAAGATCAAGGGTCATTCCAAAGTAGAGGGACCAGACAAAACTGGAAATGACTTAGCTGATCAGCTGGCCAAAACCGGGGCCATCCAAGGGGATCTAATTGAGATTGAGTCCCTGTTGGGGGAAATCCAGGTCACTGCTATCACTAGGTCCCAGACAAATGCTCACAAAGACCTTTCAATTGCACAATGGAGTAAGGAGACCCCTGATGCTGATTTGATTACCGCTCAGAAGGGGGATCCAATTATTGGTAAGTTTTACCAGCACCTTGAGGACCCTGAGAACTTTCCCCTGACGGATACCGATTACATTGGGAAAGAGGACCTAAGAGTGTTGATGAAATGTCCAAAAATGTTCCGAATCCAAGACGGTTTGCTGGTAAGGAAATCCAAAGCTGGCCACGATCAGTGGGTGGTTCCTACCTCATTCCGAAGCCTGATGTTAAGTCACGCCCATGATGCGGCCACCGCCGGTCATAGGGGGTTTCACACAACACTGGAAATCTTAAGAGAGGTTGCATACTGGCCACACATGGGACAGGACCTCGACCAATATTTGAAGGGTTGTCTTGTGTGTGCACAATTTCAGCCGACATCCCTCACACACCGGGCGCCTTTACAAAAGAGGGGAATGACACTCCCATGGTCAGATTTACAAATCGACTTTGTAGGCCCTGTGATTCGCTCGGCTAGGGGGAATAAGTACATGTTGACTGTGACATGCTTGTTTACCAAGTGGGTGGAATGTCTCCCAGCCCCAAACTGCACGGCAGAAACAGCAGCTGCCTTGATGATTAACCACATCTTTTCCCGTTTTGGTCTACCTCAAAGGATTGAGTCAGACAGAGGTAGCCACTTCACCAGTGAAGTAATGACAAAGATGTGGGAGATACTGGGGGTCAAGAGAAAGCTGCATATTGCTTATAGAGCAGCTTCTTCTGGGACAGTAGAGAGATATAACCGGACAATTGTGAGCATATTAAAGAAGTTTGTGGCAGATTCTGGGCCAAGTTGGGATATCCGATCACCTCTGGTCCTAATGGCCATCAGATCTACCCCTTCATCTGCAACCAAAATGTCACCATTTGAGTTGATGACTGGGCGCAAGATGGTGCTTCCTCAGCATTTGCTCTACAGGACCCAAGAGCAGACACTGATAAATGCCTCCACTACCCATGAGTATGTAGAGAATTTAAGGAAACACCTCCAACATGCTTTTGCTTATGCTCAGCGGAATCTAGAAAGATCAGCTGATAGCATGAAGACCCATTATGACCTGAAAACTTCCAGGAAGGAATATCAGGTGGGAGACCGGGTCTATCTATACAACTTCCAAAGGAACCAGGCCAAGCAGCGCAAATTTTTGCCTACATGGAAGGGACCCTTTGAGATCATCGACAAGATCTCCCCTGTGGCCTACAAAATCCACATCCCCAAAGGCGGTTCGGCAGAGGGGGAAGACAAGTGGGTCCACATAAACCAGTTGAAATGTTGCCATCCCAGGCACAGTCTGCAACAACTGGAGGAATCCTCTGGAATCCTAGCGGGTACTGTCTCAGACTAATTCAGTTCCAATCATAAAACATACCACATCTAGTCTCTAAAATATTGTGATTTGCATGAAACTGTCTCTTAGTTATACTGTTTTTTTTTTCAAAATAAGAATGTAATGTTTCGTGATGATGAAATGCATATGCTGCCCCACTATCTCAACAGTGGTGGAAAAACGTCTATGAGTAGGTATTGCCGCTCTTCCTTTGTCGTCCTAGGAGAAAGAAAACCTGAAGACGGGCCAAGGAGGGCGATCCGGAGACCGGGAACGAAGATCCAATGGGCCCAGTGGACCGCCCAATACTCCCATCAGGACTGGCGAGGAGAACCGATCGATCAGTACCGGATGGAGAAGAAGATGCTGAACTGTGCCATCTACAGAAGAGGAAGAAGATTATGCGGACAGACCGGTGCGTGGGTCAAAAACCTTGGGCACGCGACTCCCCATCGACTCAAATTCAAAGTGCAGTCGCGTGGGGGGGCTTGTTGGGTGTCCTGACCCACGTTTAAGCTATCATGCCACAACATTTGGTGCTGTGGGCTTAGAAAATTCAAGATGGCGGAAAACCCACATGTGCGCCGCAATCCAGGAAAGCTGCGCAGTTTGTGCGCACACCAAAATGGTTGCCTCACTTGCCACCCACCAGTGCGAGAATGAAAGGCTGGGTTGCCATGAGGGAAATGGGTTGCCAAAGGACAAACAGTAGCGCCGGTTAGCTTCAAAGCGCCTAAAACCACCATTGGACTACCCGCACAGTAGTCTGAAACCATTGGGAATGGCAATGCTGATTGCCAAATGCAACCTAGAATTGTGGGGAATTCATTTCTTAAATCCCAAAAATGGGTGCAGTACCAGTACTCACCACTATCCAAAAGCCGGCGTTTTAAAACCACCCTGTGTTTCTCTGAAGGCAGGCTCAAAATGCCTATTTTCAAACATTGCAACATGTGCAAAATATTCACTGAACACCAGCAGACATTTGGCAGAATGGAGTTTTGTGTGCTTACAAAATCTGGGAAATGAAGAGCCCAAAACAATGCTTATAACAAAACTGCTATGGAGTCAGCAGTTTAAGTTGCACTGGATTTAAAGACACTAAAATCGAAAATGTTTAGATAAATGAGTGACCTATGTTTGGTGTCACATGCCTTTGTAACTGTTGAAATGTCATAGTTTTGCACTTAGAATCAGCATTCTAGCTGCATGTGTAAAATTGCAAGTTAATTTAAAAAGCAACAAAAAAAAACATGACAGTTAGCTGAAAGTCTGGCTTAAGGAACTTGATTTTGCTTGACAGCTACCCCCATCAGGAGTGAAACTTGAGTCACAACTGTGTTCCCAGGCCCATCTGCCTTTTGCTGGCCACACTAAGGATATGCCATCTCTCTGATAATTGAATTAAGGGGAGCCCCACAGAATACAGGAGCTCTGAACAAAGCCTGTCTTGACTCAGGCAAAGGTTTTATTACAGCGGTCGTAAAATGTAGCTTCCTCTTGGCAGAAGCTGGGAGGGGCACTGCCTGTGAGAGCAAGCTGGCTTGGCAGAACTGGATAAACCAGTATTTCCACCATGTGACCTGGGAAACCACACCCCTTTGTAGCCAGAATATTGTTTAGAAAAAGATGAATAACTCATGGTGCGGACATGTGAAAATTTTATAAATGATACCATAATTCTTGTGATTTTTCTGCCCAAAGTTTAAGAGGTTTTTAGAACCGGTGGTATGTTCAGGGGGGTGTTAGCGGAAAAGTGGATATTACTCTAAATGTATGCATGTTAAAAATATGAAACTTCATCAGTTAATGTCCATACTCCCTGCGCACATGTATGTAAAGTTGGGTCAATGTCAGAAATTGAAAAATCAGTTAAAAAGTCAATTATGTGCCATTTCTGAATGCAAGCTCTTAGAAACAGCAGATTTGGACAGAGACATGGCTAAATTCAGCCACACCATGTATATGTAATTTCAAGCAACTGTGTAACTGTGAAATATGTCTTTTGTTATCAAATAGAGAATATGTGCAATCTGACAGGGGAGTGGCCTATCTGCAAGCCATAAAATGACATCACTGTGACTCACAGTTCCTTCCCCAATCAAGTGAGGAATGGAAATTTGACCAATGACAAGGGAGAGGGGCAAGTTTAGTTATGACCAACACACACACCCACTTGCAGAACATATAAATGGACCACTGAAACTTAGGTAGGGACTTTCAAATCCATCTGCCGCTGGAAGCTCTGCCGGAAAAATCCATACTTTACCTCCATCAAACCTCCAGAGAGCCAAACTAGAGACTTCAATCTATCCAGAACTAGAGACCCAGACCAGAGAACCAGAGAGAGCTGACCCTGATCACTGTGAAGTGCAGAGACCAGAGGCGAGTTTAAAACCTGACCAGATCCATGGCGAGGCCCATTTCACTCAAGAATATAGTGTGAGTACCTAGAAAACTGTGCAGAACCAATCTCTTAGTTAAAATAATATAATCCAAGCTATTTTAATCTAAGTAGAACTGCCTCCTAACTGTCACCTGTCATTTGTAAAGCTGTCACTTGTCATTTTCTAGTTGCAAGCTGCACTTGTCTTTTTTGAACTTTAAAATTTCAAATCTGAAAAACGACCTTTATTCAATCGCTCATATCTCCGTGACCGTTTGTGCTAGAGACTTGCAGTAACTTTCATCTGAAAGCTTAGAATCCTAGCTTTTAATCGCACCAAGAACCACATTCCTACCCCTTATAGTTTTACCGCAATCGCAGAACACGCATCCGCGAATTTTACCGCGATTTGCAAATTTCTCCACGTGTGAAAACAGAAGCTTCTTGCTTTCATTTGCCAGAAATTCGTTTAACCTGCTAATTATCCCTGAATCAGTGCTAGTGTGGGCCTGGACTAATATTAACTAGATACCACTCACCCTGAACCTCTACAGGGAATTAAAAGCATTTTAGCATATTTTTCACTCCATTGCCAGCACATATAGAAGCATTTTGGGTTGTGTTTTAAACTTCTGTTGTCTAAGCTTGCTGGGGTGAACTGAATTACAGTTGATTGCATTTCTGAGAACTGTGTGCTTCCTTCCATTTCCTTGCATTGCATAAAGAGGGGGGGAGTGAATAGCCAGAGAAAAGTGATTACATTGTTTGGTTGAAGTCATATTGAGTATTTTCTGTACTGCATTCATTGAATATTGCATCCACCTGAGCTTACATAAAGCATTCTGTACCACCTTCTTCTTTTGTTCCTATTCACCTGTGTGCTACCTTATCCATTTTATGTCAACTCCTTATTGATTATAGAGAAGCGTGTTAGTGCCAGATTCTCTGTTGTTAATATTTATCATATCAGATTAAGTGTGATATTCAATTATTAATTTATTATAAAGCGTGATATATATATATATATATATTGTTTAAATTATCAATTAAACCTTTTAACTTGCAAAACAGAACTACTTCTTGGCTCAGTGGGGTCAGGGGGATTCCAAGGGAGGGGTGTTATATAGGGGTAGTCATCCAGAACGCATGAACTGGACATAAAGATATATCAATAAGGGTTTTCATTCAGTATTATAGACTAGGCGTTGACTTAGCTGTAGTGTTGAATTGAATCCTCTTACAAATTGGGGGCTCGGCCGGACGTTTGGGTTAGAATACCACTTGTGCAGCTTAATACAGTGGCCCTCATTACGACCCTTGCGGAAAGCGACTGACCGGAGCGCCACAGCGTAAATAGCGTTTCCGCCATTGTACGAAGGAGCAAAGTGCGGCCCATTCCGACCCATCGGGCACGAGCACCACGCCACGGCGGAAGTGCAAAGTCCGCGATGGCGGAAATGACCCCAAAACGGCCCACACCGCCGCCGTACGGCGCCCTAGGTGCAATACCGCCACCCCACTTAGCGGTCACCGCAGTGTGCGCCTACCGGAAAGTACGGTGCCCGGAAATATACGGAAACGGAAGTCAAAACATGGGCCCGGAACGGGAAACATCCCGGCGTACACCTATAAAAACACCAAAACCACACAACCACTAAAATCACTACCCTGAAACACACCCCAACCCGTCAACCACCCTAGCGAAACCACGAAAAATGGGAAAAGTAGCGAAGAAAGCGTGCGACCGCAAGCGGCAGGTCCACTTCTCCCGTGAGGAACTCACCGTGCTAACAGAGACCCTCCAGGAGAATGCAGCCGTCGTCTTCTCCACGCAAATGACCAGGACGGCACTTGCAAACAAGAAGGCCATATGGGCTCTGGTGGCACAGCGGGTAAGTGCGGTGGGGACCGCACCCCGCACCCCACAGCAATGCCGCAAGCGATGGGACGACCTGCGGATACGCGTCCGCAGCATACTCTCTGCCAACCGCAACATTGCCACAGCCACCGGGGGAGGTCCTGAATCACCCATCAAGTTGACCCCCTGGGAAGAAATCTGTGCCTCCACCATCGGAATGGAGAGCATAGAGGGAGTCGGAGGGATGGAGAAAGGAGTGCAGACATCCGAAGATTCAGGTAGGTGGGCCAGATAAAACAATGCCAAATCCACAAAGTCCAACCATGTGAAGTACCATGCGTCCACATAGTGCAACAGAAACACATGTCCAGGAGAACGTCCACACACATCGGCCTGAAAGCGCACGTCAAAACCCACAATAAATACATAAATAATTAAAAACCCCTAATACACGCACTACACGTGCAGCAGGCACACCCTAACTGCAGGCTGCCAAACAACTGCACCCTCACTCCACACACAAATCAAAGCACCTCCAAGACCCCGACCCAAATCACCCTCAGGTACCACCCCAATGCATGTGATACAATGCCATTCCAATTCCCACTGACCCATCAATAACCCTCGCCCTCCTTTACTCCACCACAGGGTCCGACGAGCTACAGGACACCCCTACCAGCACACCTGCAAAGAGGGCCAAGACCAATGGCCAGAGACCCTCCACCTCAGCTGCACGCATCAAGACACGGCAGCAGCACAAATCAGGTGGCAGCACAGAGGAGGGAACATCAACAGGCACCCCAGCAGCCAGCATGGCCACAACACCACCACCACAGGTCCCCCCAATGGATGCCACAGAAGGCACTGCCTCTGGTGGCAGCAGCACCATAGGTGACACCCCATTGATGGCAGCATGCTCGGACACAGAAGACGGGGATGTCGAGGTCAGATCCATCCATGACCTGTCCCAATCCCCCTGTCTGTCCCCTCCCGTACAACATGAGGATACCACGCAGGTGCAGCCACAAGACGACGACTGGCCATCCCCCACAAGCCCTGTGGCAAGGCAACATGAGGACAACAGCCCCTCTGTGACACCACCGCAAATGGCCATGGCCCAGCAGAGGCAACAGTCCCTCGACAAGTTAATCGTCCAACAGCAGCAAATGGCCACACTCCTCAAGGGCCATGCCGATGAATGTGGGGGCACCAAGGCAGACATAGAAACATCAACAGAGACACTTAGGGCAGAAATGGAGAGAGGTACAGAGACGCTAAGGGCACAAATTGAGAGTAGCACCGAGAGCCTGAGAGTCCAAATGGAGAGTAGCACCGAGAGCCTGAGAGTCCAAATGGAGAGTAGCACCGAGAGCCTGAGGGGGGAACTGCATGCGACGTCCAAAGACGTATGTGCCGAACTTGCCGCAGTGCGCCGTGTGCTCACTGAGCTCTCGCAAACCCTTAGGGACATGCATGGACGTGAGCAGGCAGACACATCATCCGTTGCAAGTTCCGTCCAGGGCAGCCCCCAACGTAGATCTGGAAGGAACCTGCGCTCCACAGGCAGGGGTGCCCCTGATACCCGCAGAGGGGGCATGCAATAGCGACAGCCCACTGACAATGAGCATCTTTGGACACTGGTGTTCGGGTGGGAGGTAGGAGGGTGGAGGGGGTGTGTTGGGCTCACTTGGGTGGCGGGTCGATAGGGTGTTCAACATGATATCACATATGCCATAAAAAGTGCACGATCAACCAATGAGAAGTGTGGACATTGATCTTTGTGTACTAGGCCATCATAGGCGTACAGTCCATATTGTGCATGTCCCAGACACACGCAGTGCCACGAGTCCCGTGTCCATGCATCAGCCACCAGGCGTGAGTGCTAGAAGCATACATCAATGAGATGCTGACGAATGTCACGGCCCTCCGGTGCCTCGCAGACTCCATGAGGTGCTGCCACATCCCCACCCTCATCATGACCATCATCAGGTGCTTGCAGTTCTGCGTCAGGGGGCATGGGCACATTTCTACGTACGCACATGTTGTGGAGCATGACACATGCCATCACCATCTTTGCAACCTTCTCATGGCGGTACAGGAGTGCCCCGCCAGACCTGCTGAGGCAGCGGAAACGGGTCTTCAGTAGGCCGAATGCCTGTTCTATGACTACACGGGTACGTGAGTGGGCATGGTTGTAGTCCTCCTCATGCTGGTCCCGTGGGTTCAGGACTGGTGTGAGGAGCCATCTCTTCAGTGGATATCCAGCATCACCTGTATGTGGACGAGAAACGTATGATGTGGAATGCCATTGATACGTACGCACACCCCCCCCCCCTTCCTGGCAGGTCAATGCCAATTCACATACCCCACATCATCATGCATGTAATGAGACTCACCGAGTAGCCAGGATCTGTTCCCTGCGTGTCGTTCCATGTAGCGTGGTATTGTAGAGTTCCTCAAGACCATAGAATCATGGGTTGATCCAGGGAATCGGGCACAACAATGTGTAATGATCCTGTTGGAGTCACACACCATTTGTACATTCAGAGAATGAAATTGTTTTCGGTTGCGGTACTGGGCCTCCATGGCATGTGGGACGACCAATTCAACATGGGTGCAGTCGATGGCACCAATGCAACCCGGTATGCCGGCAAGTGCATGGAATCCCACTTTTGTGTTGGTTATTTCCTGCTCCGAGCGTGGTAGAGAGATGTAGTCGTCTGCGTGCTTCAGGAGGGCATCGAGCACTTGCAATAGTGTCCGTGAGAACAGTGGCTGAGAAATGCCATGCAACTGTCCGACTGTGTGCTGGTAGGTGCCTGTGGCCAGGAAGTGGAGTACAGACACCACCTTCAGTAGGGGTGGGATGGCGGTTGGGCTATCTATCATGCTGACAAGGTCAGCCTGTGTCATGTCCACAATGGCGGCTATGGTGTCCCGGTCCAGACGGTAGAGGGTGTGGATCTGCTCATCAGTGAGGTTGAACGGATGTGCTCGGAGGCGTTGAATTGCGGGCTGCCTGCGTGGTGGTAGTGGCTGTGCTGGTGGGCCTTGTTGGCCCTGCCTTGGCCTCCTCCTCCTCCTGCGTCTCCTCCGTGCGGCTGGTTGTAGTTGGTGTTCGTCTACTTCTTGGAGTCGGAGCACTTGCAGTGCTATCAGTTCCCCCAGGGCCAACATCGCGAGTCCTGCCGGTAGCATTTCGGTGTGGTTGTGGGAGGAGACTGGCTGTGCAATTTATGTGTTTTCAGGCTGTATGGCCTCCACCTGTGGTGATTGATTCCACCTGTGCAAACTGCTCTCCCCTTTGGCCGAGCACGTCCCGCGCACAACGCTGCAATTCGGGGAATTGTATCTTGCTATTGCAATCATGTATTAGTACCCGATGGCCGTGTAAGATTGGTTGATATGTTCATTCTGCTGTGGTCCCATTGTTTCACATACTATCTGTGCAGTCGCGAACAGATTTGTGAGGGGTCAGTGGGACGTAGTACTCGAGTAACGGTGGGCCCTCATGCATCACTGTACCGAGTTGCAACGACGGGCGGGGCGTCCCATTCGTGGGTGAAGGCAGTTGCCATTTTCACACACAGCCGCACTCGATGGGATGATTAGTGATTTCAAACGGCCACAGATGCCTTTTCGACGTGATGTTGCAAATGAGGAATTCGAAGGGCGGCGCTTTCGGTTTCCAGCTAGCGGCGAGGAGATGCCCACAGGTCTGACTGCAAATGTAACGTTCTATTGTTCTATGTCCTTGAGACAGGGCCCATGGCGAGGGAGCAATGATTGATATGAATAGTTTGGGATGCGCAATAGCTACGTGGGCGATGAGGCCGTCCGTTCCCAAATACATGTTACTTCACAACACTGGAATTACGGGCTGGGGCACTGTGGATTTAGCAGGCTGCATAACGCACAGACTCAATGGATGTTTCTAATGTCATGTGAGTAATTATTCAGGCATTTTGATCCCGGGATGAGGGAATGATGGATGGATGCATGGGCAGGTGATTTGATACAGAGTTAGCCATGTACAGGGCTTCTTGGGATCTATCCGCCTCCCCTACGCTATGTGATGCAGGGCTGCCATAGTGGGACCATCGTCCATCTGGCCTTGTTGAGCCCTCCCTGTCTCGAGGCGCCCTCAGACACTCGTTTGCGATGGTGTTTGCACCTCGATATAGATGGTTATGAGTCGCAAGTGGTTTTGGGGTGGTGATGTTCCTTTGGAGTGGGCTAGCATGCATATGGCTGTGGATTTCGTGTGATCATTGAAGTGAGTTGTTGGTATGTAGTTCTGATGGCCATTCTGTTCTTTTTCTTTTCTTTTGGTTGACAGGTATCTCCTCCCCTTTTGCCACTGCCATCTGTATGCCACTCCTGCAGATGGATTTTACTCCCGACACCTGCTGCTTCGTGTTAATCAGTGGAGCAGCATTACGATCTTATGGGACGATCGCCAATGGGCCACATGCCCTTACGCAGTACTGGTGGCTCGGAGCAACATTTCGGCCTTTCAGCTGGACTAGTGCCTCCCCATTGGGACGGCCCTGCGGTTCTGTGCGCTTCCATGTTGCCTTATCGGACGTGAATGTGGCTCTGTGTACCATGGGGGAACAGGGCGACACACAGGTAGTGGCTGGTCATTTCTTGCGGAAGCAGCCCACAATGGTGATTGGTGTTTTGGATTTCATGGCCTGATGGCTGTATGTGCTTGGTGATTTTGATGTGCATAAATATCTATTCTGATTTGGCCCGTGTAGCGTTTTTCTTTGCAAGTGATGTGGCATATGCCTATTTGGGGGGCGATGTATTGTGAGGAGATCTGCATTGGGTTCCAGCTTCGGGGTTTCGTTGCGTGGTACTGTGCTGTGCGCGTTTGCCTACGAAGCCCAGTGAGGTCAGGGATGGGGGCTGCCAATATGCCAGTTTGAATGTTGTCATGCTCAGGGGCGGGGGATTGGGTTTTGTGTAACAGATGCCGGTCAGCCAGGTGGACTGGTTGAATGATGTGGTTTTCGGTATATTGCTGGTCACAGGTGCCTGTGTTTGCGTGCGTTTCTTGGTGGGGGACTGTGGTCATGTCCATTGGGATGGCTTCTGTATTCGTGCCATCTGTGCCCTGCAGCTCCCATTGGCCCCTGTTGTGTTTCTTTTGTTCGTTGGCATGCATGGGTGACTTGTACATTTCAATGGTTGCATTGTGGCTTCATTGCACCTACGGGGAGTTGTACTTTGTGGGCAGGGAGCGGTGTACAGGCACTCAGTGGGGCCGTTTACGGTTGATTCGCGATGCCGTACTTCTCGCCATGGCGGAATGGTACATTCCGCCATGCCTGATGGCGTTAGGTACATGTCCGCTAGGGTCGGAATTGGCGTACCGTTGCACCATGGTGGTGTTTGCGGTTTGGCATGGCGCGCGCGCGCGTGCTTGGTGCAGTTAGCGTTGGCGTTCACTACGGTGTCGCTAATGGCTTCGTACTTTGCGGTGACGGGTCATAGTCGCACCGAGCGCTATTCGATGGCGGTATTGCATTTCTGCCATCGTTTTTCGATTTCCGCCAGGGTCGTAATGAGGGCCAGTGTGCTAACTGACGGGATACATACATCCGGTCGGATCACCACGCTGCATTACGCTGTGAAGCATTCCTCAAAAGGGACACTCCAAGAAAAGTTCTGTTCTGCAAAAATAAAATACTAACTTCTGTAAGTCAGGACAGAGACCAATCTCTAGAATGACGACCTTGGTAGATATGAAAATAGCCAGAGAGCACTTCTTACATAAACTATTTGTGAGAGGTGAATGGGCTGAGCAGGGCTAGGATGCCTGGTTGCAGGCCATCACGCGACAGGTCACTGAAACAGGGTCAGACTTATGGAGAGATCAGGGTCCATTACATGTGGCCCTGAGTGAACTATATATGGCTCCTAAAGCCAAAGAGGAACACAATAAGATTGCCAGGATAGCAGCATACCTGTACCTATATATGGGAGACATGCAGGATAGATGTGCTGAAAGCCAAAATCTGGCAAATAGGCAACAGGTGGTG
Organism: Ambystoma mexicanum; assembly: GCF_040938575.1. NCBI lineage: Eukaryota > Metazoa > Chordata > Amphibia > Caudata > Ambystomatidae > Ambystoma > Ambystoma mexicanum. Next base: position 835,853,775 of record NC_090929.1, read on the forward strand.
TTAGAGAAGGTCCAATCTGACCTGGTCTCTTCTGAGCAGAGGCTGCAGGGGAGCCAGGAGTCAGAAAATGACAGCAGGCAGTACATCATTAAAATAAAAGAGGATATGGGCATCCTACAACAGGAAAAGACAGACCAGGATACCAGATTTCTGGCCCTGCAGAAGGAGCACCAAGACAGTTTGGACTCCTTACTGCAGAACCAGAAAAAGTTGGAGCAACAGATCAATTTCAACAGGGCATGCGCGGAGCAGGTAGTCACCCTGCAAAGCCAGCTAGATAGAGAGAAAGAGGAGAGCAATAAACTGATTCTGAAAGACCTGGATACCCAGGCAGAGTTTGATCAGGAGCGCCAGAAAGCTGGTGCCTTCCAAAGGCAGAGGGACGACCTGGCGGCACAAATGCAGGCTCTTAGTCAGGAAAGAGACGCCATAGGCCAGGAAGTCTGCCATTTAAAAAGGAAAATGGAAGAAAATCACCTGGCCCTCCAGGGGCTGGGTGACCTCCAAAAAGAAAACCAGAACTTGTTAGAGCACACCAGGAGGGTGGAGGATGCTCTAGCAAGAAAGGAGCAGGCCAATAGGGACACAGCTCAGGAGGTAAACCTCCTGCAGCAAAGACTGGCCCAGTTCTCCAGGACCAACCAGGAAGCACAGAGGGAAAATGAGGCCCTCTGTCAACACAATGATAGGCTCCAACAACAGGTAGCGATGCAGGAGAGACTGATAGAGTCTAGTAAGGCCTTAACTGAGGAACTGAAGGCACAAATGCAGGCTCTTGCATTGCAACAGGGAGCAGGGGCGGATAGAGATGAGGTTCGCTGGGAAATGGAAACTCCGGAGCATAACCTCAGGAGCCCTAGTACCAGAGGCCCTCATACCTCTCAGTCCCTGGACTCTGCCACCCCCATGTCCCCTGGCGCACGTGAGCACAGGGCCACAGGGATGGCAGATTACTATCCAGCTAAGAGTATGGGGCTCATAGGCCAGTACCACCCAGGAATGGAGGGGTGGGCATCCGGGTATGGGCACCCAAGTACAGTACAGTTCAGTGGGGAACCCCAGGAGAGTAGGCCCCTTAAGGGCATCCTGAAAACCTTTGCCCAGTTAGGTCAGTGGGGGGGGTACCCATCAAATCCTGGCAGCAAGGAGGAATCTGAAGACTCCTCTGAACTGCGCAGGACACAGGAGACCAGGTCCCCACATTCTGCCAGCCATTCCCAGGCTCGCAGAATCCGGGAAAACCTGGAAGAACAGACGGGAACCTCTGGGAGCAGTGCCTCCGAGTCCGAGGACGAATGGACAAGGGTTACCCGAACCAAAAAGGCCAATAAGGCAAAAAGGGCCTTGCTTAAGGACCCCTTAAAGCAGATTAAGGCGATCAGGAGCGTCATCACGCCTTACCATAAGAACGCTAAGTATTCTGTTTGGGAGCACTTAGAGTTGTTTGAACAAATGATGAAGACTTTCCATTTGAAGGACAGCCAAAGCTGTATTCAATATGTAAAGTGGACCTTCTCCCCGGAATACTCCAGTTTCTTTGCGGGGCTGGAGGACCAAAATCATTTAAGATGGTCCACCTATAAGGCGGCCATCCTGAAACATTTTTCCATTCATAGAAATCCTCAAGAGGCTCGCAAGGCAGCCTACAATTTGCAATGTGGGGAGGATCAGGCCCCACAAGAATTTGTGCAGGAGTTAAAGCGTGCTTTTGCACAGACCACAAGAAGGGTGCGCACGGATAGCAGAGAATTTATTAATACGTTTTTCCATGCCTTGCCCAAATATATCATGACCCAGCTCGTGAGGGATTTTCACGAGAAAAGATCTTTAGACTGGGTCATTGAACAGGCTACCCGGATCTATGAGGTGCAGAAACCGGTAGATAGCAAAAGTAATGCCCAGAAAAACCCCAAAGCCAACAGCACCCCTGCTGCTGCCAAGGTGGCAGAGGTAAAGGTCACCCCCGTTTTGGATGTGGAGATGGGGGGGCCTAAAAACCTACCTGCACCTAATAATGCTAGGCCCAGAAGGTCCTCGGGCCAGTCACAGACAGGGAGCCAGGGAGGCAGCCCCACAAATGGGGTCCCTCGCTCTCCTGATTATGTAAGTCCCCGTTACAAGGGAAACAGACCCATCCTGGGTTATGTGTGGACTCCTCCAGCCCAAGGGGGGGGATCCAGCCAAGCACCTAACCCAGGGAACTTCCCTCCTAACTTCCCACCGGAGGGCAGAAACTCTCCAAATCCTGGGCAGAACTTTTTCCCCAGGTATCCACCCAACTTTCAGCCCCAAAACCATCCATCCTTCTTTCCCCAATTCCCTGAGCCCAGACCACTGAATCCGGGAGAGGGGAGGCCAAGGGTGGAGGGGTACCCAAATCTTCCCAACCCGGGGTATTACCAGAGGAGGGATAGCTACCCTTCCCGGGATCAGCCCAGGGGAGAAAACAGGGCCCCGTATCAGCCTGAGCGGGTTTCCCAGTTAGAGCGCCAGGTTCAAAACATGGCGCGGGATCTGGGTCACATACTGAGGGCTCAGCAGAACCCTCAGATCAGCATGCCGGCGCAGAACGCACCCAACTCTGGACCTGGTGCTCCAGAACAATGACGGGGGCAGCACCCTGATAACTCACCGGTTCCCAGGGAGGAGGCACAAAGGGAAGGGGGGTGTAAAGCCTTGGAGGAAGCTTCCTTCCTCACTTGTAAACAGCCCCTGGAAACCCAGGAACCGGAAACAAAATCTCTTGCCCCTGAAAGTCTGCCTCCTAAGGAGCAGAGGGGGGGTAGGAGAAACAAAAGACCCAAACAGACTCAGTTTGAGGAGGAGGTACAGATCTTCCAATTTGAGGGAGAGGGATCCTCAGAGGATCCTGGGAAAAGGATCTTCTCCTTCAGAGAGGGGGGAACTCCTCCCAAAGAAAAATGGGTCCCTAGGGATGCAAATCCAGACTGGGGAGATGTGGAGACTGAGCTACTGCCGCCCACCATCTCATCCCAGAACCAACCGCAAGAAAATCCCCTGGTTCAAACCCATCCTGGTGACTGCCTCCAAAAAGGGGGGGGCGGCCCAGAACCGGAGCCAGGGGAACCCACAATGGCTCTGATCTCCAGTTGCGAACTTTTTCTTTCAGATTCCCAAGGCTCTCCACAGAATTCTGCCCAAAATTCTTCTCTCGCGATGTCCAAAACCAGAAAATTAGCCCACCAGTTGTCCAAAAATGTACATTATCTGTGCCCCCTTGAGGAGAAGGAGGGAAGATATTATGCCCCGGTACAAGTACAGGGGCAGGGTACAATCTCGGCACTGGTGGACACTGGATCTCAAGCTACCCTTCTGTCCAGAAGGGCCTTTGACGAACTGAATGCAGGAAGGGGAGAGAATTACCAAATTCCTCTCACCTCTCTTCCTGGGCAACTCCAGAACTTTGACGGGAAGGAAATTCCCGTCGAGGGGACGGCAGATTTGGACATTAAAATTGGGCAACATAAGTTGAAACACCCGGTCATAGTTGTGACCCCAGAGGGCACCCCTTGTTTACTAGGGAATGACCTCCTGAGAAGGTTGTCTCCCCTAATAGATTGCGTAAACAAGGTCCTCTGGACCCAGACTAGCCGACCAATAAAATTAAAACAGAGTGTCAACCATGTTAGTTTAAACGGCACCTGCCACATGGTTGAACAAAAATCTGACCAAGTAGAATTTCACTTCCAGAACAACCAGATTCCAGACGTGACAGTAATAGCAGTAGGACAACAGACTGGTGATGGGGGGTCCTCTCTATTTCTGAAAATCAACCTTCCTTCCAGTCTAAAGTGGTATTCCACGCTGGAAGGAAACACTCTGAAATTCTATACCAATCCACAATCTGAAACTCCCACCCCTATAGTCCAGAAAGATGTGAAATCAGCTCAGAGCCTGGCTGATATTCAGCAAATTGGAGAGCAGTTGTTCATCCCTGTTCAGTTAAATGATGGGAAGGACTCTGTTCTCGCTCGAGTGTGTGTGAACAACGGTAAGAGCTTCATCAGCGAAGCCATGTTCCGCCAACTCCCAAAGGATCCAGCCATTCCCACCTTCAAACTGATAGACAAATGGGAAATGGACCTGGAAGCACCTAATTCCAAACATCTCCTGCCAAGCAGGTGCATGCTCAAAATCTCCATTGGCAACAAGAGCATAGTCCACAATTGTTGGGTCGTGCGAGACGTCCCTGCCGCCTTTTACTTAGGCAGTGACATTCTCAATCGCTTTGCCATTAGTTTGGACCTAATAAACTTCAAAGCTTGGTCCCGATTAGCGGATAATCCCATGGGCTTTGATGATCCAGAAAAAGCATTTAAGTCAGCTCAATTGCTACCTTATGCAGTTGAAGTTCAGGTTAAAGAGGAAGTCACCATCCCAGAAAGGACCCGACAATTCTCCCTGGAAGTGAAAGTTAAAAGGGGACAAGAGTTGAAAAACCCTGATGCTTACATACATCTAAATGCTTCTCTCCAACAGCAAGGGTTGGGGGTAAACCCAACACCATTAGTCAACATAGAACATGACACCATTCCAATAGAGGTGGATAACAGCGACTTAAAGAGTATTACTCTAGCCGCAGGCACCATTATTGGAATGGCGGTTGATGACCGACATTTCTCCATTGATCTTAGAAATGAACTGTTAGGACCAATCCCCAAGGACTGTTTTGACAGTGACAGTGATGACAACGCAACACCAGACAGGATTTTTACCCGGCATGGGGGGAACTTCCTGGTGTACACTTCCTGCCCGTATGGTAAGGAAGATGTGACGTGTGACTTCAGGAGGGATGAGGTGATTTTCCAGGTTCATGAAGGCTGCCTTTCCCACCTGAAGCCTCCGATCCAAATCAGCACTCTGACCAGGGACTTCTCCACCCAGCTGGAGGAGGCCGCGGAGATAGCCAAACCAGAAGTCTTTCCAGGCTTCAAGCAGATGGTGGAAGAGAGAGTCAACCTAGCTGATGCCTGTGTGACTCTGGAACAAAAGCAAAAGTTGAAACAAGTTTTCTTGGATTTCCAAGATCTCTTTGCGGTAGACTCATATGACTGTGGTCGCACTGACATCCACACAACAACAATCCCCACGGACCCTGGCATGACTCCTGTGTTTGTGAAGCAATATCGCTTGCCTCTCGCATCAATGGAGTCCCTTACTGAAATAATTAAGAACCTTGAGTCCCGGGGAATAATCCGTCCAGTCCACAGCACCTTCAATAATCCGGTGCTGGGAATATTGAAGCCGAACGGCCAGTGGAGACTCTGCGCCGACCTCAGGGAGCTCAACAAACGGGTCCATACTTCCCGATGGCCTCTTCCCTACATTGACCAAGGGCTGGCCCAGATCCAGGGGTCACAGGTATTCACTGCAATAGACCTGACCAATGGATACTGGACCGTGCCTGTCAGCAGGGAGGACCAATACAAGCTGGCTTTTACCTTTGAGGGCCAGCAGTACACATGGACCCGGACTCCCTTCGGATACCTCAACTCCGGTAATGAGTTCAATATTTTCCTACATAAGGCCATGCCCGACCTGGGTGCGAGGGGTAACCTGGCTTATGTAGATGATGTCCTCATCAAAAGCTCAACTGTTGAGGAACACATAGCGGAGATCGTTATGTTCTAACACAGTTGAGGGCCGCCGGAGCAAAACTTTCCTTTCAGAAAGCACAGTGGTGTAGAACCCGTGTTAATTTCTTGGGGCATGAGATTACTCCTCAGGGTCTCTGTCCCCAGGAAAAGAAAGTGGAAGCACTTCAGAAACTGAAAGACCCCACAACTCTGCGGGAACTAAGGAGCCTCCTTGGACTGACTAATTACAGCAGAAAGTTCATTGAGGGCTACGCAGAGATCACCAGACCCCTGATTCATCTCCTGAAGGGGGGGGTCAAGTGGGAATGGGGTCCAGAACAAGCCGAGGCGGTAAAACAACTCAAAAGAAGCCTCTCACAAGCGCCTTGCCTAGCTTACCCTGTCAGAAACAAGGAGTTCTTCCTGGAGACAGGGTTCTCTAATACGTGCTTGACGGCAGTATTATACCAAAAGCATGACAAGGTCAATAAAGTAATCTCCTATGCGAGCAAAACTTTATCCTCTGTGGAGGAAAAATTCAACGATTGTGAGAAGGCACTCCTGGCAACGGTGTGGGCATTGAAGAATTACCGCCCGTTTATCCAGGGGGAACACATCATAGTGGAGACAACACACCAGCCTCTGCAATATCTCCAAAGTGACAGAATCCGGGCCGGAAATGTGAGTAATTCCCGAATTACTTCCTGGATTCTGTCAATGCAAGGCTTTCCTGTGGAGGTCAGATATGGCCAAAACAAGAAGAGTCCCCTCGCGCAAGGTCTGGCTGACTTGCATGATTGTGCCAGAGAAAACTGTCTCGAGGACGAAAGTCTAAAAATAAAGGACAACACGGAGGCATACCTTAATTCCCCACACAAAGTCTTTGAAGAGGACAAGTGTGAGGGAATGCCCACTGTCTATGTGGATGGATGCTCTTACCATGTTGACAACAACGGGGAGAAAGAACTGGTGGCTGGCGTAGGGAATGCATGGGTGATTGAGTCCCCAGAACCCTCCGCTGGATACAAAATTGGTCCCCGAAGTAGTCAGGTGGCAGAATTGATGGCTGTGCATCAGGCCATCCTCACTGCTGTCCAGCATCAACTCCACGAACTGGTCATAATCACAGATTCGGATTATGTACGGAACGGGTTCGTGGAGCACCTGGTTAATTGGAAAACCAGAGGCATGGTATGTGCTAACAACAAACCCTTGAAACATGGGAAGTTGATCCAAAACATTGATGATTTGGTCACCTCGAATGAGATGACCATCTATTGGAAAAAGATCAAGGGTCATTCCAAAGTAGAGGGACCAGACAAAACTGGAAATGACTTAGCTGATCAGCTGGCCAAAACCGGGGCCATCCAAGGGGATCTAATTGAGATTGAGTCCCTGTTGGGGGAAATCCAGGTCACTGCTATCACTAGGTCCCAGACAAATGCTCACAAAGACCTTTCAATTGCACAATGGAGTAAGGAGACCCCTGATGCTGATTTGATTACCGCTCAGAAGGGGGATCCAATTATTGGTAAGTTTTACCAGCACCTTGAGGACCCTGAGAACTTTCCCCTGACGGATACCGATTACATTGGGAAAGAGGACCTAAGAGTGTTGATGAAATGTCCAAAAATGTTCCGAATCCAAGACGGTTTGCTGGTAAGGAAATCCAAAGCTGGCCACGATCAGTGGGTGGTTCCTACCTCATTCCGAAGCCTGATGTTAAGTCACGCCCATGATGCGGCCACCGCCGGTCATAGGGGGTTTCACACAACACTGGAAATCTTAAGAGAGGTTGCATACTGGCCACACATGGGACAGGACCTCGACCAATATTTGAAGGGTTGTCTTGTGTGTGCACAATTTCAGCCGACATCCCTCACACACCGGGCGCCTTTACAAAAGAGGGGAATGACACTCCCATGGTCAGATTTACAAATCGACTTTGTAGGCCCTGTGATTCGCTCGGCTAGGGGGAATAAGTACATGTTGACTGTGACATGCTTGTTTACCAAGTGGGTGGAATGTCTCCCAGCCCCAAACTGCACGGCAGAAACAGCAGCTGCCTTGATGATTAACCACATCTTTTCCCGTTTTGGTCTACCTCAAAGGATTGAGTCAGACAGAGGTAGCCACTTCACCAGTGAAGTAATGACAAAGATGTGGGAGATACTGGGGGTCAAGAGAAAGCTGCATATTGCTTATAGAGCAGCTTCTTCTGGGACAGTAGAGAGATATAACCGGACAATTGTGAGCATATTAAAGAAGTTTGTGGCAGATTCTGGGCCAAGTTGGGATATCCGATCACCTCTGGTCCTAATGGCCATCAGATCTACCCCTTCATCTGCAACCAAAATGTCACCATTTGAGTTGATGACTGGGCGCAAGATGGTGCTTCCTCAGCATTTGCTCTACAGGACCCAAGAGCAGACACTGATAAATGCCTCCACTACCCATGAGTATGTAGAGAATTTAAGGAAACACCTCCAACATGCTTTTGCTTATGCTCAGCGGAATCTAGAAAGATCAGATGATAGCATGAAGACCCATTATGACCTGAAAACTTCCAGGAAGGAATATCAGGTGGGAGACCGGGTCTATCTATACAACTTCCAAAGGAACCAGGCCAAGCAGCGCAAATTTTTGCCTACATGGAAGGGACCCTTTGAGATCATCGACAAGATCTCCCCTGTGGCCTACAAAATCCACATCCCCAAAGGCGGTTCGGCAGAGGGGGAAGACAAGTGGGTCCACATAAACCAGTTGAAATGTTGCCATCCCAGGCACAGTCTGCAACAACTGGAGGAATCCTCTGGAATCCTAGCGGGTACTGTCTCAGACTAATTCAGTTCCAATCATAAAACATACCACATCTAGTCTCTAAAATATTGTGATTTGCATGAAACTGTCTCTTAGTTATACTGTTTTTTTTTTCAAAATAAGAATGTAATGTTTCGTGATGATGAAATGCATATGCTGCCCCACTATCTCAACAGTGGTGGAAAAACGTCTATGAGTAGGTATTGCCGCTCTTCCTTTGTCGTCCTAGGAGAAAGAAAACCTGAAGACGGGCCAAGGAGGGCGATCCGGAGACCGGGAACGAAGATCCAATGGGCCCAGTGGACCGCCCAATACTCCCATCAGGACTGGCGAGGAGAACCGATCGATCAGTACCGGATGGAGAAGAAGATGCTGAACTGTGCCATCTACAGAAGAGGAAGAAGATTATGCGGACAGACCGGTGCGTGGGTCAAAAACCTTGGGCACGCGACTCCCCATCGACTCAAATTCAAAGTGCAGTCGCGTGGGGGGGCTTGTTGGGTGTCCTGACCCACGTTTAAGCTATCATGCCACAACATTTGGTGCTGTGGGCTTAGAAAATTCAAGATGGCGGAAAACCCACATGTGCGCCGCAATCCAGGAAAGCTGCGCAGTTTGTGCGCACACCAAAATGGTTGCCTCACTTGCCACCCACCAGTGCGAGAATGAAAGGCCGGGTTGCCATGAGGGAAATGGGTTGCCAAAGGACAAACAGTAGCGCCGGTTAGCTTCAAAGCGCCTAAAACCACCATTGGACTACCCGCACAGTAGTCTGAAACCATTGGGAATGGCAATGCTGATTGCCAAATGCAACCTAGAATTGTGGGGAATTCATTTCTTAAATCCCAAAAATGGGTGCAGTACCAGTACTCACCACTATCCAAAAGCCGGCGTTTTAAAACCACCCTGTGTTTCTCTGAAGGCAGGCTCAAAATGCCTATTTTCAAACATTGCAACATGTGCAAAATATTCACTGAACACCAGCAGACATTTGGCAGAATGGAGTTTTGTGTGCTTACAAAATCTGGGAAATGAAGAGCCCAAAACAATGCTTATAACAAAACTGCTATGGAGTCAGCAGTTTAAGTTGCACTGGATTTAAAGACACTAAAATCGAAAATGTTTAGATAAATGAGTGACCTATGTTTGGTGTCACATGCCTTTGTAACTGTTGAAATGTCATAGTTTTGCACTTAGAATCAGCATTCTAGCTGCATGTGTAAAATTGCAAGTTAATTTAAAAAGCAACAAAAAAAAACATGACAGTTAGCTGAAAGTCTGGCTTAAGGAACTTGATTTTGCTTGACAGCTACCCCCATCAGGAGTGAAACTTGAGTCACAACTGTGTTCCCAGGCCCATCTGCCTTTTGCTGGCCACACTAAGGATATGCCATCTCTCTGATAATTGAATTAAGGGGAGCCCCACAGAATACAGGAGCTCTGAACAAAGCCTGTCTTGACTCAGGCAAAGGCTTTATTACAGCGGTCGTAAAATGTAGCTTCCTCTTGGCAGAAGCTGGGAGGGGCACTGCCTGTGAGAGCAAGCTGGCTTGGCAGAACTGGATAAACCAGTATTTCCACCATGTGACCTGGGAAACCACACCCCTTTGTAGCCAGAATATTGTTTAGAAAAAGATGAATAACTCATGGTGCGGACATGTGAAAATTTTATAAATGATACCATAATTCTTGTGATTTTTCTGCCCACAGTTTAAGAGGTTTTTAGAACCGGTGGTATGTTCAGGGGGGTGTTAGCGGAAAAGTGGATATTACTCTAAATGTATGCATGTTAAAAATATGAAACTTCATCAGTTAATGTCCATACTCCCTGCGCACATGTATGTAAAGTTGGGTCAATGTCAGAAATTGAAAAATCAGTTAAAAAGTCAATTATGTGCCATTTCTGAATGCAAGCTCTTAGAAACAGCAGATTTGGACAGAGACATGGCTAAATTCAGCCACACCATGTATATGTAATTTCAAGCAACTGTGTAACTGTGAAATATGTCTTTTGTTATCAAATAGAGAATATGTGCAATCTGACAGGGGAGTGGCCTATCTGCAAGCCATAAAATGACATCACTCTGACTCACAGTTCCTTCCCCAATCAAGTGAGGAATGGAAATTTGACCAATGACAAGGGAGAGGGGCAAGTTTAGTTATGACCAACACACACACCCACTTGCAGAACATATAAATGGACCACTGAAACTTAGGTAGGGACTTTCAAATCCATCTGCCGCTGGAAGCTCTGCCGGAAAAATCCATACTTTACCTCCATCAAACCTCCAGAGAGCCAAACTAGAGACTTCAATCTATCCAGAACTAGAGACCCAGACCAGAGAACCAGAGAGAGCTGACCCTGATCACTGTGAAGTGCAGAGACCAGAGGCGAGTTTAAAACCTGACCAGATCCATGGCGAGGCCCATTTCACTCAAGAATATAGTGTGAGTACCTAGAAAACTGTGCAGAACCAATCTCTTAGTTAAAATAATATAATCCAAGCTATTTTAATCTAAGTAGAACTGCCTCCTAACTGTCACCTGTCATTTGTAAAGCTGTCACTTGTCATTTTCTAGTTGCAAGCTGCACTTGTCTTTTTTGAACTTTAAAATTTCAAATCTGAAAAACGACCTTTATTCAATCGCTCATATCTCCGTGACCGTTTGTGCTAGAGACTTGCAGTAACTTTCATCTGAAAGCTTAGAATCCTAGCTTTTAATCGCACCAAGAACCACATTCCTACCCCTTATAGTTTTACCGCAATCGCAGAACACGCATCCGCGAATTTTACCGCGATTTGCAAATTTCTCCACGTGTGAAAACAGAAGCTTCTTGCTTTCATTTGCCAGAAATTCGTTTAACCTGCTAATTATCCCTGAATCAGTGCTAGTGTGGGCCTGGACTAATATTAACTAGATACCACTCACCCTGAACCTCTACAGGGAATTAAAAGCATTTTAGCATATTTTTCACTCCATTGCCAGCACATATAGAAGCATTTTGGGTTGTGTTTTAAACTTCTGTTGTCTAAGCTTGCTGGGGTGAACTGAATTACAGTTGATTGCATTTCTGAGAACTGTGTGCTTCCTTCCATTTCCTTGCATTGCATAAAGAGGGGGGGAGTGAATAGCCAGAGAAAAGTGATTACATTGTTTGGTTGAAGTCATATTGAGTATTTTCTGTACTGCATTCATTGAATATTGCATCCACCTGAGCTTACATAAAGCATTCTGTACCACCTTCTTCTTTTGTTCCTATTCACCTGTGTGCTACCTTATCCATTTTATGTCAACTCCTTATTGATTATAGAGAAGCGTGTTAGTGCCAGATTCTCTGTTGTTAATATTTATCATATCAGATTAAGTGTGATATTCAATTATTAATTTATTATAAAGCGTGATATATATATATATATATATTGTTTAAATTATCAATTAAACCTTTTAACTTGCAAAACAGAACTACTTCTTGGCTCAGTGGGGTCAGGGGGATTCCAAGGGAGGGGTGTTATATAGGGGTAGTCATCCAGAACGCATGAACTGGACATAAAGATATATCAATAAGGGTTTTCATTCAGTATTATAGACTAGGCGTTGACTTAGCTGTAGTGTTGAATTGAATCCTCTTACAAATTGGGGGCTCGGCCGGACGTTTGGGTTAGAATACCACTTGTGCAGCTTAATACAGTGGCCCTCATTACGACCCTTGCGGAAAGCGACTGACCGGAGCGCCACAGCGTAAATAGCGTTTCCGCCATTGTACGAAGGAGCAAAGTGCGGCCCATTCCGACCCATCGGGCACGAGCACCACGCCACGGCGGAAGTGCAAAGTCCGCGATGGCGGAAATGACCCCAAAACGGCCCACACCGCCGCCGTACGGCGCCCTAGGTGCAATACCGCCACCCCACTTAGCGGTCACCGCAGTGTGCGCCTACCGGAAAGTACGGTGCCCGGAAATATACGGAAACGGAAGTCAAAACATGGGCCCGGAACGGGAAACATCCCGGCGTACACCTATAAAAACACCAAAACCACACAACCACTAAAATCACTACCCTGAAACACACCCCAACCCGTCAACCACCCTAGCGAAACCACGAAAAATGGGAAAAGTAGCGAAGAAAGCGTGCGACCGCAAGCGGCAGGTCCACTTCTCCCGTGAGGAACTCACCGTGCTAACAGAGACCCTCCAGGAGAATGCAGCCGTCGTCTTCTCCACGCAAATGACCAGGACGGCACTTGCAAACAAGAAGGCCATATGGGCTCTGGTGGCACAGCGGGTAAGTGCGGTGGGGACCGCACCCCGCACCCCACAGCAATGCCGCAAGCGATGGGACGACCTGCGGATACGCGTCCGCAGCATACTCTCTGCCAACAGCAACATTGCCACAGCCACCGGGGGAGGTCCTGAATCACCCATCAAGTTGACCCCCTGGGAAGAAATCTGTGCCTCCACCATCGGAATGGAGAGCATAGAGGGAGTTGGAGGGATGGAGAAAGGAGTGCAGACATCCGAAGATTCAGGTAGGTGGGCCAGATAAAACAATGCCAAATCCACAAAGTCCAACCATGTGAAGTACCATGCGTCCACATAGTGCAACAGAAACACATGTCCAGGAGAACGTCCACACACATCGGCCTGAAAGCGCACGTCAAAACCCACAATAAATACATAAATAATTAAAAACCCCTAATACACGCACTACACGTGCAGCAGGCACACCCTAACTGCAGGCTGCCAAACAACTGCACCCTCACTCCACACACAAATCAAAGCACCTCCAAGACCCCGACCCAAATCACCCTCAGGTACCACCCCAATGCATGTGATACAATGCCATTCCAATTCCCACTGACCCATCAATAACCCTCGCCCTCCTTTACTCCACCACAGGGTCCGATCCAAACGACGAGCTACAGGACACCCCTACCAGCACACCTGCAAAGAGGGCCAAGACCAACGGCCAGAGACCCTCCACCTCAGCTGCACGCATCAAGACACGGCAGCAGCACAAATCAGGTGGCAGCACAGAGGAGGGAACATTGACAGGCACCCCAGCAGCCAGCATGGCCACAACACCACCACCACAGGTCCCCCCAATGGATGCCACAGAAGGCACTGCCTCTGGTGGCAGCAGCACCATAGGTGACACCCCATTGATGGCAGCATGCTCGGACACAGAAGACGGGGATGTCGAGGTCAGATCCATCCATGACCTGTCCCAATCCCCCTGTCTGTCCCCTCCCGTACAACATGAGGATACCACGCAGGTGCAGCCACAAGACGACGACTGGCCATCCCCCACAAGCCCTGTGGCAAGGCAACATGAGGACAACAGCCCCTCTGTGACACCACCGCAAATGGCCATGGCCCAGCAGAGGCAACAGTCCCTCGACAAGTTAATCGTCCAACAGCAACAAATGGCCACACTCCTCAAGGGCCATGCCGATGAATGTGGGGGCACCAAGGCAGACATAGAAACATCAACAGAGACACTTAGGGCAGAAATGGAGAGAGGTACAGAGACGCTAAGGGCACAAATTGAGAGTAGCACCGAGAGCCTGAGAGTCCAAATGGAGAGTAGCACCGAGAGCCTGAGAGTCCAAATGGAGAGTAGCACCGAGAGCCTGAGGGGGGAACTGCATGCGACGTCCAAAGACGTATGTGCCGAACTTGCCGCAGTGCGCCGTGTGCTCACTGAGCTCTCGCAAACCCTTAGGGACATGCATGGACGTGAGCAGGCAGACACATCATCCGTTGCAAGTTCCGTCCAGGGCAGCCCCCAACGTAGATCTGGAAGGAACCTGCGCTCCACAGGCAGGGGTGCCCCTGATACCCGCAGAGGGGACATGCAATAGCGACAGCCCACTGACAATGAGCATCTTTGGACACTGGTGTTCGGGTGGGAGGTAGGAGGGTGGAGGGGGTGTGTTGGGCTCACTTGGGTGGCGGGTCGATAGGGTGTTCAACATGATATCACATATGCCATAAAAAGTGCACGATCAACCAATGAGAAGTGTGGACATTGATCTTTGTGTACTAGGCCATCATAGGCGTACAGTCCATATTGTGCATGTCCCAGACACACGCAGTGCCACGAGTCCCGTGTCCATGCATCAGCCACCAGGCGTGAGTGCTAGAAGCATACATCAATGAGATGCTGACGAATGTCACGGCCCTCCGGTGCCTCGCAGACTCCATGAGGTGCTGCCACATCCCCACCCTCATCATGACCATCATCAGGTGCTTGCAGTTCTGCGTCAGGGGGCATGGGCACATTTCTACGTACGCACATGTTGTGGAGCATGACACATGCCATCACCATCTTTGCAACCTTCTCATGGCGGTACAGGAGTGCCCCGCCAGACCTGCTGAGGCAGCGGAAACGGGTCTTCAGTAGGCCGAATGCCTGTTCTATGACTACACGGGTACGTGAGTGGGCATGGTTGTAGTCCTCCTCATGCTGGTCCCGTGGGTTCCGGACTGGTGTGAGGAGCCATCTCTTCAGTGGATATCCAGCATCACCTGTATGTGGACGAGAAACGTATGATGTGGAATGCCATTGATACGTACGCACACCCCCCCCCCCCTTCCTGGCAGGTCAATGCCAATTCACATACCCCACATCATCATGCATGTAATGAGACTCACCGAGTAGCCAGGATCTGTTCCCTGCGTGTCGTTCCATGTAGCGTGGTATTGTAGAGTTCCTCAAGACCATAGAATCATGGGTTGATCCAGGGAATCGGGCACAACAATGTGTAATGATCCTGTTGGAGTCACACACCATTTGTACATTCAGAGAATGAAATTGTTTTCGGTTGCGGTACTGGGCCTCCATGGCATGTGGGACGACCAATTCAACATGGGTGCAGTCGATGGCACCAATGCAACCCGGTATGCCGGCAAGTGCATGGAATCCCACTTTTGTGTTGGTTATTTCCTGCTCCGAGCGTGGTAGAGAGATGTAGTCGTCTGCGTGCTTCAGGAGGGCATCGAGCACTTGCAATAGTGTCCGTGAGAACAGTGGCTGAGAAATGCCATGCAACTGTCCGACTGTGTGCTGGTAGGTGCCTGTGGCCAGGAAGTGGAGTACAGACACCACCTTCAGTAGGGGTGGGATGGCGGTTGGGCTATCTATCATGCTGACAAGGTCAGCCTGTGTCATGTCCACAATGGCGGCTATGGTGTCCCGGTCCAGACGGTAGAGGGTGTGGATCTGCTCATCAGTGAGGTTGAACGGATGTGCTCGGAGGCGTTGAATTGCGGGCTGCCTGCGTGGTGGTAGTGGCTGTGCTGGTGGGCCTTGTTGGCCCTGCCTTGGCCTCCTCCTCCTCCTGCGTCTCCTCCGTGCGGCTGGTTGTAGTTGGTGTTCGTCTACTTCTTGGAGTCGGAGCACTTGCAGTGCTATCAGGTCCCCCAGGGCCAACATCGCGAGTCCTGCCGGTAGCATTTCGGTGTGGTTGTGGGAGGAGACTGGCTGTGCAATTTATGTGTTTTCAGGCTGTATGGCCTCCACCTGTGGTGATTGATTCCACCTGTGCAAACTGCTCTCCCCTTTGGCCGAGCACGTCCCGCGCACAACGCTGCAATTCGGGGAATTGTATCTTGCTATTGCAATCATGTATTAGTACCCGATGGCCGTGTAAGATTGGTTGATATGTTCATTCTGCTGTGGTCCCATTGTTTCACATACTATCTGTGCAGTCGCGAACAGATTTGTGAGGGGTCAGTGGGACGTAGTACTCGAGTAACGGTGGGCCCTCATGCATCACTGTACCGAGTTGCAACGACGGGCGGGGCGTCCCATTCGTGGGTGAAGGCAGTTGCCATTTTCACACACAGCCGCACTCGATGGGATGATTAGTGATTTCAAACGGCCACAGATGCCTTTTCGACGTGATGTTGCAAATGAGGAATTCGAAGGGCGGCGCTTTCGGTTTCCAGCTAGCGGCGAGGAGATGCCCACAGGTCTGACTGCAAATGTAACGTTCTATTGTTCTATGTCCTTGAGACAGGGCCCATGGCGAGGGAGCAATGATTGATATGAATAGTTTGGGATGCGCAATAGCTACGTGGGCGATGAGGCCGTCCGTTCCCAAATACATGTTACTTCACAACACTGGAATTACGGGCTGGGGCACTGTGGATTTAGCAGGCTGCATAACGCACAGACTCAATGGATGTTTCTAATGTCATGTGAGTAATTATTCAGGCATTTTGATCCCGGGATGAGGGAATGATGGATGGATGCATGGGCAGGTGATTTGATACAGAGTTAGCCATGTACAGGGCTTCTTGGGATCTATCCGCCTCCCCTACGCTATGTGATGCAGGGCTGCCATAGTGGGACCATCGTCCATCTGGCCTTGTTGAGCCCTCCCTGTCTCGAGGCGCCCTCAGACACTCGTTTGCGATGGTGTTTGCACCTCGATATAGATGGTTATGAGTCGCAAGTGGTTTTGGGGTGGTGATGTTCCTTTGGAGTGGGCTAGCATGCATATGGCTGTGGATTTCGTGTGATCATTGAAGTGAGTTGTTGGTATGTAGTTCTGATGGCCATTCTGTTCTTTTTCTTTTCTTTTGGTTGACAGGTATCTCCTCCCCTTTTGCCACTGCCATCTGTATGCCACTCCTGCAGATGGATTTTACTCCCGACACCTGCTGCTTCGTGTTAATCAGTGGAGCAGCATTACGATCTTATGGGACGATCGCCAATGGGCCACATGCCCTTACGCAGTACTGGTGGCTCGGAGCAACATTTCGGCCTTTCAGCTGGACTAGTGCCTCCCCATTGGGACGGCCCTGCGGTTCTGTGCGCTTCCATGTTGCCTTATCGGACGTGAATGTGGCTCTGTGTACCATGGGGGAACAGGGCGACACACAGGTAGTGGCTGGTCATTTCTTGCGGAAGCAGCCCACAATGGTGATTGGTGTTTTGGATTTCATGGCCTGATGGCTGTATGTGCTTGGTGATTTTGATGTGCATAAATATCTATTCTGATTTGGCCCGTGTAGCGTTTTTCTTTGCAAGTGATGTGGCATATGCCTATTTGGGGGGCGATGTATTGTGAGGAGATCTGCATTGGGTTCCAGCTTCGGGGTTTCGTTGCGTGGTACTGTGCTGTGCGCGTTTGCCTACGAAGCCCAGTGAGGTCAGGGATGGGGGCTGCCAATATGCCAGTTTGAATGTTGTCATGCTCAGGGGCGGGGGATTGGGTTTTGTGTAACAGATGCCGGTCAGCCAGGTGGACTGGTTGAATGATGTGGTTTTCGGTATATTGCTGGTCACAGGTGCCTGTGTTTGCGTGCGTTTCTTGGTGGGGGACTGTGGTCATGTCCATTGGGATGGCTTCTGTATTCGTGCCATCTGTGCCCTGCAGCTCCCATTGGCCCCTGTTGTGTTTCTTTTGTTCGTTGGCATGCATGGGTGACTTGTACATTTCAATGGTTGCATTGTGGCTTCATTGCACCTACGGGGAGTTGTACTTTGTGGGCAGGGAGCGGTGTACAGGCACTCAGTGGGGCCGTTTACGGTTGATTCGCGATGCCGTACTTCTCGCCATGGCGGAATGGTACATTCCGCCATGCCTGATGGCGTTAGGTACATGTCCGCTAGGGTCGGAATTGGCGTACCGTTGCACCATGGTGGTGTTTGCGGTTTGGCATGGCGCGCGCGCGCGTGCTTGGTGCAGTTAGCGTTGGCGTTCACTACGGTGTCGCTAATGGCTTCGTACTTTGCGGTGACGGGTCATAGTCGCACCGAGCGCTATTCGATGGCGGTATTGCATTTCTGCCATCGTTTTTCGATTTCCGCCAGGGTCGTAATGAGGGCCAGTGTGCTAACTGACGGGATACATACATCCGGTCGGATCACCACGCTGCATTACGCTGTGAAGCATTCCTCAAAAGGGACACTCCAAGAAAAGTTCTGTTCTGCAAAAATAAAATACTAACTTCTGTAAGTCAGGACAGAGACCAATCTCTAGAATGACGACCTTGGTAGATATGAAAATAGCCAGAGAGCACTTCTTACATAAACTATTTGTGAGAGGTGAATGGGCTGAGCAGGGCTAGGATGCCTGGTTGCAGGCCATCACGCGACAGGTCACTGAAACAGGGTCAGACTTATGGAGAGATCAGGGTCCATTACATGTGGCCCTGAGTGAACTATATATGGCTCCTAAAGCCAAAGAGGAACACAATAAGATTGCCAGGATAGCAGCATACCTGTACCTATATATGGGAGACATGCAGGATAGATGTGCTGAAAGCCAAAATCTGGCAAATAGGCAACAGGTGGTGTTAGAGAAGGTCCAATCTGACCTGGTCTCTTCTGAGCAGAGGCTGCAGGGGAGCCAGGAGTCAGAAAATGACAGCAGGCAGTACATCATTAAAATAAAAGAGGATATGGGCATCCTACAACAGGAAAAGACAGACCAGGATACCAGATTTCTGGCCCTGCAGAAGGAGCACCAAGACAGTTTGGACTCCTTACTGCAGAACCAGAAAAAGTTGGAGCAACAGATCAATTTCAACAGGGCATGCGCGGAGCAGGTAGTCACCCTGCAAAGCCAGCTAGATAGAGAGAAAGAGGAGAGCAATAAACTGATTCTGAAAGACCTGGATACCCAGGCAGAGTTTGATCAGGAGCGCCAGAAAGCTGGTGCCTTCCAAAGGCAGAGGGACGACCTGGCGGCACAAATGCAGGCTCTTAGTCAGGAAAGAGACGCCATAGGCCAGGAAGTCTGCCATTTAAAAAGGAAAATGGAAGAAAATCACCTGGCCCTCCAGGGGCTGGGTGACCTCCAAAAAGAAAACCAGAACTTGTTAGAGCACACCAGGAGGGTGGAGGATGCTCTAGCAAGAAAGGAGCAGGCCAATAGGGACACAGCTCAGGAGGTAAACCTCCTGCAGCAAAGACTGGCCCAGTTCTCCAGGACCAACCAGGAAGCACAGAGGGAAAATGAGGCCCTCTGTCAACACAATGATAGGCTCCAACAACAGGTAGCGATGCAGGAGAGACTGATAGAGTCTAGTAAGGCCTTAACTGAGGAACTGAAGGCACAAATGCAGGCTCTTGCATTGCAACAGGGAGCAGGGGCGGATAGAGATGAGGTTCGCTGGGAAATGGAAACTCCGGAGCATAACCTCAGGAGCCCTAGTACCAGAGGCCCTCATACCTCTCAGTCCCTGGACTCTGCCACCCCCATGTCCCCTGGCGCACGTGAGCACAGGGCCACAGGGATGGCAGATTACTATCCAGCTAAGAGTATGGGGCTCATAGGCCAGTACCACCCAGGAATGGAGGGGTGGGCATCCGGGTATGGGCACCCAAGTACAGTACAGTTCAGTGGGGAACCCCAGGAGAGTAGGCCCCTTAAGGGCATCCTGAAAACCTTTGCCCAGTTAGGTCAGTGGGGGGGGTACCCATCAAATCCTGGCAGCAAGGAGGAATCTGAAGACTCCTCTGAACTGCGCAGGACACAGGAGACCAGGTCCCCACATTCTGCCAGCCATTCCCAGGCTCGCAGAATCCGGAAAAACCTGGAAGAACAGACGGGAACCTCTGGGAGCAGTGCCTCCGAGTCCGAGGACGAATGGACAAGGGTTACCCGAACCAAAAAGGCCAATAAGGCAAAAAGGGCCTTGCTTAAGGACCCCTTAAAGCAGATTAAGGCGATCAGGAGCGTCATCACGCCTTACCATAAGAACGCTAAGTATTCTGTTTGGGAGCACTTAGAGTTGTTTGAACAAATGATGAAGACTTTCCATTTGAAGGACAGCCAAAGCTGTATTCAATATGTAAAGTGGACCTTCTCCCCGGAATACTCCAGTTTCTTTGCGGGGCTGGAGGACCAAAATCATTTAAGATGGTCCACCTATAAGGCGGCCATCCTGAAACATTTTTCCATTCATAGAAATCCTCAAGAGGCTCGCAAGGCAGCCTACAATTTGCAATGTGGGGAGGATCAGGCCCCACAAGAATTTGTGCAGGAGTTAAAGCGTGCTTTTGCACAGACCACAAGAAGGGTGCGCACGGATAGCAGAGAATTTATTAATACGTTTTTCCATGCCTTGCCCAAATATATCATGACCCAGCTCGTGAGGGATTTTCACGAGAAAAGATCTTTAGACTGGGTCATTGAACAGGCTACCCGGATCTATGAGGTGCAGAAACCGGTAGATAGCAAAAGTAATGCCCAGAAAAACCCCAAAGCCAACAGCACCCCTGCTGCTGCCAAGGTGGCAGAGGTAAAGGTCACCCCCGTTTTGGATGTGGAGATGGGGGGGCCTAAAAACCTACCTGCACCTAATAATGCTAGGCCCAGAAGGTCCTCGGGCCAGTCACAGACAGGGAGCCAGGGAGGCAGCCCCACAAATGGGGTCCCTCGCTCTCCTGATTATGTAAGTCCCCGTTACAAGGGAAACAGACCCATCCTGGGTTATGTGTGGACTCCTCCAGCCCAAGGGGGGGGATCCAGCCAAGCACCTAACCCAGGGAACTTCCCTCCTAACTTCCCACCGGAGGGCAGAAACTCTCCAAATCCTGGGCAGAACTTTTTCCCCAGGTATCCACCCAACTTTCAGCCCCAAAACCATCCATCCTTCTTTCCCCAATTCCCTGAGCCCAGACCACTGAATCCGGGAGAGGGGAGGCCAAGGGTGGAGGGGTACCCAAATCTTCCCAACCCGGGGTATTACCAGAGGAGGGATAGCTACCCTTCCCGGGATCAGCCCAGGGGAGAAAACAGGGCCCCGTATCAGCCTGAGCGGGTTTCCCAGTTAGAGCGCCAGGTTCAAAACATGGCGCGGGATCTGGGTCACATACTGAGGGCTCAGCAGAACCCTCAGATCAGCATGCCGGCGCAGAACGCACCCAACTCTGGACCTGGTGCTCCAGAACAATGACGGGGGCAGCACCCTGATAACTCACCGGTTCCCAGGGAGGAGGCACAAAGGGAAGGGGGGTGTAAAGCCTTGGAGGAAGCTTCCTTCCTCACTTGTAAACAGCCCCTGGAAACCCAGGAACCGGAAACAAAATCTCTTGCCCCTGAAAGTCTGCCTCCTAAGGAGCAGAGGGGGGGTAGGAGAAACAAAAGACCCAAACAGACTCAGTTTGAGGAGGAGGTACAGATCTTCCAATTTGAGGGAGAGGGATCCTCAGAGGATCCTGGGAAAAGGATCTTCTCCTTCAGAGAGGGGGGAACTCCTCCCAAAGAAAAATGGGTCCCTAGGGATGCAAATCCAGACTGGGGAGATGTGGAGACTGAGCTACTGCCGCCCACCATCTCATCCCAGAACCAACCGCAAGAAAATCCCCTGGTTCAAACCCATCCTGGTGACTGCCTCCAAAAAGGGGGGGGCGGCCCAGAACCGGAGCCAGGGGAACCCACAATGGCTCTGATCTCCAGTTGCGAACTTTTTCTTTCAGATTCCCAAGGCTCTCCACAGAATTCTGCCCAAAATTCTTCTCTCGCGATGTCCAAAACCAGAAAATTAGCCCACCAGTTGTCCAAAAATGTACATTATCTGTGCCCCCTTGAGGAGAAGGAGGGAAGATATTATGCCCCGGTACAAGTACAGGGGCAGGGTACAATCTCGGCACTGGTGGACACTGGATCTCAAGCTACCCTTCTGTCCAGAAGGGCCTTTGACGAACTGAATGCAGGAAGGGGAGAGAATTACCAAATTCCTCTCACCTCTCTTCCTGGGCAACTCCAGAACTTTGACGGGAAGGAAATTCCCGTCGAGGGGACGGCAGATTTGGACATTAAAATTGGGCAACATAAGTTGAAACACCCGGTCATAGTTGTGACCCCAGAGGGCACCCCTTGTTTACTAGGGAATGACCTCCTGAGAAGGTTGTCACCCCTAATAGATTGCGTAAACAAGGTCCTCTGGACCCAGACTAGCCGACCAATAAAATTAAAACAGAGTGTCAACCATGTTAGTTTAAACGGCACCTGCCACATGGTTGAACAAAAATCTGACCAAGTAGAATTTCACTTCCAGAACAACCAGATTCCAGACGTGACAGTAATAGCAGTAGGACAACAGACTGGTGATGGGGGGTCCTCTCTATTTCTGAAAATCAACCTTCCTTCCAGTCTAAAGTGGTATTCCACGCTGGAAGGAAACACTCTGAAATTCTATACCAATCCACAATCTGAAACTCCCACCCCTATAGTCCAGAAAGATGTGAAATCAGCTCAGAGCCTGGCTGATATTCAGCAAATTGGAGAGCAGTTGTTCATCCCTGTTCAGTTAAATGATGGGAAGGACTCTGTTCTCGCTCGAGTGTGTGTGAACAACGGTAAGAGCTTCATCAGCGAAGCCATGTTCCGCCAACTCCCAAAGGATCCAGCCATTCCCACCTTCAAACTGATAGACAAATGGGAAATGGACCTGGAAGCACCTAATTCCAAACATCTCCTGCCAAGCAGGTGCATGCTCAAAATCTCCATTGGCAACAAGAGCATAGTCCACAATTGTTGGGTCGTGCGAGACGTCCCTGCCGCCTTTTACTTAGGCAGTGACATTCTCAATCGCTTTGCCATTAGTTTGGACCTAATAAACTTCAAAGCTTGGTCCCGATTAGCGGATAATCCCATGGGCTTTGATGATCCAGAAAAAGCATTTAAGTCAGCTCAATTGCTACCTTATGCAGTTGAAGTTCAGGTTAAAGAGGAAGTCACCATCCCAGAAAGGACCCGACAATTCTCCCTGGAAGTGAAAGTTAAAAGGGGACAAGAGTTGAAAAACCCTGATGCTTACATACATCTAAATGCTTCTCTCCAACAGCAAGGGTTGGGGGTAAACCCAACACCATTAGTCAACATAGAACATGACACCATTCCAATAGAGGTGGATAACAGCGACTTAAAGAGTATTACTCTAGCCGCAGGCACCATTATTGGAATGGCGGTTGATGACCGACATTTCTCCATTGATCTTAGAAATGAACTGTTAGGACCAATCCCCAAGGACTGTTTTGACAGTGACAGTGATGACAACGCAACACCAGACAGGATTTTTACCCGGCATGGGGGGAACTTCCTGGTGTACACTTCCTGCCCGTATGGTAAGGAAGATGTGACGTGTGACTTCAGGAGGGATGAGGTGATTTTCCAGGTTCATGAAGGCTGCCTTTCCCACCTGAAGCCTCCGATCCAAATCAGCACTCTGACCAGGGACTTCTCCACCCAGCTGGAGGAGGCCGCGGAGATAGCCAAACCAGAAGTCTTTCCAGGCTTCAAGCAGATGGTGGAAGAGAGAGTCAACCTAGCTGATGCCTGTGTGACTCTGGAACAAAAGCAAAAGTTGAAACAAGTTTTCTTGGATTTCCAAGATCTCTTTGCGGTAGACTCATATGACTGTGGTCGCACTGACATCCACACAACAACAATCCCCACGGACCCTGGCATGACTCCTGTGTTTGTGAAGCAATATCGCTTGCCTCTCGCATCAATGGAGTCCCTTACTGAAATAATTAAGAACCTTGAGTCCCGGGGAATAATCCGTCCAGTCCACAGCACCTTCAATAATCCGGTGCTGGGAATATTGAAGCCGAACGGCCAGTGGAGACTCTGCGCCGACCTCAGGGAGCTCAACAAACGGGTCCATACTTCCCGATGGCCTCTTCCCTACATTGACCAAGGGCTGGCCCAGATCCAGGGGTCACAGGTATTCACTGCAATAGACCTGACCAATGGATACTGGACCGTGCCTGTCAGCAGGGAGGACCAATACAAGCTGGCTTTTACCTTTGAGGGCCAGCAGTACACATGGACCCGGACTCCCTTCGGATACCTCAACTCCGGTAATGAGTTCAATATTTTCCTACATAAGGCCATGCCCGACCTGGGTGCGAGGGGTAACCTGGCTTATGTAGATGATGTCCTCATCAAAAGCTCAACTGTTGAGGAACACATAGCGGAGATCGTTATGTTCTAACACAGTTGAGGGCCGCCGGAGCAAAACTTTCCTTTCAGAAAGCACAGTGGTGTAGAACCCGTGTTAATTTCTTGGGGCATGAGATTACTCCTCAGGGTCTCTGTCCCCAGGAAAAGAAAGTGGAAGCACTTCAGAAACTGAAAGACCCCACAACTCTGCGGGAACTAAGGAGCCTCCTTGGACTGACTAATTACAGCAGAAAGTTCATTGAGGGCTACGCAGAGATCACCAGACCCCTGATTCATCTCCTGAAGGGGGGGGTCAAGTGGGAATGGGGTCCAGAACAAGCCGAGGCGGTAAAACAACTCAAAAGAAGCCTCTCACAAGCGCCTTGCCTAGCTTACCCTGTCAGAAACAAGGAGTTCTTCCTGGAGACAGGGTTCTCTAATACGTGCTTGACGGCAGTATTATACCAAAAGCATGACAAGGTCAATAAAGTAATCTCCTATGCGAGCAAAACTTTATCCTCTGTGGAGGAAAAATTCAACGATTGTGAGAAGGCACTCCTGGCAACGGTGTGGGCATTGAAGAATTACCGCCCGTTTATCCAGGGGGAACACATCATAGTGGAGACAACACACCAGCCTCTGCAATATCTCCAAAGTGACAGAATCCGGGCCGGAAATGTGAGTAATTCCCGAATTACTTCCTGGATTCTGTCAATGCAAGGCTTTCCTGTGGAGGTCAGATATGGCCAAAACAAGAAGAGTCCCCTCGCGCAAAGTCTGGCTGACTTGCATGATTGTGCCAGAGAAAACTGTCTCGAGGACGAAAGTCTAAAAATAAAGGACAACACGGAGGCATACCTTAATTCCCCACACAAAGTCTTTGAAGAGGACAAGTGTGAGGGAATGCCCACTGTCTATGTGGATGGATGCTCTTACCATGTTGACAACAACGGGGAGAAAGAACTGGTGGCTGGCGTAGGGAATGCATGGGTGATTGAGTCCCCAGAACCCTCCGCTGGATACAAAATTGGTCCCCGAAGTAGTCAGGTGGCAGAATTGATGGCTGTGCATCAGGCCATCCTCACTGCTGTCCAGCATCAACTCCACGAACTGGTCATAATCACAGATTCGGATTATGTACGGAACGGGTTCGTGGAGCACCTGGTTAATTGGAAAACCAGAGGCATGGTATGTGCTAACAACAAACCCTTGAAACATGGGAAGTTGATCCAAAACATTGATGATTTGGTCACCTCGAATGAGATGACCATCTATTGGAAAAAGATCAAGGGTCATTCCAAAGTAGAGGGACCAGACAAAACTGGAAATGACTTAGCTGATCAGCTGGCCAAAACCGGGGCCATCCAAGGGGATCTAATTGAGATTGAGTCCCTGTTGGGGGAAATCCAGGTCACTGCTATCACTAGGTCCCAGACAAATGCTCACAAAGACCTTTCAATTGCACAATGGAGTAAGGAGACCCCTGATGCTGATTTGATTACCGCTCAGAAGGGGGATCCAATTATTGGTAAGTTTTACCAGCACCTTGAGGACCCTGAGAACTTTCCCCTGACGGATACCGATTACATTGGGAAAGAGGACCTAAGAGTGTTGATGAAATGTCCAAAAATGTTCCGAATCCAAGACGGTTTGCTGGTAAGGAAATCCAAAGCTGGCCACGATCAGTGGGTGGTTCCTACCTCATTCCGAAGCCTGATGTTAAGTCACGCCCATGATGCGGCCACCGCCGGTCATAGGGGGTTTCACACAACACTGGAAATCTTAAGAGAGGTTGCATACTGGCCACACATGGGACAGGACCTCGACCAATATTTGAAGGGTTGTCTTGTGTGTGCACAATTTCAGCCGACATCCCTCACACACCGGGCGCCTTTACAAAAGAGGGGAATGACACTCCCATGGTCAGATTTACAAATCGACTTTGTAGGCCCTGTGATTCGCTCGGCTAGGGGGAATAAGTCCATGTTGACTGTGACATGCTTGTTTACCAAGTGGGTGGAATGTCTCCCAGCCCCAAACTGCACGGCAGAAACAGCAGCTGCCTTGATGATTAACCACATCTTTTCCCGTTTTGGTCTACCTCAAAGGATTGAGTCAGACAGAGGTAGCCACTTCACCAGTGAAGTAATGACAAAGATGTGGGAGATACTGGGGGTCAAGAGAAAGCTGCATATTGCTTATAGAGCAGCTTCTTCTGGGACAGTAGAGAGATATAACCGGACAATTGTGAGCATATTAAAGAAGTTTGTGGCAGATTCTGGGCCAAGTTGGGATATCCGATCACCTCTGGTCCTAATGGCCATCAGATCTACCCCTTCATCTGCAACCAAAATGTCACCATTTGAGTTGATGACTGGGCGCAAGATGGTGCTTCCTCAGCATTTGCTCTACAGGACCCAAGAGCAGACACTGATAAATGCCTCCACTACCCATGAGTATGTAGAGAATTTAAGGAAACACCTCCAACATGCTTTTGCTTATGCTCAGCGGAATCTAGAAAGATCAGCTGATAGCATGAAGACCCATTATGACCTGAAAACTTCCAGGAAGGAATATCAGGTGGGAGACCGGGTCTATCTATACAACTTCCAAAGGAACCAGGCCAAGCAGCGCAAATTTTTGCCTACATGGAAGGGACCCTTTGAGATCATCGACAAGATCTCCCCTGTGGCCTACAAAATCCACATCCCCAAAGGCGGTTCGGCAGAGGGGGAAGACAAGTGGGTCCACATAAACCAGTTGAAATGTTGCCATCCCAGGCACAGTCTGCAACAACTGGAGGAATCCTCTGGAATCCTAGCGGGTACTGTCTCAGACTAATTCAGTTCCAATCATAAAACATACCACATCTAGTCTCTAAAATATTGTGATTTGCATGAAACTGTCTCTTAGTTATACTGTTTTTTTTTTCAAAATAAGAATGTAATGTTTCGTGATGATGAAATGCATATGCTGCCCCACTATCTCAACAGTGGTGGAAAAACGTCTATGAGTAGGTATTGCCGCTCTTCCTTTGTCGTCCTAGGAGAAAGAAAACCTGAAGACGGGCCAAGGAGGGCGATCCGGAGACCGGGAACGAAGATCCAATGGGCCCAGTGGACCGCCCAATACTCCCATCAGGACTGGCGAGGAGAACCGATCGATCAGTACCGGATGGAGAAGAAGATGCTGAACTGTGCCATCTACAGAAGAGGAAGAAGATTATGCGGACAGACCGGTGCGTGGGTCAAAAACCTTGGGCACGCGACTCCCCATCGACTCAAATTCAAAGTGCAGTCGCGTGGGGGGGCTTGTTGGGTGTCCTGACCCACGTTTAAGCTATCATGCCACAACATTTGGTGCTGTGGGCTTAGAAAATTCAAGATGGCGGAAAACCCACATGTGCGCCGAAATCCAGGAAAGCTGCGCAGTTTGTGCGCACACCAAAATGGTTGCCTCACTTGCCACCCACCAGTGCGAGAATGAAAGGCCGGGTTGCCATGAGGGAAATGGGTTGCCAAAGGACAAACAGTAGCGCCGGTTAGCTTCAAAGCGCCTAAAACCACCATTGGACTACCCGCACAGTAGTCTGAAACCATTGGGAATGGCAATGCTGATTGCCAAATGCAACCTAGAATTGTGGGGAATTCATTTCTTAAATCCCAAAAATGGGTGCAGTACCAGTACTCACCACTATCCAAAAGCCGGCATTTTAAAACCACCCTGTGTTTCTCTGAAGGCAGGCTCAAAATGCCTATTTTCAAACATTGCAACATGTGCAAAATATTCACTGAACACCAGCAGACATTTGGCAGAATGGAGTTTTGTGTGCTTACAAAATCTGGGAAATGAAGAGCCCAAAACAATGCTTATAACAAAACTGCTATGGAGTCAGCAGTTTAAGTTGCACTGGATTTAAAGACACTAAAATCGAAAATGTTTAGATAAATGAGTGACCTATGTTTGGTGTCACATGCCTTTGTAACTGTTGAAATGTCATAGTTTTGCACTTAGAATCAGCATTCTAGCTGCATGTGTAAAATTGCAAGTTAATTTAAAAAGCAACAAAAAAAAACATGACAGTTAGCTGAAAGTCTGGCTTAAGGAACTTGATTTTGCTTGACAGCTACCCCCATCAGGAGTGAAACTTGAGTCACAACTGTGTTCCCAGGCCCATCTGCCTTTTGCTGGCCACACTAAGGATATGCCATCTCTCTGATAATTGAATTAAGGGGAGCCCCACAGAATACAGGAGCTCTGAACAAAGCCTGTCTTGACTCAGGCAAAGGTTTTATTACAGCGGTCGTAAAATGTAGCTTCCTCTTGGCAGAAGCTGGGAGGGGCACTGCCTGTGAGAGCAAGCTGGCTTGGCAGAACTGGATAAACCAGTATTTCCACCATGTGACCTGGGAAACCACACCCCTTTGTAGCCAGAATATTGTTTAGAAAAAGATGAATAACTCATGGTGCGGACATGTGAAAATTTTATAAATGATACCATAATTCTTGTGATTTTTCTGCCCACAGTTTAAGAGGTTTTTAGAACCGGTGGTATGTTCAGGGGGGTGTTAGCGGAAAAGTGGATATTACTCTAAATGTATGCATGTTAAAAATATGAAACTTCATCAGTTAATGTCCATACTCCCTGCGCACATGTATGTAAAGTTGGGTCAATGTCAGAAATTGAAAAATCAGTTAAAAAGTCAATTATGTGCCATTTCTGAATGCAAGCTCTTAGAAACAGCAGATTTGGACAGAGACATGGCTAAATTCAGCCACACCATGTATATGTAATTTCAAGCAACTGTAACTGTGAAATATGTCTTTTGTTATCAAATAGAGAATATGTGCAATCTGACAGGGGAGTGGCCTATCTGCAAGCCATAAAATGACATCACTCTGACTCACAGTTCCTTCCCCAATCAAGTGAGGAATGGAAATTTGACCAATGACAAGGGAGAGGGGCAAGTTTAGTTATGACCAACACACACACCCACTTGCAGAACATATAAATGGACCACTGAAACTTAGGTAGGGACTTTCAAATCCATCTGCCGCTGGAAGCTCTGCCGGAAAAATCCATACTTTACCTCCATCAAACCTCCAGAGAGCCAAACTAGAGACTTCAATCTATCCAGAACTAGAGACCCAGACCAGAGAACCAGAGAGAGCTGACCCTGATCACTGTGAAGTGCAGAGACCAGAGGCGAGTTTAAAACCTGACCAGATCCATGGCGAGGCCCATTTCACTCAAGAATATAGTGTGAGTACCTAGAAAACTGTGCAGAACCAATCTCTTAGTTAAAATAATATAATCCAAGCTATTTTAATCTAAGTAGAACTGCCTCCTAACTGTCACCTGTCATTTGTAAAGCTGTCACTTGTCATTTTCTAGTTGCAAGCTGCACTTGTCTTTTTTGAACTTTAAAATTTCAAATCTGAAAAACGACCTTTATTCAATCGCTCATATCTCCGTGACCGTTTGTGCTAGAGACTTGCAGTAACTTTCATCTGAAAGCTTAGAATCCTAGCTTTTAATCGCACCAAGAACCACATTCCTACCTCTTATAGTTTTACCGCAATCGCGGAACACGCATCCGCGAATTTTACCGCGATTTGCAAATTTCTCCACGTGTGAAAACAGAAGCTTCTTGCTTTCATTTGCCAGAAATTCGTTTAACCTGCTAATTATCCCTGAATCAGTGCTAGTGTGGGCCTGGACTAATATTAACTAGATACCACTCACCCTGAACCTCTACAGGGAATTAAAAGCATTTTAGCATATTTTTCACTCCATTGCCAGCACATATAGAAGCATTTTGGGTTGTGTTTTAAACTTCTGTTGTCTAAGCTTGCTGGGGTGAACTGAATTACAGTTGATTGCATTTCTGAGAACTGTGTGCTTCCTTCCATTTCCTTGCATTGCATAAAGAGGGGGGGAGTGAATAGCCAGAGAAAAGTGATTACATTGTTTGGTTGAAGTCATATTGAGTATTTTCTGTACTGCATTCATTGAATATTGCATCCACCTGAGCTTACATAAAGCATTCTGTACCACCTTCTTCTTTTGTTCCTATTCACCTGTGTGCTACCTTATCCATTTTATGTCAACTCCTTATTGATTATAGAGAAGCGTGTTAGTGCCAGATTCTCTGTTGTTAATATTTATCATATCAGATTAAGTGTGATATTCAATTATTAATTTATTATAAAGCGTGATATATATATATATATATATTGTTTAAATTATCAATTAAACCTTTTAACTTGCAAAACAGAACTACTTCTTGGCTCAGTGGGGTCAGGGGGATTCCAAGGGAGGGGTGTTATATAGGGGTAGTCATCCAGAACGCATGAACTGGACATAAAGATATATCAATAAGGGTTTTCATTCAGTATTATAGACTAGGCGTTGACTTAGCTGTAGTGTTGAATTGAATCCTCTTACAGGGGCAAATATTGAATGCTGAACTGAATGAGAACTTTTTGGCAAAGCTACGATCTGATGACAAATGAATGTGAAATTTAGATATTGGTTAATTGACAGCAAAGCACGAAACAAGACAGCAAGTATGACAGATTGCGAGAGAGCATGACAGCAAAGTGTTGAAGAAACATAACTACTACAAACTGAACTATATGCATGAATACAGTGTGGCGAGGCCAGAGACTGGCAAAGGAGATATGACACATTGTGGCAGAGCCAAGAGGCTGACAAGGAGAAGTCAAGTGAGTGTGAGCATTCACACAGGGGCAGATACAGAAGAACCTGTGTGAGCTAGGAAGCCTACAGTTCCTGGTTGCATGACCTGTGATGGGTGGACCGTGGGGTCTGACAACTGCGCCTAGACAAGGGAACCCTCAATTGTGAAAGCCAAAGACATTGCTGAAGTGAACTGAGAAGAAGTAACCTGCTTGAACTGTTGACCCAATCGAGAAGGAGTGTAAAGTTGATCTGGAGTTGTTTTGACCATTGAACGATTGAGAATCAGTGCAAATTGACTTTCTTTAACTTGGGGAAGGGAACCCCAAGGATTTGTGGAATTGTATTGAACTTGCAGAAGGGCACCCCAAGGATTTGTGGAATTTTCTTGAACTTGGGAAAGGTGATCCTGAGACTTTAGTGGAACTTTCTTGAACTTGGGGAAGGGGAGCTGAAAAGTTAGCTAGGAGCTGGAAGAGAACAGAACTTTATTTCGATGAAGATTTCTGTTATTGCTGACATCCCTACACATTATTTAGCTTTAGTTGTGAGGGCAAGGATAGGTTTTGGACACAGACAGACTTTTTAGTTGAACTTTCTGACTCAGACTTTCCTTAGTTCCTTTAAGGTATGGAAATCTTACCTTAGTATAGGGCAAGCTAGGTCTTCATCCATCCCGACATTTGATTTAATAAACTTTTAATCTGTTGTCTGAGTCTTACTTCATGATGCCTTGCCTTCACAGCACCTATAGTGCAAATGATGATGTCCAATCAGAGGCCTGGAAAATGTGAACAACCTGTAACATTTGTTGTCGTTTCTCTTCTGCAGTTTACTATAAATCCAGCAATTCTTTGTCGTCTTGCTGAATGTCTTTTAGATAATTCCAGGCCTAGGCTGTGTTATAATAAATTCTGTTTGTCTCATAACTTGTGCATTCTTTTATGGTTCTTTTGGATTGATTTTTGTTACTTGGAGTAGGACGTGCCTTACATATTTCAGTTGCCCATACGAGGTATCTGAGTTTCTCCCATATAGCTGTGTGCTTCTCCGCCACAAGGGCAAGTGAGATCTGTCTGGAGAGAGCAGAAGACTGCACAGACCACGACCCGGTAGCAAGCGCAGAGGTTACCCAGAAGGCCTGCCTGATCGCTTCAGGTAGCCCCTCCCGGCCTGCCCGGTCAAGTGGAGGCCATTGTAGGGAGTGGTGGTCCCAGAAGACTTTGAATGACCAGAGCAAGCCAGTGCACCTGATAAGAGAAATACAATGGGGAAAGTAAGTATAAATGCTGAAATGGAGTGGGTGATGGTGTGATCCACGTGGTCTGTTTTGCCTTGTTTTTCTTTTTTCATTTTAGTAGAAACTGAAGATCTAGTCCTACTTAGATAACAGGACAATGCAAGTTTTCTCTCCTCTAGCAGCTCAAGACCCTGTACCTATTTCATGCGGCGTACCCCAAGGATCATGTGTATCTCCCACCCTTTACAATATTTTCACAAAGCCCCTTTTCGATGATCTAGACGGTCTAGGTATCACCTACACTAACTATGCAGATGATACACAGATCCTCATCCCGTTGACGGGAGATTACGACAAGGATTTGGCCTTTGTGAATAGAGCCTACCTCATCATCCAGACATGGATGGCCTCCCACGGTCTATGCCTGAATGATGACAAAACTGAACTACTCATTCTAGGCACTTCCTCTAACATCAAAAAACTAGGCCCCAACTATGACTCCTTCATAATCGACAATAACATCATTACTGTGGCCAAAGTAGTTAAAACCCTCGGCTTCTACATAGACTCCACGCTTACCTTTGGTAAACAAGTGAATGGCATGGCCTCAGCCACCTCTTACACCTGCAAGTTAATTAGAGCAGCCAAGCCCTTCCTCTCACCTAATAATTAAGTCATTCTAGCAAGGGCACCAATCCTGTCGAAACTAGATTACTGCAACACCCTCTACATAAGCAGTAACAAATACATCACTGCCAAAATACAGACACTTCAAAATAATGCCCTGAGAGCCGCCCTAAACTTCCCTAAAAACGCCCATATATCAGACCACAGGAGTTCTACTAACTGGCTCTCCACTAAAGACAAGATCCTCCTCAAAACAGCATCCCTTACACACAAATGTCTTAACCATGCAGCCCCGCAATACCTTATAGACAGATTCACCAGACAAACAG
Organism: Ambystoma mexicanum; assembly: GCF_040938575.1. Lineage (NCBI taxonomy): Eukaryota > Metazoa > Chordata > Amphibia > Caudata > Ambystomatidae > Ambystoma > Ambystoma mexicanum. The sequence goes on from NC_090929.1 coordinate 835,887,001, forward strand.
CCTCTCGCCCCCTAAGAAAAGCTAACTCCAACCTTTTGTTAGTACCCAGATTCAAACTCACTAAATCTGGCGGGAGTAGCTTCGCTGTTAAAGCAGCACAATATTGGAACTCCCTTCCCCCTGCTCTAAAGGAAGATCTCCCCTACCGGCAATTCAGATCCAATCTGATTCAATGGTTAAAAGAACACAATGCCTAACATCACCTTTCTGACATCTAGGATCTCATGTATATTTTGTATATTTGTTCTGCCTTATTTATATGTCATACCTGCATTCTTGTGAATTTACTGTATATACTTCTGTGATTATTTGACTATAAATATCTACAGCATTGTAACCTAGCTGTACCCCCATGCTTAATCTCTAACCTGTAACTAAGTTGTACAACCCTCTTTATGCCTTCGTGCCCGAATACCCCTGGGTCTGGTGCGCAATATAAATAATAAAACAAACAATGTCACGTTCATTTTAAGACTTGGTAAGGGAAGTGTACACAGCCCTCAGTAAAGAAGGGAGGGTAGTGCTGCTTTAGAAATAAGAGTGGGAAGTCCTGCACTAGCGAGGACTGTACCCTTTGTCCCCAGGTAGGGGACGTGAGGCAGAGAACATAAACAATTGTGTACAGAACTGTGTTTTTTTCATGCCTTGTATGTAAATATATACATACTAGCCATTCCCAGTGCAACATACGTCGTTCAGACAGATCTTAAAGGTCAATATCAGTTGGTAATTCATAGGGTCAATTCTGTCCCCCCTCTTAAATATCAGAATTATCACTGATTCTTCCAGGACGAGGGCGTAGGTCCCTTCGACTGATTAATGGTAATTGAAAAGGCTAAACGTATAGGTAACTGTCTTCTTTTGAATTTAAACGGCATATTTGTATCAGATGGAATGAGAGGTATATGTGGTATGAGAACAGTATCTAAGTTCCACCAATTACACAGTCCTCTATGAGCTGCCTTTGTAGATGCATAATTGTCAACCTTGTTCCATTGCAGAGTCCCTGTGATGGCATAAGATTGCGTAGCAGCATAATTAGAGCACCTATTTTCAGTTTTAGCTTGTGAGGAGGCATTCATCCTACAGCGTTTCACTCTTTGGAGACTGCAACGTTGAGCCGGTAATTAACTGTTCATTGACACTGGAACCGCCGTGCCCTGTATGAATAGAAGTGGGGCTGACAAGAAGTAACTTGAAATTATTCCGAATGTTTGCGATAGTGAAAGGTGAAGGTGACCACATAGAACCGTGCTCATTCTGTTAGCTAAAATGATAGCTCTTGTCCAAGTAATTGTATGTAATTGTTTATTTATACCGCGCTTATACACAGGTGGAGTGCTTCAAAGCGCTTCAAGGTGGGAAGGGAACAAGGAGATGCAGTCAAACTTGAAGTTTCCAAATAGTCTATACAGAAAGACTAGGGGGGACAGAAAAGGGTGGGGTGGAGGGACAGGCCAGACAAACCTACTAGTCCTAATATATTTAGGTCATGCATGTGAGCAGATGGAGGTGAGAGGAAGATGGGGTTGGGGGAACAAATGCGTCCAGTGCAACAGGGCCCTAGGTTAAGTGCAGAGAGGTTGCCTCGCTCAAGGGGCACAAGCTGAAAGTGCAGTAATGCTGAACATATTGCACATAGTGCAGTGGCTCGAAGGCAAGTACAAAAGACTGGCGAGGGGTCCTGGGACCTGTATGGCTATGGAGGTGAACCAGGCCACCGGTCAGGAAAAACTGAACTGAGTTAGGGAGGAGAAGGAGGAAGGAGGGTGGAGAGAAAAAGAACAGAGGTTAGCAGGGGAGACAGAAGGAGGAAGTGAAGAGGAAGGTCTTGAGGAGTTTCCAGAACTTAAGCTTTTCCTCAAGATGGAGAGCGGCAAAGAGGTTGTTACGGAGGGAGGCACCTGCAGAGGGTAAAGATCTACCCCCAAATCTCTGTTTCTGAAAGTGGGTCACCCGTAGTGAGTTGGAGGAGGATGAGTGGAGGAATCTAGAAGGAGAGTATTTAGGAAGAAAGCTTGTAGATAATGTGGACCCTAGCCCCAGAAAACCTTGTGGATTATGAAGAGGGTCTTGAACTTGATCCTAGCAGCCACAGGGAGCCAGTGGAGCGATTCCAGCACCAGAGATATGCGGTCCCTGGGCTTGAGGCCAAGGATAAGTCTTGCAGTTCTGTTTTGAATGAGTTGTAGAGGATGGAGAGTCGAAATAGGAAGATTGAGAAAGAGGCTGTTGCAATAGTCCAGCCTTGAGAGAACCAGGGCTCACGAGGTGGTGATGTTATGACTTGATGGTCGTGAAGATTATGACAGCCTCTGTCCCCAAGTACCACACAGGGAGATACTGAATTAACGCCCTGTGCGATCTTTGAAGCCACAGGTATTGGATGATGGAATGCGAGGAACCAGGAACGCTGAAGACCCCAACCGCTGAAAGCAAGCGTGTAATTACTACAAGGTCAATCAAGCAATAATCAGACGTGTGAGTTATAACCCACTAGTAGGCTTACCTAAGTGGGAGAAGGATGGGACATCAACCAATTAGAGATCGTGGGGTAAGCAAGGTGGGAGGCGTTCAGGGCACCCTCAGTACGTGGTTGGCGGAAGCCGGAAGGAAGACAGGGCCTGATGTTGTGGCAGTTAGATCACACACTGGAAATACCTGTGGTAACTGCAGGTGCAGTCTTGGGAGTCCAAGGGTCGGTATACCAGAAGGAGCGAGAAGAACAATGCAGGGATGAAGCGAAGGAAATCCGGTAAGCAAATCCGTGGTCCAAGAAAGCCGTGAGTCAAAGTAAAAAAGTACACCAAACAGTGCCAAAGAGTACAGCTGTGAAGCACTGGACAGCGCGTACTCACCGTTTTTAACCTGTTGCCAGGTTGTCAGGTGATCGCGTCTTCGTGTCACGTGATGCATGCCTCCAGCACGTAATCGGGACTTCCACATCACGTGCTCCATAGTTTTAACAGCTGGTTGTTTCTTCTGAGTCACGTGACGCAGAACAACCCTGAGCCGGCGCCCGACATGACCCGTTCCGAGTCGCCAAGGGAACTGCCAGTGGAGGAATGGGTGCAGGCGATTCAGATGATCCCTGTTACCCATCTGCTTCCATGGGTAGTACAGCAGGGTGCATGACAGAGCCCCCCCAAAGGCCCACGACCCCGTGGGCTGGCGGGAAACTCTTAATGGAAACTGGCAACCAAACGAGGGGCGTGGACATCCGAAGCTGAAACCCACAAACGGTCCTCAGGACCATACCCCAACCAATCCACCAGATACTGCAACCGCCCCCTACAGAGGTGGGAACCCAGGATGGCGCTAACTTCATACTCATCGGGGGCAATGACAGAAACAGGAGCAGGAGGAGACACAAGACGTGTCGGGTCAGGGCAAGGCTTTAACAGAGACGGGTGGAACACTGGGTGCACCCTCCAACTACAGGGGACCAAGAGGCGGTAGGTTACTGGGTTCAGGACCTCAGACACTCGATAGGGACCAACAAACTGAGAAAGAAGCTTGCGGCAGCCAGGCAGGTGTAGGTGACGGGTGGACAACCACACACGGTCCCCAACAGAGTATACGGGCGCCAAAGCCTGCTTCCTGTCAGCCGCCGCTTTCATGGAAGACTGGGCCTCCCGGAGGTGAACAACGGTGAGGGTATGGGCAGTGGCCAGGTCACGGACGCAAGCAGAGGCAGCAGGAGTACATGACAATGAAAGGTAAGGGAAAGGAAGGGTCCTGGGGTGTTGGGCATAGAGGGAGTAAAACGGAAAGAAGCCAGTGGAGGAATGCTGAGCGTTGTTGGCAAATTCAGCGAGATGTAACAGGCTGAGCCATGATTTTTGCTGCTGCAACGACAAGCAACGCAAATACTGCTCCATGGCCTGGTTCACCCTCTCCATCTGCCCATCTGTTTATGGGTGGTATGCAGCGGAAAATCGGGCATCGATACCAAGCAGCTTTGTAAGAGCCCGCCAGAATCGGGGCGTGAATTGTGAACCCCTGTCAGAAATCGAGACCGAAGGCAATCCAAACAAACAGAAAACAGACTTAAAAAACAAACTGGCCAGGGCGGGTGCCAAAGGTACCCCGGAACAAGGTATAAAGCGAGCCATCTTTGTGAACGAGTCAACCACTACCCAAACCGTGTCGTAACCCTTCACCCGAGGTAAGTCAGTAATAAAGTCCATAGTGAGGGTGTGCCTGGGTTTTGGGGGTACAGGTAGTGGTTGAAGCAGACCCAAAGGGCGACCCCTGCAGTTCTCACAATGAGTGCAGACTGAAGAAGTGTTGACGTAATTATCTACGTCATGCCTCATCGAAGGCCACCAACACCATCGTTTAAGCAAGGCCAGGGTACGTCTTTGACCAGGGTGTCCATTGATGACAGCATCGTGAGACCATTCCAGTGCCAAGTTACGAGTATCACTGGTGGGCAACACTAACCTCTCCTGTACGAAAGGTAGTGCTTCACGATAAACAGGGTCTGATTCCGATAGTCGGTGTGGGTGTTGGGAGACCCAGAGACGTATGGCGGACAGCAAAGGCTGCGGGGTGTACAAAGGCAAACAACGTGGCCTTGGTCAAGTATGGTTTCTGGAAAGATAGGAAGGGACACCGCCCCAGGAGAGCGGGACAATGCGTCTGCTTTACCATGTGTTACACCCGGCCTGTGTTTAATCTGGAAATCTTAAGCAGCGAAAAACAGGTGCCATCGCACTTGACGGCTATTGCTGCACTTGAGTGAAGCCAGGTCCTGTAAATTCATATGGTCCGTGTATACAGTTGTTTGATGTCTGGCCCCCAGAAGGTGGTGTCTCCAGACTTGGAATGCGTCTTTGATGGCTAAGAGTTCTTTCTCTGTGACCGTATAGTGAGACTCTGTGATGGTAAATTTGCGTGAGTGAAATGCCACCGGTTGTAGACGGCCAGAAGATGGGCAGACTTGGGAAAGAAAAGCCCCTAATGCAAAAGATGACGCATCCGCCTCCACCACAAAGGGTAGATCTGGGTCCGGATGTTGGAGAACCGGAGCTGTAGTGAAGGTGGATTTGAGGGACTCAAAAGCAGCTTGATGCTCTGGTGACCATGAGAAAGGGACATGAGGACTAGTTAGAGCTGTGAGTGGAGCCAAGATAGAAGAGAAACCAGAGATGAATCGCCTGTAAAAATTAGCAAAACCAAGGAACGACTTGAGATTCACAGGAACGGGCAAATATATAATGGCACGGATCTTGGGCTGATTCATGGACAATCCTCCTGGTGAAATATGGAAGCCCAAGAACTCTACGTCCTTGGTATGGAACAGGCATTTTTGTGATTTGGCAAATAGAGCATTCTTGTGCAACTGGGACAAGAGTTATTTTACGTGTGACACATGTTCCTCAAGAGAGGAAGAAAACACGAGAATGTCATCCATGTAGACAACGACATAAATGTCCAAGATATTGTTAAACGCGTTGTTCATAAATTGCTGGAACGTGGCCGGTGCATTGCATAGTCCAAAGGGCATTAATGTGTATTTGTACAATCCGTGTCGGGTGCAAAACGCCGTCTTCCACTCATCCCCCTCCCGAATACGGATCAAATTATATGCTCCCCGGAGGTCGAGCTTAGTGTAAATAGAAGCATGAGTTAATCGATCCAGCAACCGGGTGATGAGTGGAATTGGGTAACGGTTTTTAACCGTGATTGTGTTGAGTCGCATGTAGTCAACACAAGGGCGGAGATCACCCTCCTTTTTCGGGACAAAGAAGATTGGGCTTGCTGCAGGTGAGGTGGAGGGCCGAATGTGGCCCAAACGTAAAGCCTTTGCGATATAGTCCTTCAGAGCCAGGTCTTCAGAAGGGGAAAGGGAATAGACCCGCCCCTTGGGTATCGTGGAATCGGGGACCAGGTCTATGGGGCAATCATATGGCCTATGCAGAGTCAGACCTTCCGCAGTTCCTTCATCAAACACTGTTTGATATTCATGATAGGCTGTGGGGACGTTAGCCATGACCATGCCTACCGTATATGGGACTGGTGTGAGAGGTTTGTCGGTTGCGCTCACAGCATGTAGTGCGATGGCTCCTAGTGCTCGTGATGGAGAACGAAGCCCCTCGGCCTCTATGAGACAATAGTGTTGGCAGACATCAGATTCAAAAAGGACTTGACCCGTCCCCCAGTTGATAAGTGGGTTGTGCCGTCGTAACCAGGGTATACCCAGGATAACCCCAAACTGGGGGGTGGAGATGAGATCAAACGTAAGGGTTTCTCTATGGGTATCCTGTATGACCACCTCAAGGGGCGCGGTCTGTTGCCTGATGGGGCCTGAAGTGAGGGATGTCCCATCCACGGCTTGCACCGGTTCTGGGCATTTCTTGGTTACCAGAGGAGATACGAGAGCATTGGCCAAGGTTCTGTCAATAAAGTTGCCTGTAGCCCCTGAATCGATGACTATCTGAACTGAGTGTGAGGTGTTTGGGTCTGGTTTCAGAAGAGCACATACTATATAACAGGTCTTATGCACCCAAAAGCAGGGACTGTATTAGCGGGGGACTGATGAGTGCTCACCCTAGCCCCCGGGTTTAGGGACGAGCTTTCTGAAACCCTGATTCTTGTGCTTTGGACGGCGTGGGCAGTCTTTGACATAGTGTCCATTGAGACCACAATAAAAGCAGGCATTGTCCGCTTTCTGTCATTCCCTTTCCGAGTTAGTTATGGGGCTGCGTATTTCTCCGACCTGCATGGGTTCACTAGGTGATTCGGGAGGTTGAAGATGGGTTTGTGAACCAGAAAACCCCACTTCTGTCAGTCCAGGAAAACTGGACACCCCTTGAGTGGAAGGAGATGTGGATAATTGGTTGGCCGAAGACCAATCGCCTCATTTAAAGTGTTAAGAATACATGCTCATTAGTTATTACGTAGCTATTGGCCCAGCTAGAGTGCGGCCACTTTAAGATGACTAGAATCGCCATTTTGTTTTCTCTCTGTTCTCTTTAACGTTGCCTCTTTGCCTCATTTAAAACTGCTTTGCTGTAGATATTATTTCGCTTCAATGGTCCAAGGCTACGAAAACATGTTGAAACATTACACTGGAGAGCCAGACAGAAATGCCCGATTCCCTCCCTCATATATCCTTGAAGACAGGGAGCAAGGCATTTAATCAGTGCATAAATGCCAGCAAGTCTCTTGAAAGAATAGCAATGTACGAAACTAGCATTTAAAGAGTTGAATTATGTTCTTCTTTATGGCCCCCCTTCCTAAGCCCAGTGAGTCCCTGGAGAGTGGGCTGACCTCCAGAGCGAGAATCGAAACTTAGAGATTGGGAGGCCTGGTATGCGCCAGTCTCCTACGCACAACTTGCCTATGAGAAACAGAAACGCTGTGTTCTCGCAAACAAAGAATGATGTCTGTAAAACTGGAGATTTCAACCTGTTACTAAATATGGTGGTCTAAGGTGTCATATTTGTCACACTGGTCAATCATCGCCTCTAATTTAAAGGGAAATGAATTGCGGGCGGCATCAAATGTGTCATACTGTGTCACTGCTGATTGTAAGGTGCTCCTTTTGTATATATGTAACTGATATATGTCGCTTGTTGGCTTGCGTCCCCTGAGGTCTGTTTAGACACACGTCGCGGGGCGTGGGACCATTTGGCCAATTGGGACTATTTTGAATTGCAATAAACCCTAGATTTTGGGAACGGAACCTCATGTTTAGCGTATCTCTATGTGTGGTGACTTTGCCTTGTTTCCACATTCGAGGGTCCCTCAGAGGCCCCTTCAAGATGGCGCCCGAATAGGGACCCTCCCCCACTTGTTCCATCGTGTATGTTGTGACATAAGGAAGGCGGAAGAACGGCGAGGACGGGAGCGATCGAGCCAGGATCGAGAGGTGTACGGGGCCCCTGTGAAAGCGATGAGAGACTCCTTTTGCAGATCTGCGCACCGCTGATCCCTGATCGACGTCCCTGGCCAGCGGACAAGGGGGCGAGGGTCCCGAAAACAAGGCAGAGCCGAGATACGCAGACACGACGTCATTGGTTGCGTCAGTATACGGACGAATTGTGTCTTGAAGAAGACAAATTGATTGATCAGGTGAGTCGTGCCCCGATTCGTAAGTAATCCTGATATTCGTTGAGAGTTGATTTTGCAAAATCAAACACCCAGAGTAAGTTTGATTAGCCAAGGGTAAGGTTAAAACATTCCTAGGGTATTGTCCACTTTAGTGGGATTTTTCCGCTGCTGTGAACAATCTTTGAAAACTGGCCAGGAAGCACCCCCGGGAGGAACGCTGGCTTATGAGATGTACATAAAGTATGGTATGGGAGCGATAATGTTGTGTGAGACTTGGCATAAGCAAACCAGAAAACAGGCAGACCTTCAGTGGCGAGCAATGGGAGTTTTGAGATGGGACGTATAGATAACCTGGAAAAGGTGTTGATAAGTAAAAGAGCATGCCCTGAAGCACTAGACATCCTTAGGGACTGGAGGAGGGAAGCGATGCTCAGATTTAGAAGTGGAGAGGAATATGCGCGCAGGCGTGAGTCAAAAACAGAGCATGCTGAGGAAAAGGAGGAGGAGGAGTGGAGAAATAGCTTGCGAAAGGCAAAACGACGCGATGTATTAAACAGAGAGAAAATAGATTCGAAAAGAGAGCTACACACATCAGACGAATTAACGAACCAAATTTTGACTGAAACAAAACAGGGTCCGAGGGGTGGAGCCAAACAGAGTACGTCAGTAGTCGTCGCTCAACCCCCTCCCGTTGCTCAGCCCCTCCCAACGCCAGCACAGCCACAGGTTGTATCAGACACTGCACTACCCATTAGCCAGCAAGCTCCGAGTGTTTCGCGATTATCACAGCCTCAGCAGGCGTATCCCTTCGCACCTCCTGATCCAGAGAGTGTCATTGTTCCAACTGCCCCTCCCATGAGTGGAATTAAACAAGATGAATGTAAGAGAATAACTCGCAGCGCGATTAGCAAGGAAAGAAAGCTTCGGCTACAAATGCAGGCGGAAATGTATATAGACGACAATGATGAGGCGTCTACGCTAGCATCGCTGCACGACTCGGGAGGGAACAATGAAAGACAGGTATTGTTGTAATACATGGGGGAATATTTATTGGAAGAATGGAAAAAGGTGATTGGAAAGCTACCACCGCAACGATTGTTGGATTTAAATGCATTAGCCCGTGATAGAGGGAGAGATGAGGAAATAAAAGAACATGTAGATAGACTGTTTGAAATAAAGAATGAGCTTGATGAAGAATATTCTGAAGTATTTGTCAGACCGGAGAATAAGAGAAGGAATATTGAGGGAGGCAGAAAGAACGTGGCAGGACGCTATATGCAGAGATCGTTGCCGCCACCGGGACAGAAAGGAGATAGACAAAGATTGCAGAGGTGTGTGCGGGAAACAATGAGATGGATGTCAAGCCCTAACACTTCGGTAGGGGAAATAAATGAGATATGTAATGAGTATCCTTTGCAAATGAGAATAGAAGCCCTGCGAACGATAGTAGGGGTGTTACTTCAGCAGGTAGCAGGACAAGACAGGAACAGGGGAAATTCAAGTACGTATAGAGAGCCTTTGGGATTAAACCAATGTGCATATTGCAGGGAGGAAGGACATTGGCGAGCACAATCTCTGCACTCACAAAATAGAGGCGGAGATGTCAGAGAAGGTCTCGCAGAGGGCACGGGGGAACAAATGGTCATAACAGAAATTGTATGCAGCAGCATCAGAATGATCAAGGGAATGGAGCACAAAATGGAGGCCAGGCTTTCAATGTAACTACTTGGAGGGAAAATGAGCAGGGTGCACAAATGGGAAACAGAGAAGGAAGGGGGAACATTGTTGATACTCAGACAGGTGCATACTGCAATAACAGTGGTGATTACACATCGGATGATGGGTTGTTACCACTGTAGTTGTAACCCCAGTAGAGCAGCCCAGAATATGGGTCGGAACGAGGGGTTTATTTCAGTAAAGCAGAATAGGGTCTTTTACTGAACATTGTAGGCAAAATGCTTGAAAACAAATAATACAAAAGAAGAGGAATAATGCTACCGCGAATTGAGCAGTACAAAATGTTGGCAGACGAAAGGTATTATTTTATTATTAACTCATCTAGCTGCTGCAGAGGGCCATAAAGTAAGTGTAAAGAAATCACGTGTATTGTCAAAATAAAAAGCATTTCTGGTATGCCTATTCCAATGATACAGAAAGATGTGAGAGCTATGATAGGCATGGCTTTATATGGTTGAAAGTGAATTGTGACTTTCGTTTTAGCCATGGAAGCGATGGTGAGATTAACGAAGAAGGATACAGTGGTGATTTAGTAGTGGAATGAAGAATGTCAGAAAGCATTTAATTTCGCTAAAAACCATTTTGAGTTCTGCTCTAGTTTTGAGCGCACCGAATGATGGAAGGGTTTTTAGGCTATTAATGCATGAGAAATGAAGGATGCGCGTTATCTGTTTTAACACAGGAACAAGGTGGAAGAAATAGGCCGTGCGGCTATTTTTCTTCTGCGCTGGACCCTGTAGCGCGCGCACTACCCCGATGTTTGCAAGCTGTTGCAGCAGCTGCTGCGTCAGTGAAACAAACAGAAGGAATGGTATTGGGGCACACCTTAATTTTGATGGTGTCACATGCCATAGATGTTCTACTCAATAGAACACAAAAGCAACACCTCACCTCTGCTAGATTGACTAGATATGAAATTGTCTTATTCGCGCCCCACTTCCAAATAATGAGGTGTAGCGCTTTTGAATTCAGCAGAACTAATGCCATACCCGGAGAAAACATTTATGGGACTGAATTGCCTCCCCACGATTGTTTAATGGTTACAGAGGAAGAAACGAAGGGGAGAATTGATTTAATTAATACACCCCTAAAAGAATCAGAAGGGGAACTGTTTTGTGACGGCTCCTATTTTAAATTACCTGGCGGCATATCAACTGCTGCATATGCTGTCACCACATTAAAAAGTGTTGTGGAGAGTAATAGAATTCCTTATAACTCCACCCAAGCAGCAGAGATAATTGCCTTAACAAGAGCCTGTGAAAGTTCAGAGAACTTAAGTGTAAATATTTATACTGATAGCCAGTATGCCTTTGGCGTAGTCCATAACTTTGGCCGATTATGTGTCCAAAACACGTGGCAATAATGAAATGCGAGGCACATAAAAAAGTGGGAAACGCATTTGCAGACATTGAAACAAACTACCACTGATTTAAATACAGAAATGTTGACAGTACGATCGGAGGAAGTGCCCTGCATAATAAATAATAGAATTGGGGTGGTTAAAAAAAATACAGGTGGGGGCACTCCCGACGAAATACAGGGATGGGCCAAGGGCTATGCAGAATCGAGTAGTTGGGTGAACAGGATATTGTCAATACAGCACAATATGGGAAAAGGAATAGTCACTCCAGTGGGAAGTGAATTTAGAAAATTAGGTTGGGGTAGGGCATGTGAATGTTAGTATGGGCCAGGACTGGGCCTCTTCTACTCATTAAAATAAAAAAAAGTGGGGAAACAAATGAATGTGTGGTACGCACCTCAGTCAAGGAGAAAGACGAAGGTTAAAGACCTTGTACTCAGCATTTATTGTAATGTGTTAAGTAAAAAAAAAAACTATGTTTGATTCATCAGCAGGTGCAGGAGGCATTACCGATGCGATATGGGCCCAGGACATGCATTAAAGCTAGGTGGCGTGGGCTCTACGAAGTTCTCTTAACCACGCAGACAGCACTACGCGTGGATGGACGCAAGGCGCCAAGAAAGTGCCATCGCCATTCGGCTCGTCAACTCATCGAGACAAAGACAAGAAAGAGACAGCAACGGTTCCAGAAACGAAAAATGCCATTGCCAGTCCTGTGCCACGAAAGTTGCCTGATCGAAGCACAGAGCCTGATGATATTGCCATAAGAGCGGAAGGACAAAGAGTGCCTCAACATTATCCAGCAGATTGCGCATCACTGCTTGGGAACATCGAGCGCATACATCTGTGGCACCCACCATCTCTTGTTGTGCCACAGCCTGCATTGTCGCCTGGGCACTCATCATCATCTGCCATTGTGCCCCAGGCTGACTCAGAGCTTGAAACTGGAAGTGCATCTGCACTATTTTGTTGATCACCCGCTACCAGGAGCAAATCGGTACAACCTGCGGAGCAGAAAGAAGGAGTGATCACATTTTCATCTCTTTGTGAATTTCCTGCCTCTGTTTCCTATTTTCGGATGAAGTGGGAACCAGAAGTCTAGAGGAGGGTGGCGAAAGAGTTGTGCAAATTAGACAGCTCACGAAAACGCAACTCCTCTGTGCTAAATCCACGTGTCAGGAACCCAAGTGAACAAGCGGGGTGCACATGGTACAAAGGAAGCTGCCCTGAAATTCTAGAGCAATGTGCAAAATGCACGGAGGCCTTGCCAGATGAATAGGTAATCCAGGCAGACAGAAAACTGGCATAAAAAGATTGTAGACATTGATTGAACTATTTCAACCTCCGGAGAAGCACAAGAGCAGACAATATTCACGACGAGCACAGTGGAAGAAGAAGGACGAGAGAAGAATGTCGAAATCAGCGAATGCCCCCTCCTGCACCGATACCGATGGAGAGTTAAACGTAGTGCATAGTAAAGCTAAAAAAAAGGACATGGTAAAACAAATTGTTTGCTGGGTCTAACTATAATGATGTGCATAATGAGTATAATAACCCCAGTGTTGACCATATCTATGTTATGCTATCTAGAGGAAATGCACCCTCTTGAAGTACTTTTGCCTATTATGAACATTTCGACAACAGAAAGCCCAGTCCATGTGATTTCCTATACCTTGTCCCCAATGGAAGAGAAACATAGGGAAGGATATGGGAACACCACATTGCTGTTAATAATGAATATGACACACTCAATCTTAAGAAGAAATAATTGTTGGGTTTGTGCCCACCTGCAGTAGCATGGTGGTCAGGGACTAGGATGTAATGTACAGCCCCTGCCCTTAACTTCTGCATGTTATGCTTGTCTGAGTGCCCTATATTACGGAATATGGAACGAAAGTGAAACTGGTCAACTAGATCAAACAAATATGAATGAATTCGAGGAAGTAATTATGAAACCGGTGGGTTGCTCCGTGTTCCAAAAAAGACGATTAATTACACCAGCAATAATGCCACAGGATAGATTGTCTGTACCTTATAAAACTTCTGTGATCACGTTCCACATGAACCCACATGGGAAATAAGGATGCGGAACCCCCTTCATATACAGTGAATTATAACCCTCATTCTTTCCCATTCTGTCTAAAGAAAAAGGGTTCTTTCCAGGTAGGAACATTTACCAGATGCAGGAATATAGCATTCCTTGATAAAGAAGTGGAACCAATATATGAGGGAGATCCTGTGTATTTCATATGTGGAGAAAAAGCATATCCTTGGTTACCTAGGAACTGGGGAGGTACGTGTTATTTGGGATTTCTGTTCCCTGGGGTGTTTCTTTTAAAAACATCAGACATAACCAAATTGACTAGGTCACGACCTCGCCGTAATATTGAAGACGGGTTGATTGTAGAGGACATAGCAAAATCATTCATACCGTTTTGGAGCCAGGCGATAAACTCTTATAACATAAGACGACTGTCAAGGATATTAGAAGAAACAGTAAATGGAACTACTGATATATTATATAATATGACTCTTGAAGAAAAAGGAATTAGATTAATGACACTACAAAATAGAATGGCCCTTGATATAATCTTAGTTGATCGCTGCAGTGTTTGCAAAATTGTGGGATCAGCGTGTTGTGTATTCGTAAGTGATTCCTCCCCCATGATTTTCGAGGCGATAAGAAAATTGCATGTGTTAAGCTCGGATCTCCACCCCCCTGAAGGAGGCTGGGAATTGAACATAAGCTCCTGGTTCTGGGGAGTGTTGCGGTCCTGGGGATGGAAACTGTTTGCAATCTTAGTAGCAATATTGGGAATATTCGTGACATGCTGTTGTTGCATACACTGTCTTCCCATAGTGTGCGCTGCAATCAGTGAAGAATGTGTGGAGATGGTATCACACAAGAATATAATCAGGCCAGACACCCACACAGGTGATGAATCTAGAACGATCAAAGAGTTCATGGCAATCGACATTGATAATAATAAGGAGGAGACAACAAGCATATATGAGTCAGAATTCGAATCAGATTCCGAATCTGATCTAGGTACTTGGTAGGAGGAGGATGCAATGTATGGATGAGGCGTTTGGCATACGGCCAAGAGGAGGGTTTGTCAGTCCAGGAAAACTGGACACCCCTTGAGTGGAAGGAGATGTAGGATAATTGGTTGGCCGAAGACCAATCGCCTCATTTAAAGTGTTAAGAATACATGCTCATTAGTTATTACGTAGCTATTGGCCCAGCTACAGTGCGGCCATTTTAAGATGACTAGAATCGCCATTTTGTTTTCTCTCTGTTCTCTTTAACGTTGCCTCTTTGCCTCATGTAAAACTACTTTGCTGTAGATATTATTTCGCTTCAATGGTCCAAGGCTACGAAAACATGTTGAAACATTACACTGGAGAGCCAGACAGATATGCCCGATTCCCTCCCTCATATATCCTTGAAGACAGGGAGCAAGGCATTTAATCAGTACATAGATGCCAGCGAGTCTCTTGAAAGAATAGCAATGTACGAAACTAGCATTTAAAGAGTTGAATTATGTTCTTCTTTACGGCCCCCCTTCTTAAGCCCAGTGAGGCCCTGGAGAGCGGGCTGACCTCCAGAGCGAGAATCGAAACTTAGAGATTGGGAGGCCTGGTATGCGCCAGTCTCCTATGCACAGCTTGCCTATGAGAAACAGAAACGCTGTGTTCTTGCAAACAAAGAATGATGTCTGTAAAACTGGAGATTGCAACCTGTTACTAAATATGCTGGTCTAAGGTGTCATATTTGTCACACTGGTCAATCATCGCCTCTAATTCAAAGGGAAATGAATTGGGGGAGGCATCAAATGTGTCATACTGTGTCATTGCTGATTGTAAGGTGCCCCTTTTGTATATATATAACTGATGTACGTCGCTTGTTGGCTTGCGTCCCCTGAGGTCTGTTTAGACACACGTTGCGGGGCGTGAGACCACTTGACCAATTGAGACTATTTTGAATTGCAATAAACCCTAGATTTTGGGAACGGAACCTCGTGTTTGGTGTATCTATTCGTGTGTGGTGACTTTGCCTTGTTTCCACATTCGAGGGTCCCTCAGGGGCCCCTTCAAGATGGCGACCTTTCGTTCGGCTCTCCGAGCGTCTACTTGTAAGGCTAGATCAGCCAGATTGGGGTATAACGTAGGTAACGATGGTACAACAGAAAGGGCGTCTTTCATGTGGTTGCTAAGTCCCCTGTAGAATACCACAGCCTTTTTACTCTCAGGCCATGAGGTCTCCACCGAAAGGTGGTTAAAGCGGGTTATGTATTCTATGAGGGGGTTTTTATCCTGGGCAAGGTCAAGTAGTTCTAAATCCCGAGACTGGGCCTTATGTCTGGTATCGAATACTTTGGACATTTCGCTCACCAACAAGTCAAAATCATAGGGGGCGGGTGGTCGTTTTCTAATAAAGGGTTCGCCCATGTAGTTGCGATGCCGGCAAAATGGGACAACAGAAAAACAGCCTTGGTGGTAGAGTCAGGGAATGCCAGGGGTCTGCAAAGGTAGTGGAGTTTGCACTGGTTTAGGAACGTGCAGAATTTTCTGGGGTCACTGTGGTATCTCTCGGGGGCAGCCAATGGAAAAGGGGTAGGAACTACCACCGGGACAGGGACGGAAGGTGTACTGGCAGGAGCTGAAGCCTGTGGTGTTGCATCGCCGAATTCTGGATCAGAGGGTAGAGGATTTGGTGCACTCTGTAAGGATTTAAGCCGGTGGTGGTGAGCCGTGGTGGCGGCGGCCATTTCCGCTCTTAGGACGGTGAAAGCTTGGACTAAAGCGGCCACAAGGTCTTCGGCTGAGGACTCCATAATCCAGACGACCAAATAAAAAAGGTTTCACAGTCTGTTATGACTTGATGGTCGTGAAGATTATGACAGCCTCTGTCCCGAAGTACCACACAGGGAGATACTGAATTAACTCCCTGTGTGAGCTTTGAAGCCACAGGTATTGGATGATGGAATGCCAGGAACCAGGAACGCCAAAGACCCCCAACCGCTGAAAGGCAAGCGTGTAATTACTACAAGGCCAATTAAGCAATAATCAGACGTGTGGGCTATAACCAACTAGTAGGCTCACCTAAGTGGGAGAATGATGGGACATCAAACAATTAGTGATCGTGGGGTAAGCAAGGTGGGAGGCGTTCAGGGCACCCTCAATGCGTGGTCGGCGGCAGCCGGAAGGAAAACAGGGCCCGATGTTGTTGCAGTTAGATCACACACTGGAAATACCTGTGGTAACTGCGGGTGCAGTCTTGCAGCGTTGTAACGGTGCGGGATAATCCAAAAACAGTCAGAGTGATTTCCGAGGTCAAGAGTTCGAAGTAACAATAAATCCAAAGGAGTACTAGTAGAAATCCAGGTATGGCAGTCCAAGGGTCGGTATACCAGAAGGAGCGAGAAGAACATCCAAAAATCCAAAAACAGTCAGAGTGATTTCCGAGGTCAAGAGTTTGAAGTAACAATAAATCCAAAGGAGTACTAGTAGAAATCCAGGTATGGCAGTCCAAGGGTCGGTATACCAGAAGGAGCGAGAAGAACAATGCAGGGATGAAGCAAAGGAAATCTGGTAAGCAAATCCATGGTCCAAGAAAGCCGTGAGTCAAAGTCAAAAAGTACGCCAAACAGTGCCGAAGAGTACAGCTGTGAAGCACTGGACAGCACGTACTCAACGTTTTTAAACTGTTGCCAGGTTGTCAGGTGATTGCGTCTTGCATGTCACGTGATGCATGCCTCCAGAACGTAATCGGGACTTCTGCGTCACGTGCGCCATAGTTTTAACAGCTCGTTGTTTCTTCGGAGTCACGTGACGTGGAACAACACCGAGCCGGCGCCTGACATGACCCGTTCCGAGTCGCCAAGGGAGCTGCCAGTGGAGGAATGGGTGCAGGCGATTCAGATGATCCCTGTTGCCCATCTGTTTCCATGGGTAGTGCCAACGGCTCCCACTCCGCTGCCGCCTTAATCGTTTGAGAGAGGGTAAGTGTACAGACGGGACATTGGAGGGTAGTACAGCAGGGTGCATGACAGGGGAGACTGTGGGGGAAATTGAGAAAAGGTAGAATACCTCTGAGGATGTGCAGTTGGTAGGGGGAGTTTTTGGAGATGTCTCAGATATGAGAAGAGAAGGAGAGAGTGGAGTCGAATTTGACCCCAAGAATTTTTGCCTCATTGGCAGGTGAGGGTGCAGGGCCAAGGGAGGCTGGCCGGTGTGAAAGTGGGAAAGCGGTAGCAGGGGTTCCAATGAGGATGATCACTGTCTTACTCACATTAAGGTAGAGATAGTTAGCAGCACACCAAGACTGAATTGCGGATAGACAGTCAGAAATGAGCGAGGAGGAGGAGGAGGCTGAGGGTAGCCTGAAAGAGAAGTAAAGGTAGAGATCCTGTGGTCCAAGGGGGCCATGTAGATATTGAAAATCCAGGACAACCGGTTGGATCCCTGGGGGATACCACAAGTAGAGAGAGTGATAGAGGAGAGAAAGGCCCCAAGTTCCACCTGGAGGGCCAGTCAGAGAGAAAGAAGGCGAGCCACGCCAGGGCCTGATCTGTGATGCCCAGTGTATCATGAAGACGGTGTTAAGGATTTTAAAGAGGCGTCACACTCCAGGCCAGGACTCTATAGACAGGCCATGGATGCAGCACAGAATTAAATGATTTTGAATTTATGAATTTGGATTCAGCTTTGAGAAGGCAGACAACCCATCTCACACACCCTTTAACGTACACCCGTGTCGCAATGGACCATGAACCAGGCCAGTGTGTAATGATAGAATATTTCTTTATTTTTAATTATGAATACAATTAAAACACATTCAATATAGGGCAGCAATCACCCAGGTGTGATGATTATATAGTAAAATGATAGAATACACTTAGTTGAACCTTCTAGTATAAGATATACAATGCACAAATGAATGACAGCAAGATTACTTTTTGAGAAGTGCTTTTAAATGGCACCACAGTTAAGCATTCCCTCAGACCTCTGTTAACCACATTTTGTGTGGGTGTAGTGAAGTAACAAGGAATCAGGTATAGTATGCAAAAATCAGATTGAAATTCCGACCTACCATCCCTGAATAGGAGGACAAATCCTATTGAGCTCCCTTGAAAAATGAGCAAAATGGCACTTGGAACTACTGAATGGTGATTTTACATGTTCGGTTAAATGAATAAGGCAAGAATGTATGTGGCTGTACTAACAAGGCAAACAACGTGCATGTTACAAGGCAATGTACTAAACAACGGGCATACAGTGTAGAAAATCGACTATGGAAGGAAACACAGTGCAGCAAGAATCACACGTGGCAAAATTGCAATTGCTTCGTTTTTCAGGTTTAAAATAGCAAAACGACTTGGAAAATGAGCTGAACAGACAAAATCAGAATGCGGTTTTGATGCTAAGGTACAAAGGCATATAGCAGGTCTGATATGAAAGTGAAAGGGTGACTTTGGATGGATGACAGTATGGGATTCTTAAAGGGAAAGGAAAAATCGACTTTTTAAAATGAAAGCAGTTGCACAGGGAACATCGGTTTTAAAAGAAAATGACATGTTTTACTGAGACTATATTTTAGTGGTTAGAAAAGAGGAATGCTGCCTGAGAAAAAGGTTAATTTGCTATTTTAACCCCTTCACGCCGTGTGTCTCTTCATATGGGAATTAATTAATTTATTACAAATAGTACTAAGGACTTATATAGCGAACTTAAATGATTTGGAAAGAATGGAGCTAACACATGGAAATTAACACAGATTTTCCTAAGGGCAGGTTACACAGAGGATTCTGACAAATTTAAGGATTTTGCGAGAGTATTTATAGGATTTCTATGGGATTGGACATAATCCCAGGTAACAAAGCAAGGGATGCAGTTTTTTGGTTACGGGGAAGGGAAATACTTACAACAAGCACTAGAATTGAATAGTTTGGACAGCCAGCTGGGACTCGGGACACAGGACAAAGATCTAGTCACTTGGGCAACAGCTGGGCTCTCCTCTAGGGACACAGCGGGGCAACCAGGGTCTGGTCACTGTAGACAGCGGGATGCATCAGCTGAGTAAAGCAGGTCTAGTCACCAGATAATCCCAAAAGTGTTCAGCCTTTACCCTTTTTTCCCTGCATTATTGGGATTTTTGTAGGGTTTAAATCTGGATAAGAGGATCAGCCTGGGTAAGAGGTTCAGTCTGGATCTGCTATCAGCTACCCCTGGCCTGGCACTGGAATCTGGAATCTTGCATGGTGAATGTGGAATGTCTGCTTCTCTGGATGCTGGTTTTTCTTGAATCTTGGATTTTTGAATGTCCTGACGGTCTGTACTTCTCCGCCTTATATAGATCAGATGACAACAGAGGATTTTTACTATGTGGGCAGAACTAAGCTAGACATACCTCTAAATTGGATAGGTCAGCCTGTAACTGTCACCACCTCCCTGTAAGCAGATTGGACCGAAGGAAGTCACTCCGTTTTAGTCTGTGTGTTTTTATGAGGTGCATTTTTATGCCATAGTTACTTTTACCAAAATCAGTTATGACACAAAACCCCTACATTTACAATTGTTATCCTCCTGAAAATTAGATAGGTAGACTCCATATTTTACAAGGAATATGCTGTTCCAAATCCCAAGTCGGTGCAATACTGTTTAGTCATTCTGGCAATCTTTCGCCATTTCCATAAAAAACATTTCACCTAAAATTCTACAATTGTCTACATATATAAATATTACTGGGCCTATTTCCATTACATTTGAAAACTACAAAACTGTACCATGTACGCTTTCCACAGAAATGACATTTTACAGGCGTTTGCGTCCACCACATGTCAGAAAAATCTACAATGTCTTATTTTAATGGCACATAAATGCCATTTAAAACAGTCATAATTTCACATTACTGTTTCTTTAGATTACTGAAATAAATGTCCTGATATGAACAGCCTTTGAAATCAAATGGGCTGGCTTTGTTTCCAAATATGGGAAGTCTTTCCAACCCACACCACATGTCATGCTCTCGTCAGCTCTGCACATGGGGTTGCTATGACTCCCTTTTGATCCTAGGCAGCCGAAGCTGGGGAGAGGTGTCAGAGGATTTCACACCTCTGTGGCAGGGCTGTCCATTGTCCCATGCTAGGGGAAATGCCAATCCGTCTGACAAGATCGTGAATTCTCACACCTTGGTCCTTTCATTGGGAGAGGGGCTTGGTCCACTTGGGGAAGGTAATTCTGTTCCCATGGGAGGCAGGGCACCTTTGAAGTCAGTGCCTGCCAAACCTGTCATGCTGGTCTCAAACAGCTTTTTAAAAAAAATTCTCTCTTTCTTTCACAAAAGCCAGTCCTTTTGTAAATAATATATTATACATTTAAACCAAACCCCATCCCCACGTAAAATACTATTTCTGTGTGAGTATTTGGGATGATTTCACATTTTAACTTTCAAAGTGTTATTTCAATGCTGTTGCAAAAAAAGCAAATGTACACATGTTTATTTTACATGGAGATTTCAGCAGATGCAGTTTCTTTAACACACATTTTCAGAACAGCCTGTATAGATCAGATCAGTTTCATGACAGGGCAAGGTGTTAGAAATAGTTTTCTTTTGTAATTGACGCATAGCCAGGAGAAAAGCTTTATTTTTGAAGTCCTCTGCACGGTTTAATTTGTTGCAAAAGTAAACGCGGGCCCTACAGCCTGAAACAAATTTCGCTGCTGTTCATGGATTTTGCTTGACACACAATGCCTTTCAGGGAGGAATGTCCCTCATTAGATGGGGTTCATTTCTGAAGATAGATGGGCATGGCTGTGTTTTAATGGAACCAAACTGTAATGTTGAAGGATGAAACATGGCACCAGTGCAAAGCCATTTTAAATGCAGAACATTTTTTTTTTTTCAGTTTGAAGTTTTAAGCCGGCAGCATAGCAGCACTGCACTAGGCGGCTTTTGAATTCTTCTTTTTGGTGCATATGAAGAAAATAACTGCAGCAATTCTTGGGGTGTTCTATGTTTCATCTTGCCACATAGGTGCTCCACAGAGAAAGTGCAGCCATTATTTTTGGTAACTGCTAAAAATGCTGTTTTGATGCAAGAGAATAAGTGCTCAGCAGAGCCAGCACAGCCATTCTTCTTGTAACTGCTGAAAATGCAGTTTGGTAATGTAGGGGAAGTTCTGCTGGGCTGGTAAATGTACCCCACAATGGGTGATCAGCATTTCATAGTTTACCGCATTGAAATTAGAAGAGAGGTCAAGAAGAGTGAGGACAGAGGGAGAGTTTGAGTCAAGATTTAAGAGCAGGTCTTCATGGGTGTTCAGAAGAGCAGCTTCCATGTCTCTGGATGCTCTAAAGCCAGACGGATGGTCCTGGACACATCCAACAGATTCAGTGTGGAGGGTAAATTGAGTGATAGCCAGCTTCTCCAGGAGTTCTTCCAGGAAAGGGGTGATGGAGATCGAGTAATAGTTTTGCCGGAATAGAAGGGTCGACTGAGCGATTTTTAGCAGAGAGTGCTTGAGAGGAGAGTGGAACAAGCAGAAGGGAACACAGAGGTGCACTTTGCCATTTGGACTGCAGAGGTCAACCTAACACTGATGAATTCATTCAGTTGAGTACGGAAATATACTTAGGCATTTTATATATATAGATGTTATTGAGTGATTAACGGCAATTGGATAATACAAAGTTCTGATTGTGGCAAAAAGATTGGTGTGGAGATCTCATGCGGGAGGGGGCGTGGTTTTTGAAATTTTGTTCATGCACAGAGGAGCATTGTGATTTTGTATTTAGGTGTTGTTTCTTGTATTGATTTTTGTGTTTTCATGGTTTTGAGGTATTTCAAGGGGGCGCCATGGGGGCGACCCTTCAGGGTGGTATTGAAGGTGTTGATTTGACCTTGTTTTTCATGTAAAGAGTAATACTGATCAGTTGTGTTTGTGCTTTATTGTGTAGAAGAAAAATGTGTACTCCATTAGAGCATATGTGTAAAGAGTTACCAATTTATAGGGAGAAAATATTAAAGTACAACCATGAGTGGGTGGTGGGAACGGAAGGAAAAATATTTGCATCTTGGCTAGCTGAGGGCACACATGACAAGAGTATTATGGAACATATGTAGACCCATTTACTGTCCAAGTACAAAGGTAAAAAGCTGAATAAGAGACAGAGTATATTAGAATTGTGGAAATGATACAAGGAAGATGAGAGCAACAATAAAAAAAATGGGAATACTGACGGTACATTTACCCTGCCGCCCCTGTCAGTCAGCGTAAATATGACAAAGGCTTTGACACCTGCATAATCGGTACCCCAGTGGAGTGTAGAAAACAACAACCGGTCCGCACAGGCTCCAGCGCCTGAGCAGCCAACAGCCCTGCTCATTGCCAGACAGTATCCCTTAAAACCAGCAGCAGGGTATACACATCCCTGATATAAACCCTCAGCTTATTCATAAACAACCCCAGTAAAGGGAGCAAGTACACCTACTGACAGACGAGACTCAGCAATAGTAAAATGAGAAAATAAAGCGTGCAATGATTTAGAAGCAGCAATACATAAGACAGAAGAGGAATTGTGAAGGGCGACAAGTAAGAGGGAGGGGCCTTGCCCTATGGTAGATGCTGAAATGTGGGCAGCGGGAGGGATATTATTGAAATTGCATATGACAGTGATAAAAAATGTAAAGGTAGAAACTGACGAACTAGAACAACAGTATGTAGATTATTTATATGAGGTGATTGAAAGTAAAGATGAACAAGAAGAGCGTGAGGAGAATTGGGAAACCAAAGAGAATCAGGAAAAGAGGAATCCTTGGTAGAGATGATTAAGACATCATCCTAGAACAATGGCAGTGGTTAGAGGGAAGAGAAAACATAGGACACATCATAGCCCAAAACGGGGAAGGCAGTTCCCGTTAATACAAAAGGAAGTGGACAGATCACAGTATGTATTGTGGCCCCAAATAGACAAGAATAATTTGACTAGGACCCTACCACCTCTCCCAGTGGGGGTGGGTAAGTAGATCAGTGCATTAGAAAAACATACAGCAGGGGCTACCCTAGCAATTGGAGATATGAAAAGCCTACCAACTGACATATTCAGAGATCAGACCTACACAATTTGGGAAAGAGCAGGGTACCCATGGGTCCAACTAGAAAGTGATGCATATGATGGAGCTCTGTTTAATAACTGCCAAGCCCATGTATGGGATGCATTAAGAAGGGCATACCCAGATAGATGTAGGTGCCATAATGGCATGCACAATGAAACACGATGAGGGCCCTGCATTGTCTATTCAGTCCATCCAAGAAACGTGGCGAGAGTAGACAGAGGAAATGTGGGAAAAGAACATACCATTTTTCTACCATGTATTACGAAAGGGTCTTCCCACTGAAGTGCAAGCAGAATTAGATAGAATAATAGGTAATGAAGTGAAAGGATGGGGCGAGATACAAGCACCCATAGTGCATTTTTGTAAACACAAGCGTGAGAATTAAACGGCAGCAGAAGAAAAGGTGCAGTGCGCAGAAGCTAAGCTGGTGCAGAAGAAACTAGCAAAGGTTAACATTGCGGGAGCAGTATTAACAAACCTCACAAATGCGCAGCAGCAGTCAGGACCATCACAAGAGTGGACAAATAATCCAGATAGCAATCGAAGAGACAACAGAGGGGTCCAAAGGGCAAGAGGTAATTCGCAAAAAGAACGAGTGAGAGGATTTGGGGGATTATGACCTCGATTTGGAGGAGCATGTTGAACATGCGGGAAGATGGGACAGGTGTTTAAGAATTGTCAAAGCAGTACCCCCATGCAATACCACCCAGAAGCACCCCCAACTCCATATTACGCACAATGGCCAATGCAGGGATTTTATGTCCCAAACCAAGTCACAGCCCCAGCATCAATGTATGACCTTAGGATTCACACAACCCCAGAAAGTAGGCTCAGTACAAATGATCACACCCACAATGGGACAGCCCATGCAGTACCCAACCCCAAATGTTATGCAGAATGTCACTCAACAGGCTCCAGCACAAGCAACGACAGCACCATGGGATCAGAATGCCCTTCCACAAGGAACAGTGACTCACTACATTGGAGCTAGTATTTTAGGAAGCAAAACTTTCCCACTTCCATAATCCAATCCATATACACAATCGGACAGCCCACAGCAAGCCCTGACATGCCCAGTTCTCTCAATCACCCCAGATGCAGATAAGGAACCCAAAGTGGGGGTGAAGATAGGGAACCAAATCTTTACCTTCATCGTAGACACCACAGCCACACAATGTTGCATAAGGTCAAGGACAGTTTCCAATGACAAAAACAGTATGGACAATCAGGGATTTTCTGGGGCAATTGTAGGGATCTTTTCGCAGAAGAATTACCCCCACTATGAGATAGTTACACCATTAGTTTACAACACAGAGACACCAGTGAACTTGCTAGGGAGGGCTCTTCTTCAGAAACTGAATATGACCATTTAATTCACTGACAAAGGAATTGTGTGGTCCACACCAGAAATGCATTACAACAGAATAGCCACAGTGATACAGGCACTTTGCAGCACCAACACAATTCAAGCATTACCATTGCATGAGGCTCTGTTTACATATGCAGTGACCATTTTGATTGGGTTGCTACCAGGTGTACAACATGTAATATTACCCCTGCCAGAAGAATTCTTATTCAGACCAGCACTGCCATACAAGGAAGGCCCAGGAACAATGTTCACATAACACATTGAGGCAGTGATCATGAGGAAAGACACAGTCATTGGTCCTCATTCCGAGTTTGGAGGTAAGGGAAAAACGATGCCGGTAAAGGATTACCGGCATCGCTTACCGCTACGGGCTATTCTGACCAACCAGACCGCAATTAACAGCACCATAAAGTATGATGACGTTAATAGCAGTCTGGGCGTGCGCACACGACCCACCATGCCAGCATTAGCGCCATGCTGTAAACCGGAGTAGATCACAAGTGAGGCGGACATGCAAATAACGGCCTAATGAAGGCGGAAAAAGTGCCTACTGGCATGGCGTAAATACCGGCATCGTCGACCTGCCGTAAAGAGCCCTGAGCACTATTCCCAACTGCCACAGGTCCACACAATAAGCACAGGTGGAGGCAATGGAGTCAGGCCCAGTACAAAAGGAGCACACCCATACACCACGCCCCCTCCCACACCAAGATGATACCAATAGTAGTAGCATTACTGGAGCTGGAGGACCTGCTTGCAATGCCTCAACATCAACAACAACAACAACAGCCGCCACCACAGAGGAGACACAGGAGGAGAAGGAGGGTGAGACAGGCCCAGCATGCCACACCAGTGCAGCCACCGTTACCACGCTGGCAGCCCCCAGTCCCTCACATCAGAGCCACTCCCTTCAACCTAACCCTGAGCAGATCCACACCCTGTACCGGGTGGACCGGGCACCATCACCACCATAGTGGACCAGATACACGATGACATAGTGAGCATCATTGAAATACGCAACGCCATCCACCCTCTACTGAAGGTAGTGCCTGTGTGCCACTTCCTTGCCACAGGCACCTACCAGCACACAGTGGGGCACATGCATGTCATATCACAACCCTTATTTTCCCGGATCCTGAACCAAGTGCTGGATGCCCTCCTCAAGCACACAGGGGACTACATATCCCTACCACGGACTCCCCAGGAGATATTTGATACAAAAGTTGCCTTCCATGCACTGGCAGGCATGCCAAATTGTGTAGGTGCCCTCGACTGCACCCACGTGGAATCGCTGGTCCCGCATGCCATGGAGGTGGTGTACCGCAACCGCAAGCAATACCACTCCATCAATGTGCAGATGGTATGCGACGCCAGCAAGATCATCACACATTGTTGTGCCCGATATCCCGGAGCAACTCATGACTCTTTGGTCCTGTGGAACTCCACGCAACCAGGCTACATGGAGCGACATGCTGGACGACGTGCCTGGCTGCTTGGTAAGTAGCAGGACTGGCACGTGGCATTGAAAAGGGGGGAGAGATGCACACACCACCATACTGCCAATGTTGATGAGACTGCACGATATGCACATCACCAAATTGTGCCCCAAACCATCACATACCGTACAAGACACAAAAATCCAGTATGAATGAAGTAAGGTCCACACCTATCATGACATGACTAACAGGAAAGCACCCCACATCCCACGACACGTGCACCACCCATCAGCGACCCTCACCCTCTGTAACGCAAGCCTGCACCATGCAGTGCATATGCACCATGTTGATATATCCACCATATCACCACACAGGACAAGAATCCCTGGGTGTGCATCATACTGAACCTACTAGGGAATCCCCACTCCGGCACAGAGATGGCACAATCACAGGAGTGCTGCATGTCACCATGGGAATGCCAATGCTGATTGCCCATTATTGCACTGACTACTGCCAAATTTCACAGGACACAACACCTCACTATTTTGACACTTACATAGCTGTATGCATACACCATGCATGTGCAACTAGACGTCAGTGCACACCATCATCATGAAGATGAAACCCACACCATTAGACCATGGCACAGGACACATGGAGGGACAGTAAATGGCGGCAATGCATCCAGGTACATGTGCATATGGGCAACCATAAACTGCAGGCATGTGTGACTAGTACAGCTGTCCTTCATGATTCCCCTGACATTTACCTTTATTTTGATCTCATACAGGTGATCGTGGCTATCCCTTGAAGCCGTGGCTCCTCACCCCTGTTCGAAACCCACAGAACATGCATGAGGAGGATTACAATCATTCCCATACCCGTACACATATGGTCATCGAGCAGACCTTTGGCCTGTTGAAGGCACGATTTCGCTGCCTCAGCCAGTCGGGTGGGGCACTCCTCTACAGGCATGAGAAGGTGGCCAAGATCACCATGGCATGTGTAATGCTGCACAATATGTGCATCTGCCGGAACGTGCCCCTGCCCCCTGACATGGAACTGCTACCACCTGATGATGATGATGGGGAGGAGGAAGATGTGGCAGGACCTCATCATGGTGCCGATGCACAGGAGGGACGTGCTGTGCGGCAGTCATTGATCGCACAATATTTCTGACACACATGTCAGCAGAAGTTGATATAATGTTTGGACACAGGGCACTGGGTGTGGGGGGACATGTAAAGTATGCACTGTGAATGATTAAATGACACATGCGCAATGATGAATGTTCACTCAGGTCTTCTTTTTCACACAACTGGTGTACTGAATGTAACAATAGTAACGTAAGTGTCAAAACCCTCCACCACCCTCACCCCCTCCCCTTCCCCCCACAACTCCTCCACACACCCTCACTCCCCTCCCCCTCCCCCCACAACTCCCCCACACACCCTCACCCTCTCCCCCTCCCCCCACAACTCCCCCACACACCCTCACCCCCCTCCCTCCACAACTCCCCCACAGACCCTCACCCCTCACCCCTCTCCCCTCCCCCACAACTCCCCCACACACCCTCCTCCCCTCCCTTCCCCCCCACAACTCCCCAACACACTTACCCTCTCCCCTCCCCCCACAACTCCCCCACACAAGTTCCATTGAGTCCACGAAGCCTACATGAGGCTGCCATTACATTCACACAGCACACCCAGAGCCAGGGGGTGACATGTCCCGTCGGCGCAGTGCACGGACCGAGCGGCAGAGCGGGCTGGTTTGGGTTGAACTGCTGGAGGATGGTGTGGCCTCCTGCTGAGGCGGTAGGGCGGGACGACCTGCCTCCAAGGCATCAGTGATGCGCCCTAGCACCTGCCGGAGGGCCGAGACCTGCTCACAGAGGCGGTTGGTGTTGTCTGTAAAGGACCGGCCAGTGCTGACAACTCTGTACGCCACTCAAGTCTGGCCTGATGGTTGTCCTCTACAAATTCCTGGATGAGTGCAGTGAGCAGCTCGGCCTGCTGTGGTCCTGCGGCTGCACCTGTGGGTCTGCTGGGTATATGGCTGGCATGCCCAGCCTGCTCATCCTCCCCAACACTGGATGCAAGACTGATTGGTCCCTGGGTGTCGTCATGCGCAAGCTGCTCTGGGGTGTTGGTGTTAACGGTATCGCTTGTAGATACCTGGGGGATGCAATTGGGGTTGGGATGTGGACCACATCCATTGTATCATCCTCAATGGTGCCTCAGATGTCATCCTGGCTGTCTTCCACTGTGAGGGGTGCCGTGGTTGCCACCTCCCCAGCCACACTGGACTCCTCTGAATGGGGTGTCTGACAGGTGTCTACAGGCAGAACATTGGGTGGGGGGGCTGGTGTGCCCTCCACGGGCCTTGGTGGTGCAGGTGCTATGTGTCCCTGCGGTGGCTTGCTTGCTGGGACACGGCGCCCCCTGGCTTGTCCCCTGGAAGTAGACGGACGGTTTCTGTCCTCCTGGGACCTCTTACTGGGTGTGGCCTGTGCAGAGGTGGTGTCCTGCTCTTCGCTGTCATGCTCACTGCCTGTGGGGGTGGAAGAGAGGGACGGCATGAGTGATGTTTGGATAGGCATCATACATACATTGGGACAATTGCTCACCCACACAATTGTGAGTAATAGGCATTTGTGTTGGGAAGGGCATGTCATTTCATACATGGGTGGTGAATGCAGCCATATGTCGGTGTCACTCATGTTGGCCAGGAACAGTGCTGTCTGACATGCTCACTATTTTGGTCATGCACGCTGTGTGCCTCGTGGAATTTTCTACTTTGTGTGGTATGTGTCATGCACGATATGGCCTTGCAGCAGGCATCAGCATGTGTCTCACTTGCTTCGGCATACTTTACAAGGAGTGTGTGTGTGGCTGACCATGGCGTGACTCTTTGGACAGACATTGGCATTGACTTCCATCAGATTTGGCTTAGCAGTGTTTACTTTGGACACTCACCTCCATCAGCAGATGTTGTGGCGCCACACTCCATCTCTCCTACGCCTTCAATCGATTCAGGGCCAATCATGCTT
This sequence comes from Ambystoma mexicanum, assembly GCF_040938575.1. Classification (NCBI taxonomy): domain Eukaryota; kingdom Metazoa; phylum Chordata; class Amphibia; order Caudata; family Ambystomatidae; genus Ambystoma; species Ambystoma mexicanum. Next base: position 835,916,134 of record NC_090929.1, read on the forward strand.
GCACATGTGTCCTCCCACGGGGTGAGCTTTATGGATGATCTTGGTCCACCTCCGGTTTCCATGGCCTGGGTGCAATTTATCGATATTATGTGACGCAACCTTAGGCGTAGATCATCCCACCGCTTACGGCAATCCTTAACCGTGTAGGGTGTGTTTCCCACTGCACTAACCTTCTGGGCAACAAGCGCCCAGATCTCCTTTTAACGCAGCACTGCCTCCCTCCTCATGTTGCTGTTGAAGACTGTGCCTGAATGCTCATACAAAGTGTCCACAAGCATCTGCAGTTCGTCCTGGTTAAATCTCTCCTTTCGGAGACGGGCAGAACCCTTCTTCAGAGCTTTAGGCATTCTTGGCTGGTAAGGGATACTTTTCAGTACATCAGCAGTCGCCCAGGGGTCCTGTGTGCTGAGGATGGCAATGGATTGTGTTTTTCAAGATGGCCGCCGTGCTCCTTCCCGTTCCTGTGCGATGACGTTATTTCCAATTCCGCAATTTAGCGGTGACCGCAAATAGCGGTGGCCGCTAATTACGGTCACAGCTATTTACGGTCACCGCTAATGACGCATTGCACTATGTCGGAAGTGTAATCTGCGCCTAGCTTCATGCCGGTAAGAGCTTTTTGGGAGCCTTTTGCGGCATGGCGCTAGGTACCTTACCGGCATGGCGCAAAGCTTGTGCCCGCAAAGTCGTAATAGTCCTTTATTAGCGGACTGGTGCCTGCACGGACACAGTATTTGTGTCATGCCGGCAAGGGACGTTACTTACCTACAAACTCGGAATGAGGGCCATTATAACAGTCACGGATGAGGAAGGGATGGAGTGGAGAACAGTACTTGGCATAGACCTCACACTGCCACTAAGAAAGATGAAAGATTACAGATGAACAGCTATTTGCGAACATGGAAACAGATGGAAAAATATTATTTCAAATCAGCATAATCTGCCACATGGAAGTCCCACATACAATACTGACAGCTGCAACAGCACCTTCAAAGCTACATGAAGACTTAGCAGAAGTGCCTAGTCGACTATGGAGAAGCAACCCACAAGACATAGGGCGACTGACCAGCACAGGAGCAGTTAAAATCAAACTGAAACCAGGTGCCATACTAAATAGAGTGAAACAATATCCATTGTCCAAAGACGCAGATGAGGGAATTTATGATACGATCAAAGCACTGCTTGACCAAGGCATCATAGTAACTTCAGACTTACCATGCAACATTGCCATACATCTTCTGAAAAAAGCAAAGGGATCATCATGGATATTCATTCAGGATCTCCTTCCTCCGAATAACATAGTGGAAGTAGATTATCCACTCGTACCAAACCCTGCATCAATATTGTGTAACATACCCGTCTACTTTTCTGTGATAGATCTTAAGAATGCATTCTTCACAATACGACTGCATCCAGACTCCCAATATTTGACTGATTTTCATATCGCAGAAAGGATTCCAGCATACTCGTCTGTCCAAGGGTACTGCAAATCCCCTAGTGTTTTCAACAGGGTCCTCCAGAAGGACCATCGCAATATCCACATGACCAGTGCAGTGCTACAATACGTAGATGACTTATTAGCATGCAACACCACAGAAGAGCAGTGCAGAAAAAAAACAATACAACTCTAGACAATACTTGCAGACAAAGGGTACAAGGTTGACAAAACGACACATTACAATACTGCTAGAAGGATGTGGTATATTTGGGACAGATAATATCCTCAGCAGGAAGAAGGATAAGCCCAGACAGAGCCACAGCAGTGAGGAACACACCACAGCCTAAAATAATCAGAGAAATGCAGCAATTCCTAGGCCTGTGCAATTATTGTAGAACATGGGTATTTGATTATTCGACACATGTCGGACCCCTAATGCAGGTGTTCATGGAAGCACAAAAGATGGCAAGTACATTAGAATGGACAAAATAGATGGCAGAATTCTTTGAGGATCTCAAAATAGCTATCAGCAGCGAAACAGTACTCACAAGCCCAGACTACAACAAACAAACAGTTTTTTCTATTCTCACACTCAAATGGACAAGTCGTGACAACAGTACTCACACAGCGATCATCACAGAAATACAAGCCCTTGGAATACTACAGTGGTCTTTTAGACCGAGTAGTGCAGGGCCACCTCGCCTTGTGAGTGAGCATTAGCTGCTGCAACATTTTCTGTACAAAAAAATCTGCCACCATAGTTATGGGATGTCCACTCACTTTGTACATTGAGCATGCAGTCTTTTCCATCTTATAGAGAAACAAATCAACACTCACCACCCAGAGAGCAAGTGGTCATAAAATAATCCTGGCTAACCCAGCCATTACCGTAGTGCCGTGTCACACAGTCAACCCAGCAACATTCATAGCCGTACCAGTAGGACCACCAGATGAGGTTCTTGACTGTGCAGTATGTGAAGGAGAAACAGACAAATACAGCATGGTGAGTGAGCACCCCCTTGGCACAGGAGAAGTGTTCTATGTAGATGGGTCCTCAAGCATAGATCAAGAGAGTGGCCAGAGACACAAAGGAACAACAGTAGTGAAATATATGAAGGACCAAGAGGACGAATTCTGAATAGTAATGCAACAGAGATTACCTTCACACTATTCAGCACAAGCAGCAGAACCTGTAGCACTCGTAAAAGCCCTAGAAATATCAGCATACAATGATGTCACCATCTGTACTGACACAGCCTACATGACAGCTGAAATATATTCAGGATTATCAAGGTGCAAGGGAAGAGGTTTAGAAGGGCAGATGGGTCACCAGTCCAACATGCAATCGTGTTAGGTAGAAGCATTGAAAGGCTCCCTTCATGTATCAATTGTGAAGTGCACAGCACACTTCAAAGGGAAAGACTTGATATCACACTGAAATGCAGCTGTAGATGCAGCTGTGAAACAGGCAGCTTATATGCCCTTTCCAGTGGAAAGCCAAACGACTGTCACAGCGGTTCAGCAAGGAAAACTACCGAAAGCTTACAGTGCATTATCAAAATAACATATAATTGAATTTCAAGAGAGGGCCGTGTTATGTAGTGAGCCAGAGACAGAAAGGAGTGGTAACAGATATTTATTTAATGCCAGCAGTTATCACTACGCTCAGTTAAATATGTCACTTATATTTCATAAGGCAGAATCAGTAACATAGGACTTTCTCCATCATTTTTAACGTTCTTCAATAAAGTTCATCAAGGGAAAACTAGAGCGAGCCGGGTTTCAACTTAAATGCAGTCCATAAAGCCTTTTCTTAAAAAAAAATGCAATTCGCACCTTAATAATATGGATGGAAAACCTCCTTGAAGCCAAACGTACTTCGTACTGGATTAGAGCGTTTTCTCCGCACGCCTTCTACTCCAGTGCTTAGTTCATAACCTTTCCCCGGCTTGCTGATGGCTCTCCAGGATGCAGTCGTTCCTTGCTGGCCTCGGGCTTGGAATCACTTAAACAAACAAAACGTCCGGTGTCTGTTTTCACACTGGAATCTCCTTTTACTCAGGAGCCTTCATCCGCTGAGCATTCGGTCTGCAAACCAGGTATGGGGTACTTCGGTGTGTTTTTCGTTTCCTTCTAATATGCCCACCGATATGGGGAACTGGCCTCATACCAGTCCGAGTTCGCTCCGTCAGCCTCCTTCCACTCCTGCAAGGCGAGAGACAAGTTGAGTTGTTTTCACCTGTTTTTAACTCCCGTGGCCCTCCTACCCAGCAATTAACATCGGGCGTTCCCAGCCATGTGTTTCTCATCCGTGAGGCTAATTCTCCTCCTCCCTTCTTAACCCTCGCATAGCCTGCTTTGTTTTTAACTCCTGCCTGCAAGTGTTCCTCGTTATATGGAAACGTGGTTTTCCGTCTTCCCCATCTCATTTCTTTACCCCTTTTCAGGCTTTTATGTTGAACATGCATTGGCTGGGGCATTCTGCGATATGTAGATTGGGTCTTTGTTTGTTCACTCGTGTCCCTTCTATTTTGCCTAGCAGTTGGCTGGTGGGGTATTCTGGGATATGTAGTTTTTCCACTGTTGACTCTTATACTTAGTATTTTGGTATCTTGTGGGACAATTGGCTTGTCCTCTTCACTGCTTTTTTTCCCCGCAATGCTGGCCGCTACTGTTTCCCCATCACATACTCCCCTCAAAGAGCCATGCCATTCGGGCATGTCAATGGATCTAGATAGATAGTCCGCTACTAACTGATATCTTCCAGGTTTGTGTACTGTTGTGAAGTGGTAGGGCTGTAAGGTCAAAAACCATCATAGGACTCTATGGTTGGAGTACTTCTGGGTCGCCAACCATTTCAGAGGAGCGTGATCAGTAAATAGGGTGAAACGTCTCCCCAGTAGGTAGTATCTAAGTGCCTCTACCGCCCACTTAATTGCTAGGCATTCCTTTCGAGAGTAGAGTATGGCATCTCATGGGGCAAAAGTTTCCTGCTGATGAAAGCTATAGGACGTAGGTCTTGTTCGGTACCCTGTGACAGTACTGCTCCCAAACCGCACCCGAGGCATCAGTTTGTAAGTAGAATTCTCTGGAAAAGTCTGGACAATGAAGAACGGGTTTGGTGGAAATCATTTGTATTAGGGTTTGAAACGCTTGTTTCGCCTCAGGGGAAATATACAGAGGACGGTTTGTTTTCAGTACGTCGGTAAGGGGGGCTGCTATAGTTGAAAAATGAGGCAGGAATCTCCTGTAATACCCCACGAATCCTAGAAAGGCTCGAATCTCTTTTCTGGTTTCTGGCATTCTCAATTTTTGTATGGCTTGTATTTTGTCTAGCAACGGGGTTACGATTCCACCCCCTACCTCATATCCCAGGTATTTGGTGGTTTGGGTTGCCAATTTCGATTTTTTTGGGTTAATGTGCAAACCTGCCCCTTTTAACTCCTGTATTACTTGAGTTAAATGTGACAAATGATCGTTCCATGTTCTACTGAAAATGATAATGTCATCTAGATATGCAGCTGCATATTGTTCGTGTGGCCTCAGTATTTTATCCATCAGTGCCTGGAAGGTAGCTGGAGCCCCATGTAGTCCAAAGGGCAGAACTGTGAATTGGAATAGGCCCTGGGGTGTGGCAAATGCGGTCTTCTCTTGGTCCGCAGCATCGAGGGGAATTTGCCAATAGCCTTTTGTCAAGTCCAGTGTACTCAAAAATGCAGCTGAACCTAGTCTTTCTATGAGCTCATCGATTCTAGGCATGGGATACGCTTCATACTTTGAAATGGCATTCAGTTGCCTAAAGTCCATACAGAACCTGGTGGAACCGTCGGGTTTTGGTACTAAAACTACTGGAGAACACCAGGCGCTTTTTGAGGGCACGATGGTTCCCGGCGCCAGCATCTCCTCTATTTCCTTGGCCATTTCTCCTCGTTTTGCCTCCGGAATGCGGTATGGCCTAAGGCGTACCGTTTTCCCCTTCTCTGTGGGTATGGAATGGGTCGCCAAATGTGTCCGTCCTGGTATCCCAGAAAAAGTCTCGGCTACCGGGCTCAACGTAGCAAACAATTCAGTTCTTTGTTTCTGACTTAATTGCTCCCCCAATTGTACGTCCTGTAGGCTACTAGGTTGGTTTTGGACCAATTGTTCAGGGACGGACATGTCTGATAAGGCTGAACACATCACACTGTGAGTTCCTTCCTTCCACAGCTTGAGCAGATTGATGTGATAGTTTTGATATTTGTTTTTCCGTTCTGGTTGTTCTACCTCATAGTTCACTGGACCCAAGATTTTGGTTACCTGATAAGGCCTGTGCCATTGAGCTAGCATTTTGTGTGTGTGGGTAGGAAGTAGTACCAATACCTTGTCACCTATCTTCAAGGACCTGGGTCTACTTCTTTGGTCATAGTATTTTTCTTGTTTTTCTTGTGCTCTACTCAGGTTTTCTTGAGCGAAGTCCCTTAGTTTCCCCAATTGTTCCCTCAGGTCGTGAACATATTCTGTGAGGGATGTTTCTTCTTGTTGTTCCCAATTGTTTTTTAGTAATCCTAGCACCGACTTGGGTTGTCTCCCGAATAACAGCTCAAACGGGGAGTACCCGGTGGATGATTGGGGCGTATCCCTTAGGACCATCAGCACCCATGCTAAAACCCGTTCCCACCCCAATCCAGTAGATTGGTGGCTCTTTTTAGCATTTGTTTAATAGTTTTATTATATCTTTCCACCAACCCATCTGTCTGTGGGTGGTACACTGAAGTTTTTAGGTGATGAATACCCAGAGTTTTGCACACTTCCTTCATTACGACTGACATAAAATTGCTACCTTGGTCCGCCACAATCTCACTGGGTATTCCCACTCTAGCAAAGAATGGTAATATGACATTGAACACCTGTCTGGCTGAGGTACCTCTTAAGGGGAACGCCTCGGGATATCGGGTGGCGTAATCCACTATTACCAGGAGGAACCGAAATCCCCGACTAGAGGGTTCTAATGGCCCTACAATGTCCATTCCTATCCTCTGGAATGGCTCTTTAATCAAGGGCATGTGCTGCAGGGGTGCTCAGGCTGGTGTGTGGATGCTTGTTTTCTGACATATGACACACTCCTGGCAATATTTGGCTATGTCCGCATATATCCCGGGTCAGTAAAAGTTCTGTAATACCCTTTTTCCCGTCATGTTTTCTGCCAAATGTCCTCCTGTGGAATGATCATGTGCTAGTTGAACCAGGGTCTTCCGATATGACTGGGGAACCAATAGTTGTTCTTTCTCTTCATTGTCTGTTCCTCTGGTCACCCTATAATATAGCCCTTGTTTCTCCTTGAAGTAAGGTGGTGTAACTGGGGTTTTGCTCTGCGTTAAGGCTTGTTCACGGGCTCGTTTTAGGGTTTCATCTAACCCTGATTCAGTACGGAAGGATGGTAGATGATCCCCCACTCGCCAGTCTACGAGGGCAACTTCCTCTTCTTTTCTCTCGTTCTGGTTGTTTTTCCTCTTCTGGTTCTTGGTGGGTTTAACCCTCATGTCCCTCCCTTTTATCTCGGTTTGGAAAAATGGGGCTTCCTTTAACCATTGATCAAACTCAGGAATGTCTGTCCCTATTAGGACGGGAGCAGGTATGGTGGGTATAACGGCCACTTTAACCGGTACTTCCTTTCCCTGTAACCCTAACACTATTTCCTTTGTTGGGTACCCTTTAACATCCCCATGAACACATTTAATGTCAACAGTTCTCACCCGTCCTGGAACTGGTTCGCTCACATGTGGTTGTATGGCTGTCTGCCGACTTCCGCTATCCATCATAGCCTGTTGAGGACGTCCATCCACAGTTACCTCTATCACATAGGGCAGTTTTTTCTGATTTCCATGCTGTTGCAAGGATCCTATTTCCATGGGTTCGGTTTTGTTTCTTTTGGCACAGAACCGGTGTCCCCATTCTCCACATTCAAAACACTGTGGCGTCTGTCCTTTCATTAGGCTGGTGCTGTTGTGGGCTTTCTGTTCCGGTCTTGTTCTCTGCTCCGGCGCACCTCCCCGGTTGTCACTGCGCAAGGTGAGAGGATCATGGTGATGTTTTACTGGTGGCGTGGAAACAGGCCGAGGGATCCCCGCCTTTTGGTATGCTGTGGCCACATCAATGGCTTCAGACAGGCTCAGGCGGTGATGTTGCTTAACCCATCTTTGTATCGTCCCTGGTAAAGCTTCGATGAACTGCTCAAGCATTATTTTCTCTTTTATCTGCCCAATTGTGGCTGTATTGGGTTGCAACCATTTCTCTGTTAGGTCTTCTACTCGGTAAAAGAGCTGCCTTGGGCTCTCGCCTGGTTTCAGTCGGGTTTCCCAGAATTGGAGCCTGTAGGATTCATCGTCCATGCCTAGCCTCTCCAGTATTGACTTCTTAATGTCCGCATATGGGGTGTCCCCATTAGGATTGGCCGCCTGATAGGCTCCTTGCATCACTCCAGTGAGAAGGGGCGCTAAAAAGAACGACCATCGGTCCTGTGGCCATTGTGCTGCTCGAGCTATGCGTTCAAAATTTACAAAGAAAAAACTAGGATCATCTCCCGCCTGGTATTTTTGAAGCACTGTGGGGGGAATGGCTGGATGTGACCGGTGTACCGCTACCGATTCCCCCAAGATTCTCAGTTGTTCTCTGCATTGCTCTTGTGCTGCTGTTTGTACCTGTATAGCCTGTTGCAAGGCTTGCCGGTCTGCTTGTGCCCGATGTCCTTGCACCTGCACTAGTTGTTGTAGCTGTTGCTGCCCTTCAGCCAATATCTTTATGATTGCCTCCATGGTGTCAAGAGTAGACGTGTCTCTGTGAATCCCACTTCTGATACCACTGTTATGTAGTGAGCCAGAGACAGAAAGGAGTGGTAACAGATATTTATTTAATGCCAGCAGTTATCACTACGCTCAGTTAAATATGTCACTTATATTTCATAAGGCAGAATCAGTAACATAGGACTTTCTCCATCATTTTTAACGTTCTTCAATAAAGTTCGTCAAGGGCAAACTAGAGCGAGCCGGGTTTCAACTTAAATGCAGTCCATAAAGCCTTTTCTTTAAAAAAAAATGCAATTCGCACCTTAATGATATGGATGGAAAACCTCCTTGAAGCCAAACATACTTCGTACTGGATTAGAGCGTTTTCTCTGCACACCTTCTACTCCAGTGCTTGGTTCATAACCTTTCCCCGGCTTGCTGATGGCTCTCCAGGATGCAGTCGTTCCTTGCTGGCCTCGGGCTTGGAATCACTTAAACAAACAAAACGTCCGGTGTCGGTTTTCACACTGGAATCTACTTTTACTCAGGAGCCTTCATCCGCTGAGCATTCGGTCTGCAAACCATGTATGGGGCACTTCGGTGTGTTTTTGTTTCCTTCTAATATGCCCACCGATATGGGGAACTGGCCTCATACCAGTCCGAGTTCACTCCGTCAGCCTTCTTCCACTCCTGCAAGGCGAGAGAGAAGTTGAGTTGTTTTCACCTGTTTTTAACTCCCGTGGCCCTCCTCCCCAGCAATTAACATCGGGCGTTCCCAGCCATGTGTTTCTCATCCCTGAGGCTAATTCTCCTCCTCCCTTCTTAACCCTCGCATAGCCTGCCTTGTTTTTAACTCCTGCCTGCAAGCGTTCCTCGTTATATGGAAACGTGGTTTCCGTCTTCCCCATCTCATTTCTTTACCCCTTTTCAGGCTTTTATGTTGAACATGCATCGGCTGGGGCATTCTGCGATATGTAGATTGGGTCTTTGTTTGTTCACTCGTGTCCCTTCTATTTTGCCTAGTAGTTGGCTGGTGGGGTATTCTGGGATATGTAGTTTTTCCACTGTTGACTCTTATACTTAGTATTTTGGTATCTTGTGGGACAATTGACTTGTCCTCTTCACTGCTGTTTTTCCCCGCAATGCTGGCCGCTACTGTTTCCCCATCACAGGCCGCAGCAGAAGAAAATGCATTATGGGTAAAAGGAGGATGTACCCTGTCACCCACGGATATCATATGGAGACAAAACAGCACAAGTAAAGTAGTGCTGCCCATAGAACTATTAAACATTGAATTAGAACAGCTCTAATTTCTTATGCATGTACCTAAGCAGTACATTGATGCTGACATTAGTTAGGACTGGTTTGTGCCGAATCTGGCCAAACAAGTCGAAAGATTTGTGGCAAACTGTACCACATGCCACACATTTCATCCTGGACATACGCTTAAGACACTGAAGGCCTCATTGCCCCGCCCCTCTGAGCCCTTCAAGGAACTCCATATAGATTTTATCGATATGGTGAACATATGCAGCACATACAGATATGCACTTTTAGTAGTGTGCCCATGTTCCTGATGATTGAGCAGGACTTTGTGTTAATGCAGACAACACATCTGCAGCGAGGTTCCTCATGACAGAGGTGTTGCCCAGGTGGGGCATATGTTAAGTTCTGAGGTCCAACAATGGGCCACACTTTGTAAATGAGTTCTTTGGGGTGGTAACGCATTCACTAGGAATTAGACATAAACTATGTACTGCCTACCACCTGCAGGCAAACGGTATGTTGGAATGGTTAAATTGTTTACTAAAAATAAAGTTGGCCAAGCTTTGTGATGCTCTCAAAAAGAGCTGTCTCTACTGCCTGTCCTTAGCCCTGTTCAGTCTGCGCAACCAGCCAAGCAAGGACTACCACCTGTCACCCCATGAAGTGGTGATGAGACAGAGAATGCATACACTAGCTGCGTCTGATGCACATAAAAGTGCAGATTTATGGGCGGATGAATTTAATGTATATCTTAAGAATAAGAATATGTCAACCTGTGCAAACTTCATTTCTTCACAGATAGACATCAAGGTACACAATCGGGCCCCAACATACCAGCAAAACACAGCAACGGAAGAACCTATCCAGCTACAACCAGCAACAGAATCTACGCCAGACAGCATACACAACGTTGGAATAAACCAAAGCTCACCTGACCTTTTTGGAGTGGAAAAAGCAACACCAACTGCAGCAGAACAAATAAAATCATTGCACCTGGGTGCATCTAATAGATCTTCACAAAGATACAAGTACTGCACCACAGCATTGATGAGCAATAGATGTTGGGACTCAATCAAGAATCAGCAGTAAAAACTGAGCATTTATAAAAAGAGACTCTAGAAAAATATAATAGGAGAATGAAGCCTTTTGGGTACAGAAGAGCAAATGCAGCATACAATATTCAAGAAGCTATAATGAATAATTGTAGAAATGCTACGAATGTGTGTATAGGGATATGTTGTCTATTTTTCTCTTTCCTTCTCTCTTTTTCATGAATTGAATAATTGAAATTAGGTTTTAGAGGTAGTAGGCATAATGATACAAAAGTAGAGAATGTACTTAGCACCTCAAGACTTTCCTCTTTTCTTCTGCCTTCACTCCCCTTCTCCCCTGCTGATCTGTTCTCTCTTGGCACTGTGTGCCTGGCCACCCTCTGTCCTCCGGGCCCAGTTACCTGCTCATCCTGCCACCCTCCCGTACTGCCTCGGGCCACCCCTTGCACTGGGGTCTGTATCTGTACCCATAAAGCCCCCCCCCCTTTTTTCTTCCTGCACTTATCAGACCTACCCTGCCTGCTGCCTTAAACCTAGCACTTGCAAATTGCTGGCTGCACTAAAACTGTTTGTTGCCTTTATTATTTATTTATTGTCATTTATCTGTTTCTCCTCTGCTTCACGCTTTCCACTTCTCCCCCTTCCATGTACTTTTCCCCTCCCCTTCTCCCATGCACTTGCGCGTACTCAGTGTCACTGGGCCTAGTAAGATTGCTGTTTTGTTCTCCTCTGTTCCCCTCCCTTGCCTTGTCGCGCTCTGAAACACTTGTGTACGAGCGCAATATAAATAAAATATCAATATCAATAAGAAATAAAAATATCAATAGAAATAACTTTGTGACCAGACACAAAAGACAACTAAATTAAGAATAAAATAACATATTAGATGAGCACCATTCGAATGGTACCAATATGTGCTATGACCTTACGAAGGCCATTAGCAGGGTCCAGGTAAATGAGTTATGTTACATATATGGGACTATCCCACATGCGGTTGGCACCCCAGATGGATCTTATCTAAGGAAGTGCTGGCATTAGAGGTAGAGTGCTGCACATTTGATAATTTGTAGAATGCAAGGGCAGTTTTAGGGACAAACAGTTTAAATAAAGATGGGAAGAAATTCCAAATGTGGACGTGAAGGGATGGGGAAATATGAAGAAGCACAGTGTGCAGCAAAACCACAAATGACCATAGAAGGTGCAATGTTCGGTAACAAGAAATGGGTGAAGGGGCAGGCAGTTTGTAACGTAGAGGAATATTGGGATTTACAGAAGAAGAAATAATGCAAACTTATGAAAGCTGTAGAAATGTATGTGCATTGCATGTAAACAGGTTGACCAGTCTACATCAACATGAAAAACATGTTAAAGTACAGAAACAAATTTGATCTTTATTTTGTTTCAGGGGCAAAGGAAGCGTGCCAGTTGGAAGTATTAACAACTGCAATCAAACATATGTGATGCCAGCATTAAATGAAGGAACCACCACAGTCTTGGACATCCTCTGACAAAGTGGAATGAAGGTCTACTTCTGCCTATCACCCGCATGGAGCAGGCTTTGCTCATTAGTAACATTGCATGCCTCTGTGATGATGATTCCAGAAAGTAATATAAAATTGCCCAAAGGACAATCCCGATTCCCTGTATCGCCCCCAACAGTCGCAGGACAAACAAATTCACAATGAGCGGAAAGACGTGGAAGATTGATTTACTTTTCAAAGGAAGCAGACAAGGGCTAAGGAAAAGACACCAGCACAATATAGGCTGTTTTAAAAAACGGAAGCATTCTTCACATCACAGCTAGCTCCTGGTGTTGGAACCTGATGGAATTTTTAAATGCTACGGAGAATGGTCTTAATGCAATCTGTGAGCAACTCTGTGCACTCAGGCTCATAGCACTGCAGAATCGAATGGTGCTGGACTTACTAACAGTGATGGAAGGCGGTGTCTGCAGGAAGATCGACCGCACTTGCTGCACCTATGGGTCTCCTAATGATGCAGATAATGGAACACTAACCCTTGTAACCAAACCAATGGTGAAGTTTAGAACAGACATGGAAATAGCAGAAGGAATCATTAAAGATGACATGACGACTGGCTAGCACCCCTTACTTCATGGATGTCCCAGTGGCTCCTCAATTTCTGCTGAGTCCCGTTTGCTATTCCTATTATCTTGATAATAATCAGGTGCACATATCAAATAAGAATGACTTGTTGTGTGTCTCATGCAAATACAATTAACCAGCTTGCAGTCTTGACAGGTAGTGCACTCCTTGTTGGAAAGAGGAAATCTATCAAAAGACCTGCAACCAAAGGTAGGGGACATAAAGATGTATACACATTTGCCTAGGAGACACCCCCTGGTCACCACCCTGTTCCAGAAAATTATTTAGAGTGCTACATAGATACCACTGCAGATTGGCAAACAGTTTCTTAAATTGCAGCCGATGGGATTATGGCATATGTGGAGGGGATTTAAGAAATACATGCAAAGAATGGGTGCCCAAGAATGTATGAGTGGCAACAGAAATATGAAAGATAACATGCGGAGAGATTCGTACCTCATGGAATGAAAGGGGGGAAGGAATGTTGGGCAGTACAGTAATGCTGGAGACTACATCCAATGTCCTAAACATGCTTTAACATATAAACCACAAAGGTCACTGTGAAAAATGCACACAGCTTAGAAGTGAGCAGCCCCACACCTCGAGACTTCCCTGAGTAGGCCCAGTGAAACACAAGTATCTTTGCACAAATCTCACACTAGAATATAACCTCAAAACGTTAATAAGTATAGCAGCATTTAATGGTAGACAGGGAAACAGTAAGGGGTATTCACAATGATAGCAAATTATGATGAATGTTCATACTAATCAAATGAACAGTACATGTAGGCCTCAAGACCTAGTTAGCCATCTCTGAAGCATGAATACCCTCACCCGCTCAGCAGAAAACATCAGTCAGCCCCTTGCAGAGAGAGATGCACACATACCACATTTCAACTTCCCACAGCAAGGCTAAATGCACCACAGTGACTGGTTAAGGCAAGGGGGCCGAACTTCTTCCCAGGCCTGAGTTGCAGGAGTGAGGTCATGATATGATATGATATGATAGGTTACTTATAACGCGCTTAATACCCAGAGGTTTCTAAGCGCGGACCCGGGGATCGAACCCATGTTGCTCCGTGTCATCTTGTTTCCAAGGCAAGCACGTTGCCGTTGAGCTATCCTCCCGCGACATGAAAAAGCAACAAAGAAAGACATCAGACCCCAGAGCTAAAAGACAAAACACTCACACCGATTGGTCAAAACACATCAGTTTAGCTAAGTTCCCAAGACTGTGTTCAAAAGAGATATAACAATGTATACTCCTAGGCAGTACATCAATACTTACCATAATGAAGGTCACAAGTTGGCAAGAACCGAACAATGAGCAGTGAAGAATATGCCTGTTAAGACAGAATGATCAGGGAGCAACACTGCCCTCTGTAGGAACATTCTCACTTACAGAGCTCCAATTGCTAAGGAAGGCGCTACGCAAAACACCATTATACATGAAGTAGAATTAATTAGGAGTTCGTGATTTTTATGGAAACTCATGAACAGCCCTCACAAGACATACATAATAGTAGCAAGAGCAAACTTATAAAGTCACAAGTTGCATAAGCACACATATGTATATATACATATATTCATGTAATTGTAAGAGAATGAAGATTTGCAAGCAGCTAGACCCCCAGCGCATAAGAGCAGCGGCAGGGCAAATTTAATCATGTGGAAGGAAGGGGAAGCAAGTAATGTTTCCAACAATCTGTTGCAAAGTTGAACTGGCGATGAACAGTTCACAATGGTGAGAATGGTAAGACGGTGCCAACTGATTAGGTCAATGGGAAAGGGATGTAAAAGTTATATTTTCAATGTCACACTGTCGCATCTCACACAGGGATTGATTGAACTGTACTCAGTCACTCACTCCACGCATACTCCTCCTGTAACAGCCAATCAAATGTTAAGTTCAGCTGATATAAGTTTAAACAAGTGTTATCCATGTGAAAGGAGATGATCTCAATATCCAACAGACCCTTGAAAATGTGAACAAGCTATAACACTTGTTGTCATTTCTCTTCTGTAATTTACTATAAAACTAGCAATTTTTGTCATATTGCTGAATGTCTTTTAGATCATTCACGGCTTAGGCTGTGTTATAATACATTTTGTTTTTCTCTAGTTAGGACGAAATGTTCGAATTAAAATTACCGACCTCACCAAAAGACCTAAAACACACACCACGAAAAGTTGTAACTACCAAAAGTTCGAACTTTTTGTGGTATGTGTTTAGATGTTTTGGTGGGGTCGGTATGAAAAAGAAAATGAAAAAAAGGCTGTGGGGGGCTGGTGTCCTCTGCCAGCCCCCCGTTAGAACAACAAAAAAAACAGGGGCTGCGGGGGTGTCCCGCGCAACATTCCGCTCACTATACTACTGAGTATAGTGAGAGGGGATTGCGGGGGACACCCCTGCATCTTCGCATGGGAAATGTACGAACATTTTGTATTTGTGCATTTCCCATGTGAACATTTCGGTCACGGGAAAATCAGCCGTGGTAATTTCACACAGTTCCCTTTTCTCATATTTTGTGCATTCTTTTTTGATGTTTTGGATTGATTTGTATTACTTGGAGTAGGACTAGCCTTACATACTCTTTACACTTACCTTTTTTAAAATGTTTATATAAAAGCAACATATACATATTGGACTTTGCTGTCCTTAGTCTTGGCAGCCTCAAGACCTTTACAAGACCCCTTCTATCCAATTGGTGACCCGGTCAATTAATGTCTTCACTATACTTAGGATATCCTGTGCACCTCTCAAGCTTTTCATACATCCAGACTATAGATTTACATGTCATTGATTTAATTTTTCCTATCATTCGTTCCCTTCCATTGTTCCTTTCATCCTTTCTTTACCTTGTCCATCTCTATTCCCCTTTTTCATTTACCTCCAGCAGACTAGGTCTGACGATCCCTGCATGGAAATACAATACGCGTAAGGCTTGTACAATGATAGGCGATTTGAGACTACTTTGGTGGTGATTTGCCACAGCATACTGCTAATAAATTAATACATTTCTTTACCAGCCTATCAATGCTTGGACTTTTGAGAATGTTGCAAATATCACAAAAGATATAAAAAGCTCAGGCGATTCAATGCAAACTTCTTTTGGCAATAGATGTTTTGCTGACCTCCTTTTTTCGTCGAAAACTGTGGCTTCAGATGGTTCTGTGGCCATCTTTATCCCCACTGGTAGGTCAGCACTATTTCAGGCAAACATCAGTACCACGACTCTATGAGTATGTCATGGGAGCAGTGGGAAGAGCACTAGGTGTCTGTGAGTGTCAAAGAGTACAACCAGCAATGGACATGTGGATCAGTGCTCACAGCATGAATTTAAGGGCCATCAATGGACAGCGGGTCACCTTCTCCCAAACCTCACATCAGCAAAGGCAAGGAAAGCAGCCACTTATGACATTCACCAGCAAGACACCTTGTGTATGGAAGGGTTTGACAGCAAGTCCCTCAAGGGAATGTAAAGGAGATTGTAGAACATTCCCTTACTTTCCGTGGTTTACAAGTGGGCGTTTTGGCTGCTGATAATGAGCCAAATGTTGTAGCTATCTTGATGCAAGGTAAAAACATGCATGTGCCCTGCTTTGCACATGTTCCCCATCTTTTGCCGAATTGCTTTATAAACTGGTACCCAGCACTAGGTGAGATGCTTAGTGCGGAAACAATGTTCCTACCTTTTCAACTAAAGTGCTGAAATATGTTAGGAAAGTTGCAGTCATGACACCAACCCTATTATGACCATCTAGAAACCACAGTGTTGACTAAGTGCAATTCAGCAGTCCATATGCTGGAGCATCTGTGTGGAACAGTGCAATGCAGTGACTGGTTTTTGTAACCAGAGCAGCTTGCAACTGGATGGTGCTAAACTATTTACAACACAGTGGACCATGTTGTACACTCATTCTAATTTCATGCAGACTTTTGAAGAGACTTCATAGTGGGTTAGCCTGTATGCTACATCACTCAACAAGGTGCTGTGACCGGTTTATCTCCTGGAATTAGAACTATCCAAACATAATACATGAACGTGAAATGTTTGTTGTTGCAGAAGCAGCGCGACTGGGCACGAAAGTGCTATTGAACTTCCCACATAATCCATGCATTATTGCTTTGAAGGGCAATATGGAGTACCTTTTGGGATCTTGCATTAACTCACGGTTTGAAGTGCAGGTGGCACATTTGGACAGCATGTGTGCAGGGAGGGTGAGAAAAATGATACTCTACAACTCCTTTCTCAATATCCAAACAAAACCCACAATGGAAGCAGGAAGCAAACTGGGCCTAATAAAGCCCCCTTTCTGACTGGTTAAACTCCACTTATTGTGTGTCAGGCTTAATGATTGGATGGTAGGAATCAAACCCCACCTGGCACCCATAATCTTTGCCCTTGTTAAAGCCTGCAGTAATCCCAGTGGTTTGAACCCACTCTGAAATGTTTTGTCTTCCCACAGGTCAGGTTTTGGGTAATTCAGGGATCTTCTAATATCATGCTCCTCTACATTCTTGACCTCCTTGCAAGTTTTGTAGTATTGCAAACAAAGTTGGTAAACTGCCCATAATTCTATTCCAGTCACTTTACAAGCACTTTAAGCACCATCATATTCTGAGTGTGGAGGTAAAGTTGAATAAAAAAATCTGTAGATCCTGACTGGGGGTGTTTCTCTCAACTCTACCTCCAAACAATGGGTGGAAATAGCACTCAAAGTAATCCTCTAAATATCCAGTGGAGTCCCATGAGCTCCTGGAATGGAAATTAACACCATCATTTGGCCGCTCATATTCTGGAATATGTACTGCTATTATCAGTGGCAGAAACAGTAGTTTGAAAGAATGTCCATGGGAAATGACTCCAAACGTATGAGGGTTTGTGTGTTGTCTTTCAGGGTTCATCATGCTTCCCTAAACTGTGTTTTGTTTCATCTGACCTATCTGTTCCTCTAAACTGTGTATAGTTGGTCCTGACTCATAAGCAAATGCAAACTGCATTTCTTCTGGCTTACCCAGCACATACAGCAGCTGCTCTAGAGGAACTAAAAACCCTCCTGCTATATATCTCCTCCTACCTCTGGTACCTTTAGGTGGTCCAGACATGTTTGCATTCAAGATGTTATTTCTCCTTTCACTGACAATAAATGTCACATGTGTGTGCACTTTCTTGACTACAAATAATTCAAACATAATGTATTTGCAACTTTGAAAGAAATACGTATTTGATCTGTACCAAAAGTGGGTGCATTGAGTTACAGACGCCAAATAAAACCGTCTCCTGCCTGCAAAGAATGAAAAGACCTTTTTTACATAAGCAACAACTATTTTATCTGGCCACAAAAAGATGGCTTACTAAGTTCTAAGTTACAGCCAAAAAATGTGATCTCCTGACAAACACAGGCTCCAAACAATTCTGTCATGTCAGTTTATTTCATGCAAGGTAAGTAGTGACAAAAGAATGGCCTATCATATTTCATTTTTCTGCCTTTACCTGAACTAGGTCCTATTTTAATTTTCTATTGCCTCCTCAACTCGATCCGATCAATATTCTACCTCAATTAGGCTATGGTCAATAGCATCAGCAATAGTATATTACTTCAGCTGATGCGCAACCCTGTGCATCTGCCTGCAAAATATTAAATCCCTCTAATGTGCCCTGAGAAAATCACTGATGTTTACACCAAGATGTTTTACAAATTTCCGGATGTTCTCACTGAATAAGACTAAAAAAATAATATTCAGGTTTGAAGCATCACAGTGGACTAGTAGAATATTTTGTTGAACATGTCGTGTTTTGCAGAATTGTATCCAGCATCAATTTCTAAGGAATGTTAATAAATGCAGGTTTCTATTCCGAGGATTCTCGGAGACCAGCAATGTGCATTATGGCAAATGTAGGGCAGAAAAGTGTGCATTCAATTTATTTATTTAGTGTGTAATTTAGTTAAATAAAAACAATTTTTCATCCATTTTACATGTTAAAGTCATCATAAGGAAAGAAAGAATAAGTAAGAAAATACACCTGCTATTACAACAAGCACTATTACAACTACATAAACACTCAGTTCCCTTACATTCAAAGATAGCATTTGATTAAAAAAATTAAGAGCATTCAAAACATCACATCAACTACATAGATAAAACTCCATGTAAATCCAATCCCTACACTTTTCACACTTTACAATTAAATAGAGTTAAAACACTAAAACATTGCCATAAAAGAACCAAACTAATTAAGACTTACAAAAATGTCATACGAGTTTAAAAATCATCCAATGCCCAATTATTCACAAGAATAAAAGACACAACACATTATCTTCCTATAATTAAAATCCAGCCATTCTAAAATGTCAGTACTACCTACTAAATATCTGATCTAAAAGATGCATTGCCACTATTGCTAGGGCTGCCGTTGGTTCACAAAGGAGCAGATGCCAGAGTCTTTCCTGAGCCGCATCCTCTGAAAATACCCAAAATGTCCCCAGGATATCCCCTCGAAGCATATCAAAATATATGCATAACAAAAACAGAAGATGGAGGGATTCCATATTTACTATACATAAGGCAAACAACAACCCCCACCGAAAACCTAACTCCACGGTCAGTGGCAAACCATACATATTTATACACAAAGGAGAAAAGGAACAAAAAACCTAATCTGGTGAATAACTCATCTGTCTAAGAAGTGGTGTTTAGAAATAACCTATAACCATTGGTCCTGAAAAAATGGACTTGGTACACAGCATACTTTCATAAGTTTGACTGTTTTAATTATCATTCTCAAAATCAATATAACACTACTAAAAATAGATTTTTTTAAAACACAATAACCCAAGATTTGACCCACATGGTGGGTATAACATCAACCTATTGGGATAAATGACACCAACAGTTCACAATATATAATAGTTCAACAGACACAGGACAATTACAACAACCTATGTATTAAAACAAAGTGTCAATTCACAAAACCATATCCCGACATGTTTCAGTTCTTTGCAGCTTCTTAATGCTTGAACATTCTTCAGGGGGAAACTTTACACAACAGTTTTCACCACCATTCAATCCCGGGTTAGGGTGAGGCGATCCAACAAGTAGGGCCACCTACATAGGACAACAACAAACACCAATAAAGGAGACAGTGAGCCCAGTTCTTAAAGTAACTCCGAAAAACAGCTCTAGGATACACCACAATGGTGTCTAAACGGATAAGGTACAGGTCTCAACTAGGCCTGACCTTGGGAAAAATAGCTACTATACCTCTAAATAGGACTTGGGTAGCGCTAATGTCAAAGTCAAAACAATAGCAGGACATTTCTTAAATCAGTAGCCCACTGGTTCAGAGATCTGTACAGACAATAAAATAATAAACAGGGAAACAAATCCAAAAATAGACCATGTTAAAAGAAAACAAGCGTGGAAAATACCAACACACACCTATGTCCAAACAATATGGCTTAATCCCATCACCTTTAGTGCACCTTGACATGCAGCCGTTGCCCACTAACAACATTAGCCAGATATCAAACCGTATAGTGTCTATAACATATAGCAAGTGCCATCACCTTTTATTATGTGTACTGAAACCAACCAGGGTGCAATTACCTCAATCACAATATGACAACTGATTCAAATTTTGCCATTAAGTTGCCAACAGCACCTCAGCAATACTTGACCAAAGATGGTACAATACAGTTTCTAATATTTCTATGGAGACAAGTGCAAGACATGAACACGTAGTTACTTAGGACAATAAATTTCTAATGTCTGGATCAAACACACTACAAACAACAACAGCATTTTACCATGAGATCTAATTACCTTCCAGTGCAAGGAGTTAGACTCTCCTGACACCGATCCCACTCGTGTTTGCCACCGTGCACGCTCTGATACCGTGCCATTAGGCACAAACGCTGTATGTCTTCAGAAAGTAAACATAAACAACGGACTAGCACACTGGCTCGCCCGATACGAAACGCTATGTAAACACATCAAAGAAAGGGTAATTTCCAAAAGAATGATGATGATATATATATCGCCACATCCATAAGTCAAAAATAAAAGAAATAATTAAAGCACCAAATGCTGAAACAGCCGAAAAGTAACTTCTACAAAGAGAGACGCCATCTTGGAACGGGTAAAATGGGAAAAACACACCCCTAGTACATAGGAATGGTAGAAAAATTAAGACTGAATTGCATGATGGTAAGAAATGTATACACAATAGTGCATTCATAAAAATGTATTTTAAGTTATTGCAATTCATTTTGGACATGAATGATATGGCAGTTCAAACAAATACGCTAGAACCAAGAATTATGAAAATTCATGCATAATTATGCAAGAAGCTTTGAAGTTAGAACATCACGCCTCAGGGTCGGTAGATGTCACAAATGGAAAAGAAGATATATGTTAGCATACTGTGCATTAATATATTATTTACAACAGACAAATCTGTATCAAAAGTGTTTAACATCAATACATCCGAATGGTAGAATCACAGCACTATATATCCGAGGGGTATCAAAGAAATCTCGTATATGGCAGATTGTCAAGAAACAAATTAGAGCTAGCGCCTTATGATAAGAACTCATATATTCACATGATGCCACTCCACTTCCTCATTAAGACCTCGAATGTGGCTCTGGCATTTATAAATCATCTTTTGTTAAAAATGTAAGAGTCTATGATCAGTCTCTTGTTTGGTGGAACCATGGATCTTTTTTAAGATGACCCATCTGAACTCTTCATGTGTGTGCTTCATTTCCAAGAAATGTTTTACTATGGGGGTTGCAATAACTTGATTTTTGATACAACTTCGATGTTCAGTCATTCCTGTCCTACATTTCCTATTGGTTTTTCCAATATATTGCAAATCACATGGACATGTTATCAGATAAACCACATTTTCTGAATTACAATTGGTCATTTCATTCAATACCCAAGTACAAGATTGATTCAGCTTGATTTGTTTGGTCTCTTCTGTGTATCCACACATCAAACAATTACCACACGGAAAATGGCCTTTAACAACTGGAAGACCCCATAAAGTGGTCTGTCTAGGTGCTGATGTTTGTTTCACCGTTATGTCATTCCTAATGAGCATATTTCTTATGTTTTGGCTCTTTCTAAAGGTATCAGAGGCGGAGGGGTAACCCCATCTACCTTTTTCCAAGCTTTCTTTACAATTCCCTTTATTTTGTAGGACAAATTGGAGAAGGTATTAACAAACACAATACCAGTTTTTTTGCTTTCTCTTTCCAAGGGAGGGATTCCATACCCATATTACAGAATCAGCAAGTTCTTTCCGCCTGATGTATCCGCTGTCTTGCACCCAGCACTTCTTTTGTAAGATATAAATGTAGTTTTAAGCGCAGCATTGAAAATCTACATTTCCTCTAGGGATGCTTTTGCATAAATGCTCCAATCGAGTTAACTCTTCACATCATAAATAAAGCAACTAAGGATCTTAGAGTTTGAAAGCCTTACGCTGTTCTCTGTCCAGTCATACTCATGCAGGTGCTTCTGCAATTTATGGGGGCAAGTGATTTGATCCTCATCTTTTACATCTATTTGTTTCATAGGTTTTACACATACAACTGGCCAAATTGATGAAGACTTAAACTCCAAAATACCTCTGGGCATCTCTGTGCACTTAATTTAGGCCAAAGCATACTTCCTCTTACACAATCGAATGTTCTGGTAATGTCTAACAAGGCCACAAAAATGTGTCTTTTCGCCATTATTGCCTGACGAGTCAGAAGAGCTATAATCAAACGGTTAAGTGAAATGCTAGTCCCTCTACTGAAGCCAGATTGATTTATATCTTGGCAAGAGACAGGAATTGCCAATTTCTGAAGATTCCCAAGAATAAAGGGCGAGAATATTTTGTAAGAGGCATCCAAAAGGGCTATCGGGTGGTAATTGGTTGGCTTCATCCTATCTCCTGCTATATAAGATTTTACCGAACAGCTCCTGTAAAATTCCCACCGGGTCTGAATTCAGGGTTAGATTGGATAATCCTGTTGGGCCCTGGAGCATTTGATTTTTTGCATTTCCCAATAGCCCTTTCAACATCTTCCAGATCCATAGCCAAAATATTCCAATTGAGTTGCTCCTGCCTCCCGTTTAAACACTGCACTTTAACAACTTAGTAATAACCCGTACCCAGTCACTACCAGCAATTGGCTGAGCCTGCAAGGATCTCTGCTTACCCACAGATGTGATCAACAACCAAAACTGTGAACCATTATTGGAGTTCAAACAGCAGAGCATTTTCTCAGCATCCCTTTGGTATTTCAGATGTCTATGTGCTTTTGCTCAATTAGAGTATTCATGTTTCAATCTTCTTAGTAAACGTGTACCCAGATGTCCCATTTTGCTTGAGACTCTAATTTGGCACCTGTAATTTTTTTTCCTCTAATATGTCAGCTCATCGTATTTGTGCCTATGAAAAAGATTACTGGCATCTTGTTCTAGCTGTCTCACTGATGACAGGCCTATTAGCATACTTAGTGCGGAAGGCACAAATCCCGCTGGAGCGAGGGCCAAAGATCCTCCTTCCTTAAAACATTCCGCAATCTTTTGATTGAATTGCTCCAGCATGCAGGGTCCCCAAATCACTACCTGATCCCTCTCTGACCTCAAAACTCATATTAGCAAAGTGCAATACATATTCATTTTCCATGGCGAGAGTAACCTTTAAAGGTCTGTGATCACTGCCTCCCTGGTCAAGATCGTTCAGACCCTCACAGCACTGAAATACGTCATTTCATAGAAAGATGTAATTAAAATTGAGCTAGAGAGATTACCGACTCAAGTATGTTTTGAAGGAATGTCACCAACTATATTGCCATTTAGAGTGTCAGATCCCAGGCATCCAATACTTCTCTAATAATACTGCCTCTTTCATATGTACTTGTCATAGCTACTTGTCGGGTCCTATAGTGATTCTCATCAAGACACTAAGGGGATGATTCATGGAATTATTTGCGCCAAAAAACAGATATTTGTGCGCCATTCTGCACACAAGTCCCTGTTTAACAAATAGGGATTTGCAGCCAGAATGGCGCACAAATCCCTGTTTTTCAGCGCAAAAATTCCACGAATCAGCCCATCACTATTTTGGTCCCCCATAACAATACAACTAGAGTCCTCAGTCATATAGCTCTCCAATGCACCTGATAGAACATTCAGAAATGGTAACAGCTCTCCAGCACTAGGGTTGAATTAGACATTCAACACAACACAAGACAAGTATCAAACCACCATTTTTTAGTAACCTTAGGTGACAATTTAATCCCCAAGATATTGAACTGGATAGTCCAGCCCCTTTGATGAACAGCAATTACCCTCGGGATGGATGGGGATGCAGACCTTAGTCATACATCAATAATAGAGCCAACTCAGAATGTTGACAAAAGGAAGACTGTTTTAATGTCGATTATCTAAAACAGGGAGCATAACGAACATCAACACAATCACTCGATCTTCAAACTCAAAGTACTTTAAGAAAAATCTGCACTTTTACAAGAAAAATGGGTCATCAATGACGTCTAAATCACATGTGTACTAACGTCATCCTAAGTGGCAAACCAAAAAAACGTATAAGCATGGGCTATTGGTTCTGAGTGAAAGTCTAAGTACATCATCCATACTAGTCTAAAAAGTGTAACTTTGTGATTGGGTACTTAACATCAGGTGGGGCAACTAAGCCCTCCCTATAAAAATGACCACTATGAACATCACTAAATACACAACGTCCCATTGGTTTACACACTATAGGACCACTGAATACGCAGGTGCTCTATAATTGGTTAGCACTCTATCCACCTTCAGTACTTTTCCACCTACGTTAGCAGCCTGCAGGCTGGCCATCCAGATGCTGGTGAGGTTGCCTTAACTTTAGCTTCCCACCAATTAGCATATCAATCCATCATCACCTCAGTGGTCTACTGGCAATTAGGCCTTTGAACTTCATCCTTGAGAGTGTTCTTAGCTCTGAGGAAATTAGGGAGTGAGAAGCACAGTCTGCCTTCATGCGTAGTTGTGACTATCTCGTTCATCCAACATCATGCCTCCATGTGACTAGAGACCATAAAATAGAGCCTTTTTGTGTATTTAATATTATTTTCTAATAGACCTCTGACGTCTTTCTTGTTATGTTCATTCCTTTCGAACAGGAGGCTTGTTCTTTCACATGATTTTGTATCCAAAGTCAATTTACTCCAGTTTTGATTAGACCTTGGCTTCTTGGCTCGCTCAGCCTCACCTTTCACTGATACTCTGCTCATAATTCAATGTCTGCTTTTTAACTGTGACACACTGAACTGGGGCCTTTTTGCTAATGTCCAACCTGCTATAATACGTTTAGTGGAAACATCCATAATTCTCTCATTCCTATGTATGTATACGTTGGCACTTGCTGCAGTCTATTTACTATAAGCTTAGAGCTAGCTTCACAATTACTTTGCTGGTTGCGTTTCTTCTGCATCTGTACACATGTAAAATTATTTGATATCTTCATCTGTTTCTGTTGCATAAGCTTCTTCACCTTGAGCCCAAGATGTCACTTATCCTTATTGCTTTCTTGATGCCTTATAGAATATCAGCATCCTCTATTCACTACATCTCTTGTATGTACTTCATCTTCAGCTCAATGTAACATGTACTTGGCAATGGTTAGTGATGCTACCATTCATCCTTGCCATTTATTGGCTTTGCTTCTTCAGGGATTTCATTCAGATGGCCATCATATTTCTTTCAATGCAGATATGGTTTTCTCAATGGGTACCTTGGCTCCCAGATTCTCTTAGGTACTGGCCCTTTCACTGGTACTGGACTGAGTCCATACTCTGCTCTTTGTCGATTCAGCTGTTCTGTATACGTCACATACTCTGGTTTCCAGCATACAGGTAAAACATACGGGTCGATTGAGGTGGGGGTACTTGGCTCATCCTCTACAACATTACTGAGCTCTAATGATAATTTATCCATTAACAGCGTACAGTCCATTCGTAGTGCACGTAGACGTCCACCAAATTGTCTCGATTTATCACCCTTTTTAGCAGTTTTGTAATGGATGGTATATCTTTCAAGTAACGGGGTGTCAGTTAGCCATGTCTCTTGTAAGGAAATAAAATTGCGCTGTGCCCATGAATCATAATCGGTGGCTAAGTGGGTGATGCCCAGCGTGTTCCACAAGGCCACTTTGAAGTTGCATTTTCAGCTTACATATGTGTCGAGCCATTGTTGGCATGCAATGTATTTAGAATGCAGGGGCAATAATATGACACTGATCTTTCAACCATTGGGTAACCTAACCCAGTCCTGCTTCTCCCCAACTTTCACAGACTCGAGGTTGTCGCAGGACAGGGGCCAACTCACTAGCCCCTTTTAATTTCTGGAAGGCTGGACTGGGTTTAACTCGAGTAGTTGTTAATCTCGTAACCTACATTTTCTAACATAGAGGCTTCCACTAAAACTAGACCTCTGATTAGTTGTGACATGAAGCCCAATTTCACTACATCCACTCGTGATTGGTCAATAAATTCAACTTGTGTCAGGACCGAAGAGCTAATCGAGCTCAACTGTGGAATTTCCCCAAGAAGAGCTAAAATAGATTGCATATTTAGGGGAAATATACAGCTGATTCTAAAATGACGCTCTATATACATGTAAAACATGTCATTTCCCAACATTCCTCCCTTCCCAGCGATAGGGCCCTCCATTAGACCAGCATAGTGAATTGGCACTTGGTCTTGCAGTCAACTAGTGCACTGCACTGCACTGCACTGCACAAGATGTAGGGCCTCATTACGACCCTGGCGGAGTGGGTTTACGCCAGCGGTATTCGCGGCGGACCCGTCCGCCCTACTACGAGTTCCCGTAGCGCCATGGAGCGTTTTCCGCCTGGTTTTTCCGGGCGGAGAAATCCATGGCGCTACGGGACCTTGTTGTTAATTACGCCACCGTATTTTACGGTGGCGTAATTAACGCCTTCCCCACTCCCATTATACCCTATGGGGCAAAAATGGGAATGGGGAAGGGTAAAATGGGGAATGGGGATTTACCGCCCCGCCAAGGTCGGAATGGGGCGGTAAATCCGCCAACCCCCATGGCGCTATCGGCAGCTTTCCGCCGTGCTCCATGGTGCATATTGCACCACGATTTCCGCCAGGGTCGTAATGAGGCCCGTAGTGTTTTATATTGTGAAGATGCCGAATGATAAAACCTGTTGATGAGGGGAATCTTTGTAGCCCTCCTGTTCCTACCCAAAAGCCCACCCACACACTCCATGGTTGAAAATGGTGGTATGGGCCGAGACAGCAGTGACTGGTATGCACGCATAAAATATGTTTCCTTTAGAAGAGCCAGGAGGTGGTGACCAGCCAGTGGAGAGGGGAACAACAGGATCTCTCCTGAAGTATTTCTACCGTGTGACATGCACTCTTTCAGGAAAGCACACACCTGCAACAACCACTCAAAACTGGTCGACATACTGCTGGCATCAGCTCACTGTTTCTGGCATAGCATAGCCTTTTTCATAATGTTTCTTTTTTTCTTATAATAGCTCTGGATAGCTTCAGCCTGGCACAAACAACAGGAATGGATGAGCATATCTGAAATGCCATGGTGCATAATGGGGCTCTCATGTTGGCTGTTACTGACATCCCCCATGTTCCTCCTCCAATCTTGATAGTGCAAGATTGCATTCCCCACCTTATTCGAGCTGTGATGGCTTCTCTTCCTGATGCCCCTACCGCCCTACACAACCTTACCACTGAGTTGCAATATCCTAGAAGACTCTGACCTATGACAATGTCTGCGAGTTTGTTTTTTCAGCAGGCGTAATAATGCAAAGTTCCAGACTGGCAACTACACACATTTGCACAGTTTATAGTGTTTTTCCTGTTTTTACGACATTGACATTTTTTACCCACACCACTGTTGTAGTGAATGACGTTTACCCGCCTATTTTTGTTAGGCTAAAAATCATTGCACATGTGTATGTGCATGAAGTTTACAACAATGCCTCTGTCCTCCAAATGAAATATGTCTAAAGAGGCATAACCACACTTGCCTCCATTTGCATATTACGAGAAGTCCCAAAAAGCTTTTTTTATAGTTCAACAAGAATGAAAAAATTAGTTCTTATACGCGTGTCTGTTTTGAGGGCAGAGACATACCCATGGAAAAGTAATGCCGAAGTGTAAGGAGTACGTTAGACACGGAAGGGTAGGTAATAACTACAGACAGGCAACAAAAGCAGTGAACAGAAAGGGGCAGAGTATACAGACAAGACAAACACTTAAGGTTCCCACTTGGGGTTTATGCAGAATAAGGTAGTTGTTTCCCCAGTGTGAGGGGAAAATCTAACCTTCTGAGCTGGTTGTTATTACATTACCCACCATGCCATGCATGCTCAAGGAATTGAGCAGCGGGAATGGGCATCTGTTTCTGGACCTTAAGGCACGTACAATCAAACAATATTCACAGGATTGAAGCCTGTAATGGCCCAACAGGACTGGAGCAGTGATTGCCCCCCTGAAACAGGAAGCAGAACACTGTTAACAAATACGGCACAATGGACAAGGCTGAGACACGACAAAGAAAAAGGACAGAGATTGCCTTCCAGGAAACCCAGTAGCCAAATTCTTGACAAAGGAATTATTTGCGTAGCACCAATAGGGCGTACTTTTAGTGACGTCTGAAGTAGTCATTTTTGAGGAAGGGCTTGGATGCCCACCTGACAGTGTTTACCCAATCCCCTCACTCTGTTACCATATACAGATATAGTACCTATATTAAAGTTACCTTTTCCTAACCAATAGAATTGCATTGCAACTTTTTAGTGTTACACGTCAATGATGACGAGTTTCCAGTATAAATGCTATAATTATTATGAAGTTCGTTGGAGTTGAAGCGAGAAGGAAGATCGTGCCACTGCTGATATTCATAACTCCCCGTTTTTTGTACTTGTCATTAAACGGACTCCCTTTTCCAAACCGTTGAGTTGTCCTTATTGATTGGTGTTGGAGTATTTAATCTGCACCCACATCCATCTCACAGGTGCCGCTATTTTGTCTTAAAGTGCTTCTAAGCAAACCCCGACTCTATGGGCCGGTTGGGGGTCTCGGAGCACAGTGAAATTGTAAATATCAATTTCGAATTACTTTAAGGGCTATATTATGGAAACTATTTTATTTATTTCTGCTATGGGTTTTCTCTCGAATGTTTAAGACATCCTCTCCCCTAGGGCCTTTTTCTGCATCTTGTTCTTAGAAGTCGCCAACAGCACTTAGCATACTATAAATAAACATTTGAATACAACTTAAATAAAACCTTGAGCAAACAGATTTGATCCAGATTTATTCCAAACGAGCAAAATGTTTTATTCAGTGCTAAGTATGCATGAAGCAATGGCCTGTTTGTTCCAAAATCCTCAAAAATCGATAACAAGGCACTTGCATTTCTCTCACCGTGTAAACATAAAGGACATTCTGACTATATTGATCTGAAATACAATGTATTTATTTATTTATTTATTTATTTATTTATTTATTTATTTATTTATTTATTTATTCATTGTGCATTTCTGAAGCTCTTAAACATCAAGTAAATTGTGTTTCTATATGAAATGTATTTGTATTTATATTTATTAAAGAGCTCTGTGAGCGGAATCACTGTGCATTAGCAATGCCAAGAGCGTGGGACAATTCGTTTGCCGGGTTTTAACGGTAAATAATTATCAGATTGTGGTCCAGCTGGTGGAGGGGAAGGTACAAATAAAAACACATTGACTGGGAACAACACTGATTGGCACTAAAATATGTACATTCTATTTATATGGAAGGTGTGGTTCAGGACAAGGGGTGGTATGATGTCTTGGAAGGGCTCTGACACCCATTCCATGGATACAAAGGGCTTTTTAAGGGCAGTGTTGAAAGCCAGAGTTGGGGATATGTTTCTGATTTTTGAGGGTGGCTAGCTTCAGTGGTGGGGAGCAAGAAGGGCAAAAAGTGTAAGCGGGAGGTAGTAGGGAAATTGGACAGGGAGCACAGTCAAATTGAACATGGCTTAAGACCACAGGGAGCGAGGTGCCAAGCAAAGGAAGACCGAGTTGGCAGAAGAGGTGGGGGTGGAGTAGTCCTTGAATGGATTTAAAAACAAGGAGGAGGAACTAGAAGAGGAAATAGTATTGCATGGAGAGCCATCTTGCGTTTAGGCAGTGGACAGAGGTGGAAGAGTAAGGGGGGAATTTGTAGAGAGTATACGTTGCAAAATAGAATTTTTTTCGGGTGTATTCCTCATGCCCTGTATCTTGCAGCAGAACCCCTGCATGAATACATGAAAGGTCAGGTTAGGTTTAAAATGGCCAGGCTCCTTTTGAGCATGTGATTATGACTCATATGTTCTGGCAGGGTCCTGTTTTACAGGGGTGTTTGCTTAAGGTGTTGAGGATGTTGTACAACATTGAACATTTGCCTGTGGCTGCTAATTGGGGGGCCATACATTTAGCCATTGTGAGGAGAACGAATTTAAAGAGCAGACCTTATATTGCATTATACCGCAATAAAGTTTACGTCAGGTGCAGGTGAATTGATCAAAAGCCTCCTGCTTACACTTTACTTTGCATGTGCGTATGAACGTATGCAGCTGGTTTCCTTTAGTGCCGACCTTGATGGGAAGTGATGGCATATTGTAGAAGGTACCGTAGAGCAATCCTTGTAGATAATGCAGCTGTTCTCCAAAGTGATACTGGCTTGCAGAAGGTGTCAATACAGTGTGGGGCTTTCTGGTGGGGCTTTGGTCTGCCTTCAATTGGTATTTCATGAAATGGGCAGCAGCATGAAGGACATCTTTGTAGGGTTCATAGAGAGGTTTGAGAAGATTCTGAGCCGAGCGTTTCCTGTGTGAAGTTAGAGCAAGGTCAGGCTGTGCAGGTCCGCTGAAGATTGATATTGGGAGGAAGGGGCTGCTCTTTGGAAGAGGTTTCTATTCGACCATGCCACCTGGATCTTCTTGCCACTTGCAGAGTATGTCAGTTGCAAGATGAATACCTCAAGGTGCATTATTGTCAGCCAGGCATAGATTTTGTTTGCTCTTTTGGGAGGAGAAGGCACTCAGTTATTGGAGGAAGGCACTGGATAGTTTCAATTGGATAAGTTCTAGGTTGGAACTGAGTTCAGTGGAGAAGCCTGTGCGCAGGTACAAAGTTGCTGCATATCTACTAACAAAAATAATTCAAGAGCATTTCTCTGGGCTAAAAGAATAAGTGTAAATTACCCACACATGTATGTCTGCCAATGGGTGTAGTCGTTTTAAATACATGCACGGGCTGAGAGGATAGCTCAACTGCAACTCGTTTGTCTTGGAAGAAAGACAACGCAGAGCAACACAGGTTCGACTTCAGGTCCTGCACTTCGAGACTGGTCCGCAGGTGTTATGCCCCTTATAATTATTTATTTATTTATTTTTTCATTTGTAAAGCACCTCACCCTGAGGCACCATGGCTCTGTTGCAGACCAGTTACATTTATGCACAGGCTTGAGTCATGACAGTAAATAAATCAACAATCAAAGGGAAAAGACATGGATTGCATGCAGGGCATTGTCTCGGTAGAAGATAGAATACGCAAAGAGACAGGTTTTCAGTGTTTTTCGGAAGACCCATTAAGAGTTCTCTGCTATTATAGCTGCTGGAAGGGAGTTCCAGTGGCTCACTGCGACTGTTGGGAAGCTTATCCCCCCTCCTTGGGTTCTTTTCACTCTTGGAATGGCACGTTTGTGGGCATGTATGGATCTTATTGACCTGTTGGGTTTAGCTCTTTTGATTTTCTGGGACAGGTATTGTGGGGCAGTCTTACTCAGGCATTTCTGGATGATAGAGAGAGCCTTGAAGATAATCTTCTCCATAATCTAGAGCCAGTGTGCCTTTTTTCTGGTGGCTGTGATGTGGCCCTTTTTAGTGATATTTAGTGCTGCTCTGAGGGCATTGTTCTATGTTATTTTTACTTTGTTTCGGTTCCTTTTGCAAGTACCTGCAAAGAGGACGGTGCAGTAATCCAGTCTCACCCCTGTAATTGCTCTGGCAATGTTAATGCAGCTTTCTTTGGTAGGGAAATGTCTTGCTGTGTTAATT
This sequence comes from Ambystoma mexicanum, assembly GCF_040938575.1. Taxonomy (NCBI): domain Eukaryota; kingdom Metazoa; phylum Chordata; class Amphibia; order Caudata; family Ambystomatidae; genus Ambystoma; species Ambystoma mexicanum. The sequence goes on from NC_090929.1 coordinate 835,947,906, forward strand.
CGTTTGGCTGTATAAACTGCTGATGAGGCAATGGCACTGACTTGTTTGTTGAGGGATAGGAAGGCATCCGGTGTACACCTAAGGTTTTTACTGCATCTGTGAGAGGGATCTGTATTCCATCTATCAGGAAGGATGTGAGTTGCAGACTGAGTTTCTTTAGTACTGCAGGGGAGCCTATCAATGGGATCTCCGCCTTGTTGCTGTTTAAGCATAGGTAGATGGTTGCCCTCCACGACTGTATTGTAGAGTGGAAACTCTGTTTAGCATAAGTGAGTCTGTGTTATAAGACCCTGTCAGGGGAAGGAGTATTTGGGTATCATCAGCGTAATTTGTGTAAGATATGCTGAGGTCACCCAGAAGATCAAATAAGGGCTTGATTAATATTTTGTAGAGGGATAGGACGCCACAAGGGATGGGTATCGGTGAGGCTCTGTCAGTGTCTGAGAAAACTCTCGTGGTCCTGCCTTCCAGGAAGGAGGCAATCCATAGCAAGGCTTCTTTGGAGAAATTGGCTGCGGCTGAGAGATGATGGCATAATGTTTTGTGGTCTACTAGGTCGAATGCAGCCGGTAAGTCTAGTAGGAGGAGTGTCAGTTTGCCCTCATCCCTGAAAGAGTCCATTTGAATCTTAAGACCTAGTAGTGCGGACTCTGTGCCATGGCCTGGGCATAACCCTGATTGCTGCATCCCAAAGATGTGATTGGATTTTAGATTGTGTTGCATCTGGTTGTAGGCTGCTTGGTCAAGGATCTTTAGCAAGAAGGGCACTGTGGTAATAGGGCGGTAGTTATTGGGCAATGAGGGGTCCAGTGTAGGTCTTTTAGCAATGGAAGGACCCAAGATTCTTTGAGTTTTGTAGTGTTTGTGGTGAATGAGGCATTAATACATTTTGTAATAAAGGGGACTAGGGCTGCTGAACAATCCTTTATGATTGCTGCTGGGCATATGTCTCCTTTGCATTTGGCTGGTTTTAGGTTTTTGAGGATATTGGCTGTTTCCAGCTCTGTTACTTCTCTAAAGATGAAGGGGGTTGCAGTATGTGACATAGTGGTGGGTGGAGGGGTTGATGGGGTTGGTCTTGATTAGTTTGCCTTTGATTTCTTTCTGAAGTAGGCAGGTTTTAGAGCGCATAGTTCATGTTGGTGCACCATGGTTCATCTTTATTGATCGGTGACGGTTGTGATGCAGGGTTCTCAAGTTCTCTAAGTATTCTAAATAGTTCTTGCGTGTTTGTTAAGACGGATTTCTGAACTCTGTCCTGGTGGCGCAGAAGTTCAGAAGGCCAACCTAATTACTTGGAACAGGGTAACCTCTGGATGAGCCAGACCAATCAAGGTAGCGATCGCGGCGGTCAAGACTAGGTCTCAAGAGGGGTGAGGGTGACTGAAAGCCCGCAATGAGCACACAAAGCAAGATCACTTACAAACTACTCCAAACAGTTGTTATATTAAAAATATATACACATTTATTTCAAGGCCTTTAAAACAATGACCGTAGCGAGAAAATCACAATATAACGATAGTAAACCAACACATACCATACCAACACAATATATATACAAATACGACAGTCTCAAGCGTTAGATGCACGAAATGGGTAGTCCACCTAAAAGGGAAGGAAGACAGGCAGTGCGAAATAATGCTTAGACCCAGTTCGCCTTCAGAGGCACCTAACTAGATGGAAGTCCGAGCCCTGCGAAGAGTGGAGCCTTGTGCTCAAAAGTACCTGTACGCGCTGGTGCCAACGGGCAAAAGGAGAAGCTCTTCGAGGGAAATCAGGCAGTTCAGTTTAGTGCACAAAAGAAGAAGAACAAGTTCCGCGACTCAAGCGCAGCCTTCACAGTGGGCAGAAGCAGAGCGCGAGTACGGAAAAGGGTGCTGTTTGACACAGCGGGGAAAAGCAATGGGATCCTGCAGGAGGGCGACCAGATCCTAGCTATGCTACTCACCTGTCCCCGATGCAAGCAGACCCAGGCTTCTCCGCGTCCGTTTCAGTAGCTGGCAGGTTCAGAAGAGCAGGGAACGCCTCGTCGTCGTGTTGAGTAAAAAGACGTCCCAATCGAAGAAACCCGCACAGTTTGTTACCACAGCAGGGCAACGGAGCGGCCGTGTGTATCTGAGCCAAATGTACACTACTCACTTCCGACCTGGGAACGCCAAGTGTACGAAGCGTGTGAGAGTGACCAGGACTCGAAATACTACACAACCTGGCGGCGGTTACAGAGCAAGACTCCCGTGTAAGCTGGTCAGTCAGCTGGATGGCCCAGAGACGCTTCCGAAGGCTTACTGGCAGGAGATGATGAAGATGCCGAGAATAGCTGTTCCCGCTATTCCAAGGGACGAAGCACCAGTACAGGCCTTCTGGTTCCATCGAAGGTGGAAAGGGTTTCACAAGGCGACAGCAGTGCAGAGGAGAAGTCCTTCAGCGGGTCACCAGCGATTCCTCGGTCCAGCCTCTTGGTTGCAGGATACTTGGCTCCTGTATTCCTTCGTTCGTGAGAACTCAGGAGATCGACATGGTAGTGGTGTTTCCAGCCCCCTCTTATCCACGGTTCCCTTCGCGCCAAAACGGAGGGGACCCAATGGGAGATCCGCTCATCAACACTCACACCATTCGTGGACAAATCACGGACCACGGTGGTCCCAGGCATTCACACCACCCTAGACTCTCTGGCACCCAGGATGTGTATTGGGACCAGACATCCCAGCCCACATCCTGGAGGCACAGACAAGACATGTAGAAGCCCACGAAAGCATCCGTGTTTCGCGGGAAAGTACATGCCCAAATAAGGAAGGCCCCGGGTCGGCTCGACCTGGGGAAGGTGAAGGGAGCAAGACGGTCAGCGGACAGGACAAAGGAGCCTCGTGGTCTGGCCATTTTGGGAGCCAGGCCACCATTTTGGGTTAAGCGCGGAAAACGCTCTTAGAACGCCAAAAGGAGCTCAAAACACAAGAAAATGATCGCTGCCACCATTCCCTTCCCTGAATCACTTGCACCGATCAGATACAATCCTAAACGAGTATCTAGGGCCTGTAGAAGGCTAGAGACCCAAGAGAGCTGTAATTTAGCTTACAGTGCCCTCTTGTGTCATGTTGCACGAAAGCCGCAACATGATAAAAGAAACTACGGGAAACAGCGTTCCCCGGTACTGACTGTCTTAAGGGCATGTCAGTTTCCCCGTAAGAAAGGAGCGAAAGCCCAGAGGAGTGCGGCAGAAGGCTGCACTTCTCTGGCAAAGTCGAGAACAAGGTGAAAAACAACAGCAAAAAGTTTAGGGGTTGCCACATGCAAGGAAAATTACCTACAATTACGAAATCTTTCCTAACACTCGCCCCTCCCAGACTATGGACAGGGGGAACTAATCCACCCCTGGATGAGTCTCTTGTTCAGGTCGGTTAAACATTCTGGACAACCCATCAGCATTGCTATGTTGGACACCTGGCCTATGCTCAATAGTGAAGTCGAAGCCTTTTAGACTTATGGACCACCTAAGCAACTTTGGATTCTCCCCCTTCATGTTCATTAGCCACTTTAAAGGCGTATGGTCAGTTTGCACAGCAAAGTGGGTCCCATAGAGGTAGGGCCTCAGCTTCCTTAGGGCCCACACAACAGAGAAACATTCTTTCTCTACCGTGGACCATCTGAGCTCTCTGTCCTTAAGCTGGCGGCTAATAAAACCAATAGGGTGTTCCTTACCCTTCTCATCTACTTGTGATAGTACAGCTCCTATCCCAGTGTCAGAGGCGTCCGTCTGCACGATAAAAGGTCTTTGATAATCAGGGGCCCTGAGGACAGGGGCCTGGCACAAGGAGTCTTTTAAGCCATTGAAGGCCTTCTCACACTCGTCGGTCCAAGTTACCTTCTTGGGTTTCTTCGGAGTTGTGAAGGCAGTCAGAGGGGCAGCTATGGTGCCATAGTCTGCCACAAAATTGCGATAATACCCCGTGAGTCCTAAGAAGGCTCTCACTTGGGTTTGCGTAGTGGGGGTAGGCCAGTCTTGTACTGCTTGTACTTTACTGGGAAGAGGCTGTATCCTCCCTCCACCTACTTCATGTCAAAGGTAAACCACTGAGCCTTGTCCAATCTGGCATTTACTAGCCTTTATGGTCAGGTGTGCTTTCTGAAGAGCCTGGAGCACAATCCCGAGGTGTTTCACATGGTCTTCCCAGGTGGCACTGAAAACTGCTATATCGTCCAGATATGCAAGACAGAATTCGTCCAACCCATTCAACACATGATTCACAAGCCTCTGGAAAGTGGCAGGTGCATTCTTCAACCCGAACGGCATTACCCGGAATTGGTAAAGGCCGTCTGGAGTAGAAAATGCTGTCTTCTCCTTGGCATGTTCTGCTAAAGCTATTTGCCAATAGCCAGCAGTGAGGTCAAACGTGCTGAGGTACTTGGAGGCACCCAAAGTATCCACCAGCTCATCTGTTTGAGGCAAGGGGTGTGCATCTGTCTTGGTGACAGCATTTAGAGCCCTGTAATCCACGCAGAACCTCAATTCAGAAGTGCCTACCTATGGAACCAAAACCACAGGGCTGGACCAAGGACTACTAGAGGGTTCAATCACCCCAAGGTCTAACATCTTGTTGACCTCGGTCTTAATATAAGACCGTACTTTGTCTGACATCCTGTATCCCCTACTTTTGGTAGGTACACTGTCTCCTGTGTCAATGTTATGTTTGCACCCAGGTGTCAAACCAGGCGACTGTGAAAACAGGGGGGAAAACTGCCTAAGCAAACTTTTCACCTCAGCCTGCTGATCAGAAGTCAGGTGAGTGGCCACTCGGACACCCTCAAAGGAGCTATCTGAAGGACCGCTTTGGAACAGGTCGGGGAGAGGTTCAGACTCCTCTTCCTCAACATCTGAAGCCAGTAGCAGTGCTGTGATTTCGACTCTTGGGACGAAAGCCTTCAGCCTATTCACGTGAAACACTTTTGGAGCCTGTCCAGGCCTTCCAAGGTCCACTAAATAGTTAACCTCACCCAGGGGCTCCACCACTGGGTAAGGGCCTGACCATTTGTCCTGTAAAGCTCGAGGCCTTATGGGATTCATGATCAGGACTTGCTGACCAGGTGTAAAGTTGATGAGGGAAGCTTTCTGGTCGTACCAATGTTTCACCAGCGCTTGTCCTGCCTTCAATTTATCACTAGCCAAGCCCATCAGAAGTACCATCCGTTTTCTGAGCCCTAGCACATAATCAACTACTTTGGTAGTAACAGGGGGAGTGGGCATCTCCCATCCCTCTTTGACGATGGCTAAGGGTCCCTGTACGGGATGACCGAACAGAAGTTCGAAGGGGCTGAAGCCAACACCCTCCTGTGATACCTCTCGGTAGGCAAACAGTAAGCATGGTAAAAGAAGATCCCATTTTCTTCTCTGAGGTTCCTCCAGAGCCCCAATCATGCTCTTTAACGTTCTGTTGAAACGTTCCACCAGACCATTGGTCTGGGGGTGGTATGCAGAAGAGAACTTGTAGGTGACCCCACATTCTTTCCACATAGCCTGCATATACTTCGACATAAAGTTGCTGCCACGATCCGACACAACTTCTTTAGGCAAGCCAACCCTAGTGAATATGCCAAGTAAAGCTTTTGCAACTGACTTGGCAGTTACAGTTTTCAATGGGATGGCCTCAGGATATCTGGTTGCATGGTCGACCAGCACCAGGATAAACCTATTGCCCGAGGATGTTTGCGAGTCAAGGGGACCAACGATGTCGATCCCTACCCTTTCAAATGGTACCCCCACAACTGGGAGCGGTACCAACGGAGCTTGGATTGTCGCGCCAACCTTACCAGACAACTGGCAGGAGGCACAACTCCTGCAGTGACTTTCTACTTGCACCCCCATCTTGGGCCAGTAGAAGTGCATGGATAACCTTTGCTTGGTCCTCTTCATACCAAGGTGACCAGCAAGGGGAACTTCATGCGCCAACTGCAGGAGGAAGGGCCTAACAGCAAGGGGAACCACCAACCTCCTATGGTCTCCTTCTGTAGACTCTGTGGGCTCACTATACAGGAGTCCACCTTCCCAATAAATCCTATGCGTCCCAGGAGGTTCACCCTCAAGCTGGGAGCAGGCCTGTCTCCTTAGGCCTTCCAGAGATGGGCACTCACGTTGGCCTTTACTGAATTCGTCCCTATCAGGACCTCCTTCAACTAACAAGTCTTTTAGTTCAGGATGATCGTTGGGGTCAAATACTTCAGGCATCGCCACCTCCTCGTCAGGCCCGGGCGATTGACCAACTTCCTCCACCGCAGTGGTAGGCGAGCTCGGGGTAATATTCTCTTTCCCTCGTCTTGACTTGTCGACTCCTTTCGCCTTGGGTTTCCCCTTTGGCTGGGGCGGCGTATTGGTCTTGGCCAATGCTGCCCGTGCTTGAGACCGTGTGTAGGGTCTTTCGGCAGTGTCTCCTACGAGCCCTAAAGCTCTGAGATCATTACCTAACAAGACCTTTCCGGGGACGTTTCTCTGAATGCTCACTGGAATCCTGACTGCTGTACCATTTAAAGTAAGATTTACAGGTATTACTGGGAACATACGGAGTGGGCCGTCAGCCAACTTAGTGGGCATCAGAGTAGCTCTGGCAACTTCCTCTGAGTCTACCAAGGTAGAATCCACTACAGTGCGACTGCACCCACTATCCCTAAGAGCTGGAGTATCTACTCCATTGATCAGCACACTGTCTTTAAAGTAGTGCTTGGTATTATCCAGAATCCTAGCATAAGCCTCTGCGACTTTAGGCTCCCAGGAACCTAGGGAAACTAAAACTACCTCAGCCTCTATCCCGCTGGGAAATGAGTCTGAGGAGAAGGATGCTCCTGTAATCTCTTCTTCCTCGTAGGAGGAGAAGGCCAGATTAGCGGAGTGGACCCCCAAAGGTCTAACCTTACACCGGGGATCCCCCTTCACGTGGTCAGTTGCTCCACAAGCAAAACAAGATCCATTGGGTCTGTTTACATAGGGAGGCTTATTGTAACCAGAGTTCTGTTTCGGAGGCTGACCTCCACTACCCTGTGAGTTCTCTTGTGTCTTACCCTTATTTTTCTTTTTGTGGCCCTTATGAGAAGAAGATTTATCAGATTCTCCACCCTCCATATCTTTGGACTTTTTCCCTTCCTCCTGCTTACCAGGATGAGTTTTGTCCTTATGGGACACTCGATGTGACACCCATAAGTCTGCTGCAATGGCCAGCTTCTTAGGATCTATCTCCTTCGAATCGGCCAAATGCTGCTTAAGCTCCGGGGAAGAAGATGCAAAAATGTGTTCCAGCATGACAAGCTTTATCATGCCTTCGAAGGTAGAAACCTTATAACCTTCGACCCAGCCAGTTAAGTTTTTCAAGGACTCAGTGACATAAGATACCCAAGTACCACCTTCCTTTTTCTTATACTCTCTGAAACGTTTCAAATATTGGGCCGGAGTCTTCCCAAACTTTCACATGAGAGTTTGCTTTAACATTGCGAAATCAGCTCGCTCAGCCTTCGACATTTCCATAATGGCACTACAGCCAGAATGGGGCAGTCTGCTGAGTAACCAGGCAATCTTATCAGCATTGTCAACTTGTTGAACTTCGCATGCATACTCAAACGCATTCAGCCAGTCCATAATGTCATTCCTTTCTTCATACACACTGAGCAGATCTTTTGGAAACCGTGGATGAGAGGAAGCCCCAGACCCATGTCCAGGACCCTTGGACCCATTTGCAAACTGAAGCTTGGCCAGTTCCAACTGGTGATCCCTGTCTTTTTGTTTTTCTGCCTGTTCGATTTTTAGTTTGGCTATGCTGAATTCAAGCTCCTGCTGCCTAAACCGCAGCTCTTGCTTCTTGAATTCAAGCATAGCCTCCCCATCAGCACTGGCAGAGGAAACATGAGACATCTCGTCCTCCCTGTCCTCGTGGTCGCGATGGATCAGTGCAGCGGCAGAACCGTCGGTTCTACCAGTGAGAGCAGCCCCACCACCTTCCGCACTGTCCTCAGAAGTTATAGCGTCAAGCTGCGCTTCTTGCCACGCCACGATTCTTTGGATCATTTCCAATTTCATGCCTTGAGAGGAAACACCTCTCTCCGCACACATCTTTTTCAATGTTTCTGATTTGGAAGCTGTGATGCTGGAAATGCATCGGAGGGACAGGGCCTCCGTATCCTTGTCCTTTTTCTGTTCTTATCGTGTGTTCTGTCGTGTTTTCCGCGCAGAAGTCCATGCGGGACTCCTGGCGGTGCAGCTCTCTCTTTTGGTTTGGTGAACAGACCCATGGGATACCCTTATGGCACCCATGGGTAGGGGTGCAACCCTGTGCCCCTAGTGTATGTTTTTGGGCACCCGTGGGTGGCCCACAGAGCCGGGTATGGGCTGGTGGCAGCTACATGCTGAATTTGACAGGTGCGCTGGGTATCCGCCATTTTAGGGTACCCCGGCCCTGCCATTGGAATCAGTTGATTCCTGATAGGAAACAAGATGGCCCCGGTGGCCTCTTGCTTTCTATCGCCTGATACCTTGTTTTCCCAAAGTCCTGGGAAGCCCTGACTCTGTCCCTTCCCCCTGACTGGCTGTTGGGTGGAAGTTCCGTATATGGTGTTGTTGTGAAGGCCCAGCTAGACTTACTGGAGCCTTCCCGCTGACTGTATGTTGTGGGTACCGCCTGTGGGTGGGACCTGGGTGAATGGGGAGTGTGACCAATATGCACTCCGTGTTGTGGCTGTCTGGTTTCTGCCATGAGAGACAAAGACTGAGACAGCCCTGCCCGAAACTGGACTGAATGCAGTATGTAGAGTTGAATGGCTGAGTACTTGTCTCAATCCACATTCCTTGTTGTGAGTGTCTGAGCGGGAGAAGAGTGGCCTGAATGCCTTGCGTGCCTGATTGGCTGACCGACTGCATGAATGCCCTTCTGTACGATTGGCTGCTGAGTGTGTGCCAGCAGTGTGGATGAGAGACCAAATAGTATATCTGGGGACCTCTCACCACTGGAAATTGTTCAGAAGCTGAAGTCCACTACGACGAGTAACTGGAGTAACTGACGCTTGACCTTGAGGCCCTGCTGGAGGAGAAGGATTGCTGTGGCTCTCCTTCACGATCTAAAGGCTGCTGTGTCTCCAAGGACTGACCCAGAGAGGACCTGGTAAGGCGCCCTCTTCCCGAGCTACGAGGGACCATCGTGCACAGCTGACCTTTGCCAACGCTCCCTGGTAGACAGACCTACGACAGGCTGCCGACCCGATACGGGGACTGCTGAGGAATCCCAAAGCGAAGCACCCGGACTGTTGTCCGCCACTGTCGACGACCGCCGTCGCCGACCGGAGCCGCCGTGCTCCCGTTTGCCTAAGAACTTCAACTTGATCAACGGACGCTCTCGTCTGCATCGCCGTGCCGTCTCCTGTGGGAGAAGGCCTGACCGTCGACGCGCCGAGGAGTATCCACCGGTGGGTTTCCCGCCACCCAAAGACCGCAGAGACGCCGACGACTCGACGCCCTTGCTGGGCCACAGTTCTTCTTCATCTCTTTGCGGTCCAGAACTATCGTCACCGAGGTGCCCCGCACGCCTCTTCCTTGCAGGACGCCAACGCTCTGTCGTCGACGAGCACCACTCGGATCAAAGCCTGCTGCCTCATCGACGTCGTTCTACCCGGTTCACGGTCGGACGTTCGGCGCCCCGTGTCTCCCGCTTGAAAGGGGCGACATTCAAGAAGGGCCGCCGATTCCCCGACACCGAACCCCGAGTCCGCGACGCCTCTCGACGATCCGTGGCTCCTGCCTTAAAGGGAGTCACTCCAGAAGGATCGGTCGACGCCTCGCCGACGAACTCTACTCCACCAGGTACATTGGGGGGGGTAAAACATTGTGGGAGAGAACGAGACTCTTGAACAATATATGGACTGGGCTTGTTTTATATATCGTTATTTTACAGGTTGCCCAGGTGGGGGGATCTCCACTCAGAGCTGTGTCCAGTAGCGAGGACCAGTCGTCTGCCTATTGTTTCATCCGTCTGCTTTCTCTCTTCTCTCTATTGCTGGTTTCATTGCTATTGATCCGTGTGGCATTTTCACAGCCTTGTTGAATGCACTCTAATCGAATATTAGTGGTACCACTTTAGAATTGTAGATATTTACCATTGTTGATTTTCCGGAGCACAAAGTGCGTTATTGTGATAAGTGTACATAACCTTTGAATATTAATTATATAAAGACTGTGTTTTCAGTAATACAGTGTGTGGACATTCCTTTGTGGGGGCTTGGGGATACACTGTACTTAAGAACCAGCCCGCATCACCTCCTGAGAAGCTAGGCCTTGATTGCTCGACCAGCGTTACCATATCAGAGAATCTCGGCTGGGGTCCTCTGTGCCTTTCCTCTGCCATATAGAGAGCGGAAGTACAGACCCCCCCACCTCGTCCTGACAGAAGCATTTAAAGTTAACAAGGTATTTGTTTCCATACTGTTAGATAGGACTATGGCCTTTTTAAAGTTATACTACAACAATTCACTACGTGTCCTGGTTGGAATAACCTGAAATGCCTCAGTTCGTGCGCAACACTGGATACCTTCAGTCGTATCCTACCGCTGTACACCAATTTGTTAAGACGGATTTCTAAACTCTGTCCTGGTGGCGCAGAAGTTCAGAAGGCCAACCTAATTACTTGGAACAGGGTAACCTCTGGACGAGCCAGACCAATCAAGGTAGCGATCGCGGCGGTCAAGACTAGGTCTCAAGAGGGGTGAGGGTGACTGAAAGCCCGCAATGAGCACACAAAGCAAGATCACTTACAAACTACTCCAAACAGTTGTTATATTAAAAATATATACACATTTATTTCAAGGCCTTTAAAACAATGACCGTAGCGAGAAAATCACAATATAACGATAGTAAACCAACACATACCATACCAACACAATATATATACAAATACGACAGTCTCAAGCGTTAGATGCACGAAATGGGTAGTCCACCTAAAAGGGAAGGAAAACAGGCAGTGCGAAATAATGCTTAGACCCAGTTCGCCTTCAGAGGCACCTAACTAGATGGAAGTCCGAGCCCTGCGAAGAGTGGAGCCTTGTGCTCAAAAGTACCTGCACGCGCTGGTGCCAACGGGCAAAAGGAGAAGCTCTTCAAAGGAAATCAGGCAGTTCAGTTTAGTGCACAAAAGAAGAAGAACAAGTTCTGCGACTCAAGCGCAGCCTCCACAGTGGGCAGAAGCAGAGCGCGAGTACGGAAAAGGGTGCTGTTTGACACAGCGGGGAAAAGCAATGGGCTCCTGCAGGAGGGCGACCAGATCCTAGCTATGCTACTCACCGGTCCCCGATGCAAGCAGACCCAGGCTTCTCCGCGTCCGTTTCAGTAGCTGGCAGGTTCAGAAGAGCAGGGAACGCCTCGTCGTCGTGTTGAGTAAAAAGACGTCCCAATCGAAGAAACCCGCACAGTTTGTTACCACAGCAGGGCAACGGAGCGGCCGTGTGTATCTGAGCCAAATGTACACTACTCACTTCCGACCTGGGAACGCCAAGTGTACAAAGCGTGTGAGAGTGACCAGGACTCGAAATACTACACAACCTGGCGGCGGTTACAGAGCAAGACTCCCGTGTAAGCTGATCAGTCAGCTGGATGGCCCAGAGACGCTTCCAAAGGCTTACCGGCAGGAGATGATGAAGATGCCGAGAAAAGCTGTTACCGCTATTCCAAGGGACGAAGCACCAGTACAGGCCTTCTGGTTCGATCGAAGGTGAAAAGGGTTTCACAGGGTGACAGCAGTGCAGAGGAGAAGTCCTTCAGCAGGTCACCAGCGATTCCTCGGTCCAGCCTCTTGGTTGCAGGATACTTGGCTCCTGTATTTCTTCGTTCGTGAGAACTCAGGAGATCGACATGGTAGTGGTGTTTCCAGCCCCCTCTTATCCACAGTTCCCTTCGCGCCAAAACGGAGGGGACCCAATGGGAGATCCGCTCATCAACACTCACACCATTCGTGGACCAATCACGGACCACGGTGGTCCCAGGCATTCACACCACCCTAGACTCTCTGGCACCCAGGATGTGTATTGGGACCAGACATCCCAGCCCACATCCTGGAGGCACACACAAGACATGTAGAAGCCCGCGAAAGCATCCGTGTTTCGCGGGAAAGTACATGCCCAAATAAGGAAGGCCCCGGGTCGGCTCGACCTGGGGAAGGTGAAGGGAGCAAGACGGTCAGCGGACAGGACAAAGGAGCCTCGTGGTCTGGCCATTTTGGGAGCCAGGCCACCATTTTGGGTTAAGCGCGGAAAACGCTCTTAGAACGCCAAAAGGAGCTCAAAACACAAGAAAACGATCGCTGCCACCATTCCCGTCCCTGAATCACTTGCACCGATCAGATACAATCCTAAACGAGTATCTAGGGCCTGTAGAAGGCTAGAGACCCAAGAGAGCTGTAATTTAGCTTACAGTGCCCTCTTGTGTCATGTTGCACGAAAGCCGCAACATTATAAAAGAAACTACGGGAAACAGCGTTCCCCGGTACTGACTGTCTTAAGGGCATGTCAGTTTCCCCGTAAGAAAGGAGCGAAAGCCCAGAGGAGTGCGGCAGAAGGCTGCACTTCTCTGGCAAAGTCGAGAACAAGGTGAAAAACAACAGCAAAAAGTTTAGGGGTTGCCACATGGAAGGAAAATTACCTACAATTACGAAATTTTTCCTAACAGTGTTTGAGTTTGCTTTGGCTATTCTGGTATTGTAGATTGATGCTGCTGTGATGGCTTGCTTATATTCTTTTGCAGTCCTGTTGAAGGCCAGTTTGCAGTATTCTGTGTTTTATTTTATCCAGATAGCTTTGGCTTGTCTTTTCTGGGAGCAAGGTTTTTAGATCAGCAGTAAACAAGGGTTGCAGTGGTCTGTGGGTTTAATTAATTTAATTAATTAGTAAATGATGTATCAGGTCTCTAGAAACTGCTTCTTTTTCCACCCTCAATAAAGGCTGCACAGGAAAAGGCACAGGGTAGAGGCAGCAGGTGCAGAAAGTAGCATGTAAACAGGTGGACAGCAGAGGAGAACTTTGCATATGTGGCAAGGAGACAGGACATGCAGTGTGAGGTGAGCAACCTGCAGAAGAACCAGGCAAGGGGGGCAATGGGGAATGCATGTGGGGTGGGGAAATTGTTTTGGAAAGCAGGGCAATGGGGTGGCAGTGCTAAAAGAGGTGAAGTGTGCATGTCGGCAGCGGTTTGTGTGGAAAATCATCAAGCATGGTGGTTAGAGGTAGGAGGCCGCAAAAATGTAATGGGTTGAACAGAGGGAGACTTGGGAGAATCCCCAAAAGTGGAAAGTGGTGAGTGTCAGGGAGCGGGTGGGAAAAGAAAGGCAGGCAGAGTATGGGTAACACTGGGGTAGGTAGCGTTTGGGGAAGCTGTGTCATTATCACGCTTCGGGAAGGAAGAGGAAACATGACATAGTGCCAACTTTGATGAGTTCAGGTTAGAAGTTAATTAGATCACCAGTAAAGAAAGAAATGTGGACGATAAAGATATTGTGGCCTGCGTGTATTATTTCCTACTATTACAACACATTCTAAATAAAACATATTTAAGACTGCCAAGTCAGACACAAAGTAGATTTTTTAATTTAAATTATTTATTTATTGTTTCAATCAAACAATGCAACATACTGAGGGGGATGCATTACAGCTATCATGGAATTAGATATAGAAGAGCATTTCATCAAAGTCAAGCATGAGTCCATATTTTAGTTTTACTCAAGAGTTATTGTATTTGGCTGTTGAGTCAGTGTGCATCGTCATCACTCCCTCTCTCTTCTCTCCATAGCAAGTACAAGTATGTTTTATACAGACCCCAGATGTCTCTCAGTCTGCATGATATCAGCGTCATCCTAGGATATTCAGTGTCATTGTTGATGCACAGCTATCTCCTTTATGGCCCTTGGAGCAGGGCCCTTCATCCACCTTTGGGCCACGCATCTCTTAGCAAGACCCATTAACAGGTCCCAATATTTCCTTTGACCCACCAGGATTCCCCCTTTCCATCCTAACAGATCGATAAGTGGTGATACCTCCACCTCCATATCTACTATTTTGGATGCAGTTTCAAACATGGCTATCCAAAAGGGCACCACCCAGCTACATTCCCAGCTCCAATGCCAGAAGCCTGCGTCCAGAGCACTACACCCTTTGCATGTATCTGGCCTGTCAGGGAAGATTTTTGTGCAACTTCCTAGGTATTTTTTTCTTCTCTTCTTTTTTCCTAATGTTTAGTTTATTTCAAACCTTTCACATACATAAAATCATCACAACACTCCACTTGACTTCATCCAACATCACCAAAACCAAATATGATCTATTGATAGAATTTCATCAATAATTTTTTTTAAAAAATTGAAACTTTCTATTCATGAAAAAAAGTTCTGCATCGTATTATGACTTAAAAACTTCATCTAAAAATTGTTTTCCCGCAAATACTAGTGTGGGATCATCCCCCAAAAGAAATAAATCCTACCATTACCCTATAGATAATGTGCTAACCCTGTCAATTAATGATTTTAGAAAAGGTGAAGGCAGTTACTATCAGCTCTAGCGTCTCTATAACATTTTCCCCTTGACAAAACCGACAGGTCTTATCATTGCCGCCTCCCTGCTTTTGTATGACTAGTACCTCAATATCCCAGTAGAGATTCAATCTTACCCGTAAAAACCAGATTTCGATAAAACGCACTAGGGAACTTCCTCTGATATTTCTGTACACTATTTAACTTTTGAGATTCAAAGGATAAATCGAGGACCAGCTTAAAAGTCCTTCTCCTAGTTTAAGACTCGATCCAGTCATACCATCAAATTTTTTTTCTTAACTGCCATGGGATTTCTTAACACATCCAAGGATGTATCGAGAACTTTCAACAACTCCAGACATTTTGCTTGCCATGGCTCTATCAGTCAATCACATTTCGCTCCATCTCGCAGACACAACATTTTATACGGATAAGCCAAATCTGTCATTGAAAACTTACATAGAATTGCCAAGAATTTCCAAATCATTATTGAGTACATAGATTGTAAACCTGTTTCATATCTGATGGCCACCATGGGAGGCTCCCTGGAAGAAGGAGAACCTTCTTCCAAAATAGCCCCTCGAGTGACTCCCAGACCTGCCATGCTAAATATAGGCCTGCCTCGGCCCCATATGTAAGAGTCGGTATCACCTTTTGGTTATAAAATGTCAAGATACATACCATGGAAAACTTGCCATATCTTGCATGCAAAATGGTCCACTGGAGAGCTAAATTTTTCACTTTTGACCTTAAATCCATCATCCACGGCTTCTCATTCAAACTTGTGTTGAACCAAATCCCCAAATAAACAATAGTCTCTACTCTATCCAAAATGTGGTTGCCAACCCTCCAAGTGAAATTTGTTTTTCGCTTTTCAATCAATCCTCCCAAGATCAGGATCTTTGATTTTTTTACATTCATCCACAAATCATTAGATGTGATGTACAAATGCAACTGATTTCATCTCCGCTGGAGCCCTATGGTAGTTTAGTCAATTAGGAACAGATCATCCACATATAGCATCCACAGAAGTACATGACCATTAATCTTTGGTGGAAAGGCAACTGCCTTATTCAAAGTGCTGTACGTGTCAGAGAGATGTAAGTTAAAAAGTGCAGGGGCCAAGGGGCGCCTTGCTTTAATCACCTTTGAGTTTGAATTATTTTAGTTAATGGGCCCTGTGAATCAAGCCTAATGTGTATCCCGGTGTTTGAATAAAGGGCTCCAATAGCCTGTACTAAATCACTCAGACAATTCCAAGCTTTCATCCTCACCAATATAACCTCTATATGTACACTGCGGAATGCCTGTTCAAGGTTGACAAAGGCCAGATATAACCTTGATTTTGTCCGAATGGTGCAGAGTTTTAATATGTTCAATAAGAATACATTCAAGTCCGTCCCTACTCCCTTGATGAAACCTGTCTGCTGGGGATCAAAATGACCTTCTGTCTTTACCCAAGACATAAGGTCCTGTAGCAAAATCGGCGCAAACAATTTGCCCAGGACATCCAACAATGCTTTTGGGTGGTAATTTCTTGGATCCGCCCTGTCCCCCTCTTGAAAATCGGAACAATAATTGTCAAATTCCAAGAAGGGGGAACAGCTGCAAGCCTCTAAACCTCTGTAAACAGCAGAGTCACAAACACCGACCATGACTCAGAGTTTGCTTTCAACATTGCGTTGGATAGCCCATCCAGGCCACATGCGTGGGAAGAGTTAAACTTCAATATTAGGTGCATGATATCCTCTCTCTCGCACCAGACAGACCAGCCCATGACTTTACCAACCCCATGAATCCCCTTATGGGATGGACACACAAAGAGCTTTTTAAAGTGCTCAACCCAGCAGTTTTCTGCTACACCATTATTTAGAAGGGCAGCTTGATATGCACCATTATTATTAATTAGTGATCAAATGTATCTAGAATTTCTTTTACACACAGCTCTCAACATTGTTTCTGCTTCGTCTTGATATCTAATCACCTTGAAGGATATTAGCCAGTTCCTATATTTTTGTTTCCTTCTTTTAATAAGAACAAGGCCACTCAACCCTCCAATTTACTTTAATTGCCTAAGGTCAGCTCTAAGTAATGTCTGCTGTTCAACCACCAGTTCACTATATCAATATCTTTGATAAAAGTCAGGCTTTCTATGTCTCCCCCCCACCCTCCTCAAAGAGGGCATGTAGAGGGGGATAGTCCAGGCCAGATTGCCCTTCTTTCAGGGCTTCAGAGTATATACACGTGATACCATCAACCTCCCCAGGGGTTATCTTAAATCTATTTCTTCCCTGGTTAGTACATAACAATCCCAAGTTGCTCTTTTTTGGGGCTTCCCTAAAGGATATCCATGACACTCTAAGTATGGAATGATCACTAGTAGTCATTGGGGAAACCAGGAGTGATTCTTCACCCTGTCGCAAATTACGAGAGGCAAAAATATCATCTATAGTTGATTGTGAAGATCCCCATCCTGAAGTTGGCTTCCCCGGTATATCACCCAAAGCCTGGCCATTTAGCATATACCTTATGTTAATTTCTCGACACCAAAGGGCTACTTTCTCTTGGGCTATGGGAAGTTGTATTTTTTTGCCAAGGGGAGTGGATTACTGTAGTCATCAAAACATCTGATGTTCAAATCACCACAAAAAAACCTCGCGTTTTGGCATTTGAAGATAGCATTCATCAATCATGTCTATAACCCAATTGACAAATAAGGCTGTCACAGGTTTCCCCCCTTCTCACCTGTCTTTGTTGTTTGTTGGAGTTCTTCGATGAAGTCTTCTTTCGTAGAGTTTGGGTCTTGTATAACCCAGCGTGCAGGTCCTTGGGTTCCAGTGTGCGTTCAGCGTTCCGAGTCCTGGGAACGTTCAGATGTCCGGGAAGTCTGAGGAAATCCAGGAAACAGCGAAGAGTGCACACGGAAGACGAGTGCACGGAGATCCGGGATGCAAGGAGGACAAAAAGGAGGGGGAATGAAGGAGGAGGAATTAGGGGAACCGGGAACCAAGAATCAAAGGAAAAACACAAGCGAACTACAGCAGCACAAGTCTAGCCACGGCAAGCGGTAGCATTGAGACGCGCAGGGCCGCGGGGGCGTGTCCGCTTTATAGAACATAATCCGTACGTAGCGGAAACTGGTAAACAGTGTTCCGCATTCGTTGGCCATGTTGGGAGTACTGCCTAGTGCAAGCCCCTATGGGTCAGGGACCAGGAAGTCCAGAAAGGACGCGTTCGTTTGTTCATTACAGCATGCCTCTTACGAAGGCCTGTTCCTCTGGGTTTGCCCGGGTGTATAAGGTGGTACCTTTAAAGTAGCCTGGGGGCGTTTAGGTTTGTGACCGGTTCCCAGGTGCGTTCACTGGGTGGATAGCATTTCCACTCCACCAGATACTGTAGCTGACCACGTCTGTACCTGGGGTCACATATTCGGGATACTTTGTATTCTAGCTGGTCGTCGACAACCACAGGGGTAGATCTTGGAGCAGACCGGGAGGTCTGGATGTATGGTTTCATTAGATATGTGTGAAACACTGGGTGGATCCTCTTCCAGGAGTCTGGTAATTTGAGTCGGAAGGCAGCTGGGGTTAATGATTTCCTTTATGGAAAAATGGGCCATAGTATCGAGGAGCCAACTTATTAGGTCATTAGTGTCGAGGCAGTAGCTTTGAGGATAGCCAGACTTTATCACCCACTGCATAGGAAGGTCCTGGTCTTCTTTTGGAGTCCGCATAGTGCTTGGTGTTAGCTCGGGCCCTTTCGAGGTGTTCTTTGGCTTCCTTGTGTACGTTGATGAGGGTTTCAATCCAGGAGTCGACAGTAGGAACTGGTGTAGGATGTGGGAGAAGGGATGGTAGAACCGAAGGGTGGAATCCTTGGCTGCAGAAGAAGGGGCTGGTCTTGACAGTCGAGTGATCCGAATTGTTGTAGGCGAATTCAGCCACAGGTGTTAAACGAGACCAATCGCCCTGGACTTTGTTGGTGAAATAACGAAGATACTGCTACGGGGTTTGGTTCACACATTCTGTAGCTCCGTTGGTCTGTGGATGATAACCTAAGGAGAGGGCACATTGGATTCCTAGTATACGGCATAAGTGTTTCCAGAATTGAGATATGTACTGAGGACCTCTGTCTGATAGGATCTTGGAAGGGAGTCCATGAAGTCGGAATATGTGTTCCAGGAAGATTCCAGCAAGTTCTGAGGAAGATGGTAATTTATACAAGGGTGTAAAATGAGCCATGTGAGTGAATAAATCAATGGTTACCATGATAGTTGTGTATCCCCTGGAAGGTGGTAGTTCCACAATAAAGTCTGTAGCAATAAATGTCCAGGGCCTTGTTGGTAGCGTTGGTTGGAGTAGGAGACCCGCCGGCCTCTTGTTATCATACTTGTTTTGATTGCAAACTGCACAGGCTTGGATGTACTGCTGGACGTCATTTTTCATTTTTGGCCACCAAAACTGTCTTTGTATTAAACGGAGAGTGTTGGTAATGCCACGATGTCCTGAATGAAGGGTATCATGACAGAGGCTTGTGATCCTTTGTCGCAGACTTTGTGTGGGAATGACCAGGCCATTGTCCTTGAACAAATACCCATCCTTGGTTTTAAGATTCCATCGATTCTTCCCAGTAAATTCCTTCCAGATCTCAGAACACTGGGTTTGAATCCGAATGTCTTCCAGGAGAGTGATTGCTTGAGCTCCGAAAATTGTATGGGGAAACATCTTTGGGAACGATCGATCTTCAAGAGTTTCGTAGTCGGGACGTCGGGATAAGGTGTCAGCAATTATGTTGTGTGTTCCAGGTACATGATGGATTTGGAACTGGTACTGGGCAAAGAAGAAGGCCCAACGGGCTTGACGACTATTCCTACATTCCATGGATTGTAGGACTTGGAGATTCTGATGATCCGTACAGACCTGAACAGGATGTTTAGCTCCCAGGAGTAGATGACGCCACTCTGTGAAGGCTTGACGGATGGCCAACAGTTCCTTTTCAAGAACAGAATAATGGGTCTCGCTAGGAGTTAGGGTTAGTGAGAGATAAGCAATGGGGTGTTCTAACTTGTCCTCGAATTCCTGCTTTAAGACTGCTCTGATGGCGTAGTTAGAGGCATCAGTCTCCACTAGGAAAGGTCGATCAATGTCAGGTTGAGCCAAGATGGGGGCTTGTGTAAACTTTGACTTCAAACGTTGGAACGCTTCATCTTGGGCTGAGGTCCAGAGGAAGGGAGTATCCTTCTTCAACAATGTAATGATCGGTTGAGCTATCTCCGAAAAGGAAGGTATACATTTCCAGTAGAAGTTGGCAAGCCCCAGGAAGGATTGAATCTGTTTCACAGTAGTTGGAACAGGCCAAGATAGTATGGAATTTACTTTTGAGTGATCCATTCCAATTCCTTCTGGACTAAGGACAAATCCGAGATAGTGAACAGTAGAGACATGAAAAAGGCATTTCTCGGGTTTAGCCAGGAGTTTATGTTCATGTAGCCGTTGTAAGACTGCCTTGACATGCTCTTCATGCTTAAGATGGTCCTTGGAGTATATCAGTATGTCGTCCAGGTAAACTATGACGAAGAGGAACAGCATATCGGAGAACACCCGATCCATAAAATGTTGGAAGACCGCTGGGGCATTGGCGAGTCCGAAAGGCATGACCAGGTATTCAAAGTGACCAAAGGGTGTTCTAAAGGCTGTTTTCCATTCGTCACCTTCCTTTATACGGATCAGATGGTAGGCACCTCTGAGATCCAATTTCATGAAGATTACGGCTCCTCTCACCGCTTCCAGGATATCCGAGATTAAGGGCAATGGGTAGCGGTCCTTGAGGGTACATTGATTAAGACCACAATAATCAAGACAAGGCCTAAGCTCCTTAGTATCTTTCTTGGGAAAGAAAAACAATAAAGCGCCCGCTGGGGATTTGGATGGTCGTATGGTGCCATTTTCTAGGTTGGTATCCAAGTATTCTCAGAGGGCCCTTTTCTCTGGTTCTGATAGGATGAACATCCTTCCAAAGGGAATCACTGCCGAGGGTTCAGTATCGATAGCGCAGTCTTCAGGTCTGTGAGGGGGTAGGGCTTGAACTATGGCAGTTGAAAACACATCAGTGTTGTCATGATAGGCTCTGGGGACCTGGATAATATTTGAGACCATGAGTGGGCCCTGCTGGTCTGTCAGCGTACCTTCAGGGAATCTTGACAAGGAATCCAAGGATAGGCAGTGAGACATGCAATGTTCGGAGCCAAGAAACAAGGATCCTGCTGCACAGTTGATGTATGGGTTGTGCTTCTGTAACCAGGGCATACCCAGTAACATTGGATAATGGGCAGACTTTATGATGTCAAACTTGATCATCTCTTGATGATGGTTTATCGAGAGCTGGATCTCTTTGGTTTGCAGGATGATTGGTCCTGAAGAGAGAGGTCGTCCATCGATGGCCTCTACAGGTTGCATGATGTCTCGAGCTTTCATATGGAATGTGGTGGGTAGTGACCCAATCCTTATCTATAAAAATCCCCATGGCTCCACAATGCACTAATGCCAAAATGGGGTAAGTTTCTTTCTTGGACGGCGATAGAAAGCCCTGGCCTGCAAGATCACAAGGTTGTTTTGTCCAGGAGAGTTCAAGGATGGAATAGATGTGGAGCAAACACTTCTTTCCCAAAGCTGTGCTCCATCTAGGATCGCGAGCTGCCGTTTCCCGAATGCCGTGGAGGGGCCAAAGGACATTCTCTCACAAGATGTTTATCTGAGGCACAGTACATACACAGCACAGTGTGGATCCATCGCAATCTTTCTTGCAGAGATATGGGTCCGCGGAAGGCCATCAGTTGCATGGGTTCAGGGTCTGTGATCGGGGCAGGAGTGGGCTCGGGTTTAGAGGGAGATTCTATAGAGGTCTTTTGGTAAGGAATCTTTGTTTTCTTCTTTTCTGCCTTCCTTTCCTGGATTCGAAAGTCTATTTGTAAAGAGAGGTCCATAAGGGCCTGGAAGAAACCTTGGCGAGCTACCCTGGCAAGCTTGTCTTTTATTTCTTCATTTAGTCCTCTCCGGAATAGAGTAAAACAGGCCTCCAGGGACCAATCTGCTTCCTTGGCTAGTTGTTTAAAGCGTGTTAGATAGGTAAGTATGTCCTGGACCCTTGTTGGAAATCCAATAGACGTTCTTGGGCACTGTAAACCTGTTCTGGGCGGTCAAACATGGTCTTTAGACCCCGTACGAACCCATCATAATCATCCAGGAGGGCATCTCCAGAATTAATTAAGGGCGTAGCCCAGGTTAACACATTCCCGGAGAGATGCGAAATCATAAAGCCCACCTTTGCCGTGGGGGTGGAAAAGTAGTAGGGCTTAAAGGTAAAGTGCACTAAACATGAATCAAGGAAGCCACGAAGGTTCTTTGAGGAGCCATCATATGTATCCACTACTCTGCCCAGCAATACACTTTCCTTGGTCGCGGAATCACGTGACAGGACTAGTTGTTTTAATGCGGCATTCTCAGCTTTGAGATTCTGAACTTCTGTGGTTAACTCTTGCATGCCGCACATGAGGTCTTGAACTGCAGCCTCCATGTCCATATCTGTATCAGTTTGTTGGCGTCTCAATCTGTCACAGGTTTCCCCCCTTCTCACCTGTCTTTGTTGTTTGTTGGAGTTCTTCGATGGAGTCTTGTTTCATAGAGTTCGGTCTTGTATAACCCACCGTGCAGGTCCTCGGGTTCCAGCGTGCGTTCAGCGTTCCGAGTCCTGGGAACGTTCAGATGTCCGGGAAGTCCGAGGAAATCCAGGAAACAGCGAAGAGTGCACACGGAAGACGAGTGCACGGAGATCCGGGATGCAAGGAGGACAAAAAGGAGGTGGAATGAAGGAGGAGGAATAAGGGGAACCGGGATCCAAGAATCAAAGGAAAAACACAAGCAAACTACGGCAGCACACAGGGGCGTGTCTGCTTTATAGAACGTAATGCGTACGGCGCGGAAACTGATAAACAGTGTTGCGCGTTCGGCGGCCATGTTGGGAGTACTGCTGAGTGCAAGACCCTAAGGGTCAGGGACCAGGCAGTCCAGAAAGGACGCGTCCGATGGTTCATGGCAAAGGCTGTCTCAATCATGACTGAATTCCAATACACATTAAATATGACTAGAAACCTCGAAGTGGTGTTACAGGACACTTCATATTGTCATCTGAACAAAAGGATTTGGGTTTCTTGACAAAAGTCCAGAAAGTCCCCTTCCATTTTTTTTATCATTTTATCATAGTGAAGAAACCCGAATAAGGTTTACCACTCATGCCCTGTTGTGCTGGATTCAAAAGGCAAATGTAGCCATCCCTTGATGGCAATGAGCGGAGCCATGTTTCCTACAAACATATAATTTCATAATCAATTATATTTAGATTTGAATTATTAAACATGTGTTTAAATACCCTTGAGTTCTAAGAGGCCAACCACCCAAGTGTGGGGGCCTCCCCCATTTTACCTAGTGGTCATTGGAAGCTGCAATTGCCCCGCCACCCATGACCAATCAACTTGAGCTCCCACAGCTACAGGAGACTTTGTTGCTTCTGTGACCTTTCTAGGAAAATCTTTACCAAAGGTTACTTTAATGGCATCCATGCTCAAAACATATTGAGTCCACAAGTACTCATCCTGGGCCTCCTTATTTATTTGCATTGTTTTAGACTCCTGTGTAGTATTTGATTGGCCTCTCAATGTGTGTACAGAGTCTTGGTGGTCTCAACATTGTTGTAGCTTATTAGCCATCTGATTTCTACAACTTTGGCGGGAATCAATTCCCCCAACCTAATCCTTTATTTCATATCCCAAGGGTAGTAGCGCAAGTGCTGCATCCCATAAAGTAAATTTCATCAGGGCTGATTTTAGATGCAGGACCACTCAGTCCATTCGTGACTCCTTAAAAATCTCAACTATTTGAATATCATCCAACCTAATAGCTCCCAACATTGGCACACAATGAAAGAGATGCATAATGTTTCTCCGATTTAGAAGTATCTCATCATCAGAATGTAAGATTATTTCTAATGATAACTTGTTGGTTGTCCCTAACTTTCTATTTTCAGTATGTAATGAGGAAACACCTTTTATGTTCAATGCCCGTGCCACAAGCTCCGCTGTAGACTTATCCTCCAGTCGCCCTGAACCCCCTTGTATGATTTTGGACCAACCTCCCCACTCATTGGGCCTCATTAGGACCCAGGCGGTAAGGGGTTTACGGCAGCGTAAACAGCGCCGACCCTTACCGCCTGATTCCGAGGTCCCTTAGCGCCATGGAGGATTTAACACCTGCTTTTAGCAGGTGTTAAAATCCATGGCGCTAAGGGACCTTGTTGTTAATTACGCCACCGTAATTTACGGTGGCGTAATTAACGCCTTCCCCACTCCCATTATGCCCTATGGGGCAAACATGGGAATGGGGAAGGGTAAATGGGTTAATGGGGACTTACCGCCCCGCCAACCTCGGAATGGGGCGGTAAGTCCGCCAACCACCATGGCGTAAACGTAGTTTACGCCATGGTGGTAAAGGTACGACCCAGGCGGTAACTTACCGCCTGGGTCGTAATGAGGCCCATTGATCTGGGGTGGCCAGGCCGAACCGCACTGATTTTCACTCAAGGGGGAAATCGATTTTATCCAACTCAGTCTGGCCATCCAGGCCTGCTTTATACTCCTTATCCCCCACACAACTCTTTTGTTCTAGAGATTGGAATACGGAGGGAGGCTCACCCCGATCCTCTTTCTTCCTTTGGGCTTGTATAATAACATGGGGTGTCCGTCCTTTATTTATCACACCCAAGGCCAAATCTAGAGTACCTTGTTGACCCTCCATCCTCTCTGGGAATTCTAGGTTCTCTACTGTTTCCTCCTCTTACAGGGAGTAATGCGAAATGTTCAATAGGCAGTCATCATCAGACTCTTTTTAAACATGTAACTGGTTAGTATTTGTCATTACCGGCAAGATTATCATTGAACACTTTACTTGAATATATTTACTAGAACCAATTTTAGAGTTTTGTGTGGCGTCAATTAAATTTGAGACTACCCTCAAGGATTTATCACTCACTTTTTAATTGGGAGAAGACGTAGTCAAGTTGCGCAGGAAGGCTCTAGACCCATTTGATTTCAATTGTTACCCATTTTGATTACTTTTTAGTTTTTTACTACTTTTCTCTGTTCCCTTAATCTCCATCACCTATTTCTGGACATTTTTCTGGCATTTTGAAGTTTCCGAGCAGAGCTATTTAACAATATTGGAAAAACTTTAGACACAGGTTGTCGCACACCAGCAGTGTTTACCCTTATTTTGGGTGATTTATGTTGTACTGGTGGTTCTAACCCAATCTCCTCAGGTATACTCTCCACAACCATGCAAGCCAAAGCTAGCCTGCCCTCTACATCATCCACTGGCTCCAATCCTTGAGTCACTATCGGATCCAAGATGACTCATTTTGATGGAGCAAAGTGGAAGCCACAGGTTTTACTACCCTGCTTACCACAACATGCTCGAAGTGGCACCTTATTCATGTCAACCCGCTCTTTTTGATTCTCCAAGTTCACCCCATTATGTAAAAGCCTGGAAGACTGTTCAACTATAGTCAATGTAGTGGACATATCAATCGTGGAACACTGATCTTGCATTCTAGCCTGATGTCGCAGCCATTTAACTGAATCTAATAAGGCCTTCATCATACTTGCCTTTTCCCCAAGATTGCCACTTGCCAGATCACACTGCCTCGCTTGCCATTGCGCTGAGTTTTCTGCCTCGTGGTCCAATAATGTAGCCTGTTCCTTGAAATTATCATTCAGGGATTCGTATAGTTTCAGATATAGGGCCAAGAATACGGACAGTGCTGACATAAGACTTGTATGAGTTTGAAGCGCAGCTGCTTCAGGCAAATGGGCTGTCTGCACCAGAGCTATCCATGGTAGTAGAAGATCAGCCTTCCGAAGTTCCTGAGGAATTAGATTAATCAGATGAGTCAGCTGGACCAAACCGCTGCTGGGAGAAAATAGCCTCGTGTGCCCCCCCCCCCCATGATTCTCGTCTAGATTTTGATTTCGATTTAAAGTGGCATTTAAGTCCCCCATGACTTTAGGGGACTTTATCTGACGAGCATGTAAATCTTTTTCTGGTGGAGTTTGTAAGTAGGAGCTAATTGGATGTCTCTTTATTTCGTCATTCTGCTTGTATCACTGGAATGGAGGCAGGGATTGCATATGCGGCTTTTACTTTCCAATTTCGTTTTAATTTTCAAGACCATTTACCAGGGTGTTTTTTCCCAAACACGTCTTAAGGTCTGCAATATCGTTGGACAATCTTGCTGCAAGATGAGCAGTTGAGTCAGCCTTGTTTTGGGGGATAGCAACAAATGTGCCCCTATCCCTCCCACCCCCCCACTTGAATATGGCAGGAGCTGAGATACCACTGGAAACGCCATCTTGTTCTCCCAAACACACCTCAGTAGAGGCATTTTCGAGTATCATCGGCACTACTAGACGTGAGTGCAGCAGCTCTCTCTCTCTCTCTTTCGAAGCCCCCCACACCGGATTCATCCTCTAGTATTATATTGAGGGATTTTGGCGAACACCTCACCCCCTTAGAGTTATAAAAAACATTGTTCAAATCCAATAGTTCAACGTCAGTAACATCCAGAATGTTAAGCGCATTAGATAGCACATTAGGTAATAGGGGTGTGGAATTGGGGTATTGAATCACAGTTATAGAAACAGAGGCGGACATAGCCACAGTCGCTTCAGGAGCCAAAGCCATATTTGAACTTGATTCGTGTAACCACAGCTGTCACCGAGTGCACGGCCCCGTGATATCTGGTGCAGACATATCAGCGTGATCGTGATCCTGCAAGTTCACAGATTTCAGAACAAAACTTAGAGGTCCACACCAATTACTGAGCCGCAGCAGGCAGTCCACTTATCGTTTACCGGCTAACCAAGCTGACCCGGCGTGACTGGGGCGAGACTGGACTCAATGGCGGACTCACGTGCCGTGCAGCGCCAAGAAAGACTTTTGTGTAAAACAGGAATCGTTAAAGGGGCAGGCAGCAAAGTCGTTTGTTGTAGTAATAGCAGGAGAAATCCATAACCTTGGCATTTGTCCATTAGCTATGCCATTTGTATAAAACATTTCTCATTTGCAAGCCCCCTTTCTTTTCCCCTCCAGTAAGGTGCTGCATGAGACATTTCTTTTAGTTTGGCATAACAAGGCCGCAGATTTATTTTTACATATACACAACCACTGCAAACAGATATTAAAAATAGTTCCAAAAAGTGTGGCGACTGCTCCTCGTCCTGCTTCCCCCTTTACCTCCATGTCCATTGCAGGCACAACTCCCCCAAGGCCTTCGAGTCTGAGAACCGCCTGCCCTTGCATGTCTTTGCGGACTGGGGGAGCGCCGTTTGTTGGGGGGAAGTTGAGCCCCAATTGCAACCGCCAGACACCCCCGCCGTTTAGGCTCCCAGGAGGCACTGTCTAGACTGGGCTAAGCCCCTTCCGGTTTAGCAATGGCTCATTTGGAGTCTTTGTCTTATCATAGGTTGGCATTTAAGTCCCCCATGACTTTAGGGGACTTTATCTGACGAGCATGTAAATCTTTTTCTGGTGGAGTTTGTAAGTAGGAGCTAATTGGATGTCTCTTTATTTCGTCATTCTGCTTGTATCACTGGAATGGAGGCAGAGATTGCATATGCGGCTTTTACTTTCCAATTTCGTTTTAATTTTCAAGACCATTTACCAGGGTGTTTTTGCCCAAACACGTCTTAAGGTCTGCAATATCGTTGGACAATCTTGCTGCAAGATGAGCAGTTGAGTCAGCCTTGTTTTGGGGGATAGCAACAAATGTGCCCCTATCCCTCCCACCCCCCCCACTTGAATATGGCAGGAGCTGAGATACCACTGGAAACGCCACCTTGATCTCCCAAACACACCTCAGTAGAGGCATTTTCGAGTATCATCGGCACTACTAGACTTGAGTGCAGTAGCTCTCTCTCTCTCTCTTTCGAAGCCCCCCACACCGGATTCATCCTCTAGTATCATATTGAGGGATTATGGCGAACACCTCACCCCCTTAGAGTTATAAAAAACATTGTTCAAATCCAATAGTTCAACGTCAGTAACATCCAGAATGTTAAGCGCATTAGATAGCACATTAGGTAATAGGGGTGTGGAATTGGGGTATTGAATCACAGTTATAGAAACAGAGGCGGACATAGCCACAGTCGCTTCAGGAGCCAAAGCCATATTTGAACTTGATTCGTGTAACCACAGCTGTCACCGAGTGCACGGCCCCGTGATATCTGGTGCAGACATATCAGCGTGATCGTGATCCTGCAAGTTCACAGATTTCAGAACAAAACTTAGAGGTCCACACCAATTACTGAGCCGCAGCAGGCAGTCCACTTATCGTTTACCGGCTAACCAAGCTGACCCGGCGTGACTGGGGCGAGAGGACTCAATGCCGGACTCACGTGCCGTGCTGCGCGCCAAGAAAGACTTTTGTGTAAAACAGGAATCGTTAAAGGGGCAGGCAGCAAAGTCGTTTGTTGTAGTAATAGCAGGAGAAATCCATAACCTTGGCATTTGTCCATTAGCTATGCCATTTGTATAAAACATTTCTCATTTGCAAGCCCCCTTTCTTTTCCCCTCCAGTAAGGTGCTGCATGAGACATTTCTTTTAGTTTGGCATAACAAGGCCGCAGATTTATTTTTACATATACACAACCACTGCAAACAGATATTAAAAATAGTTCCAAAAAGTGTGGCGACTGCTCCTCGTCCTGCTTCCCCCTTTACCTCCATGTCCATTGCAGGCACAACTCCCCCAAGGCCTTCGAGTCTGAGAACCGCCTGCCCTTGCAGGTCTTTGCGGACTGGGGGAGCGCCGTTTGTTGGGGGGAAGTTGAGCCCCAATTGCAACCGCCAGACACCCCCGCCGTTTAGGCTCCCAGGAGGCACTGTCTAGACTGGGCTAAGCCCCTTCCGGTTTAGCAATGGCTCATTTGGAGTCTTTGTCTTATCATAGGTTGGCATTTAAGTCCCCCATGACTTTAGGGGACTTTATCTGACGAGCATGTAAATCTTTTTCTGGTGGAGTTTGTAAGTAGGAGCTAATTGGATGTCTCTTTATTTCGTCATTCTGCTTGTATCACTGGAATGGAGGCAGAGATTGCATATGCGGCTTTTACTTTCCAATTTCGTTTTAATTTTCAAGACCATTTACCAGGGTGTTTTTGCCCAAACACGTCTTAAGGTCTGCAATATCGTTGGATAATCTTGCTGCAAGATGAGCAGTTGAGTCAGCCTTGTTTTGGGGGATAGCAACAAATGTGCCCCTATCCCTCCCACCCCCCCCACTTGAATATGGCAGGAGCTGAGATACCACTGGAAACGCCACCTTGATCTCCCAAACACACCTCAGTAGAGGCATTTTCGAGTATCATCGGCACTACTAGACTTGAGTGCAGTAGCTCTCTCTCTCTCTCTTTCGAAGCCCCCCACACCGGATTCATCCTCTAGTATCATATTGAGGGATTATGGCGAACACCTCACCCCCTTAGAGTTATAAAAAACATTGTTCAAATCCAATAGTTCAACGTCAGTAACATCCAGAATGTTAAGCGCATTAGATAGCACATTAGGTAATAGGGGTGTGGAATTGGGGTATTGAATCACAGTTATAGAAACAGAGGCGGACATAGCCACAGTCGCTTCAGGAGCCAAAGCCATATTTGAACTTGATTCGTGTAACCACAGCTGTCACCGAGTGCACGGCCCCGTGATATCTGGTGCAGACATATCAGCGTGATCGTGATCCTGCAAGTTCACAGATTTCAGAACAAAACTTAGAGGTCCACACCAATTACTGAGCCGCAGCAGGCAGTCCACTTGTCGTTTACCGGCTAACCAAGCTGACCCGGCGTGACTGGGGCGAGACTGGACTCAATGCCGGACTCACGTGCCGTGCTGCGCGCCAAGAAAGACTTTTGTGTAAAACAGGAATCGTTAAAGGGGCAGGCAGCAAAGTCGTTTGTTGTAGTAATAGCAGGAGAAATCCATAACCTTGGCATTTGTCCATTAGCTATGCCATTTGTATAAAACATTTCTCATTTGCAAGCCCCCTTTCTTTTCCCCTCCATTAAGGTGCTGCATGAGACATTTCTTTTAGTTTGGCATAACAAGGCCGCAGATTTATTTTTACATATACACAACCACTGCAAACAGATATTAAAAATAGTTCCAAAAAGTGTGGCGACTGCTCCTCGTCCTGCTTCCCCCTTTACCTCCATGTCCATTGCAGGCACAACTCCCCCAAGGCCTTCGAGTCTGAGAACCGCCTGCCCTTGCATGTCTTTGCGGACTGGGGGAGCGCCGTTTGTTGGGGGGAAGTTGAGCCCCAATTGCAACCGCCAGACACCCCCGCCGTTTAGGCTCCCAGGAGGCACTGTCTAGACTGGGCTAAGCCCCTTCCGGTTTAGCAATGGCTCATTTGGAGTCTTTGTCTTATCATAGGTTGGCATTTAAGTCCCCCATGACTTTAGGGGACTTTATCTGACGAGCATGTAAATCTTTTTCTGGTGGAGTTTGTAAGTAGGAGCTAATTGGATGTCTCTTTATTTCGTCATTCTGCTTGTATCACTGGAATGGAGGCAGAGATTGCATATGCGGCTTTTTACTTTCCAATTTCGTTTTAATTTTCAAGACCATTTACCAGGGTGTTTTTGCCCAAACACGTCTTAAGGTCTGCAATATCGTTGGACAATCTTGCTGCAAGATGAGCAGTTGAGTCAGCCTTGTTTTGGGGGATAGCAACAAATGTGCCCCTATCCCTCCCACCCCCCCCACTTGAATATGGCAGGAGCTGAGATACCACTGGAAACGCCACCTTGATCTCCCAAACACACCTCAGTAGAGGCATTTTCGAGTATCATCGGCACTACTAGACTTGAGTGCAGTAGCTCTCTCTCTCTCTCTTTCGAAGCCCCCCACACCGGATTCATCCTCTAGTATCATATTGAGGGATTTTGGCGAACACCTCACCCCCTTAGAGTTATAAAAAACATTGTTCAAATCCAATAGTTCAACGTCAGTAACATCCAGAATGTTAAGCGCATTAGATAGCACATTAGGTAATAGGGGTGTGGAATTGGGGTTTTGAATCACAGTTATAGAAACAGAGGCGGACATAGCCACAGTCGCTTCAGGAGCCAAAGCCATATTTGAACTTGATTCGTGTAACCACAGCTGTCACCGAGTGCACGGCCCCGTGATATCTGGTGCAGACATATCAGCGTGATCGTGATCCTGCAAGTTCACAGATTTCAGAACAAAACTTAGAGGTCAACACCAATTACTGAGCCACAGCAGGCAGTCCACTTATCGTTTACCGGCTAACCAAGCTGACCCGGCGTGACTGGGGCGAGACTGGACTCAATGCCGGACTCACGTGCCATGCTGCGCGCCAAGAAAGACTTTTGTGTAAAACAGGAATCGTTAAAGGGGCAGGCAGGAAAGTCGTTTGTTGTAGTAATAGCAGGAGAAATCCATAACCTTGGCATTTGTCCATTAGCTATGCCATTTGTATAAAACATTTCTCATTTGCAAGCCCCCTTTCTTTTCCCCTCCAGTAAGGTGCTGCATGAGACATTTCTTTTAGTTTGGCATAACAAGGCCGCAGATTTATTTTTACATATACACAACCACTGCAAACAGATATTAAAAATAGTTCCAAAAAGTGTGGCGACTGCTCCTCGTCCTGCTTCCCCCTTTACCTCCATGTCCATTGCAGGCACAACTCCCCCAAGGCCTTCGAGTCTGAGAACCGCCTGCCCTTGCAGGTCTTTGCGGACTGGGGGAGCGCCGTTTGTTGGGGGGAAGTTGAGCCCCAATTGCAACCGCCAGACACCCCCGCCGTTTAGGCTCCCAGGAGGCACTGTCTAGACTGGGCTAAGCCCCTTCCGGTTTAGCAATGGCTCATTTGGAGTCTTTGTCTTATCATAGGTTGCCACAACCCGCCACGCCAAAGGTGGGTTACCGCCCACCGTGGCTCCCTCCTTTCCTTGCTTATAATTCCAACAATTTTGTGCAGATATTCCAGAAAAACAAATCCATTCCCTGCTCAGACAAATGAACTCCATCTTTCAAGTAGTACTCCGTGTTTTTTAGATTGATCAAACCGTGTCTGATATGCTGAAAGCCTCTCCCTTTGCAAAACGTAGCCATAGCCCAATTCAACTTCCTCCTTGAATTCTCCACGGCCGCCTGACACCCAGCGCCCCTCCATTCATGCCTCGAGATGATTTCTGACCACACGATTTCGGTCTCCCCCATTTCCGTCGATAACTCCTGTAATGAAGACATAATTTCCCTGAGCACGATCCCCCTCCCCGGACTAGCCAAGTCGTTGCCACCGAGGTGCACCACCAAAACATCGGGCCTCCGACGTTCCCTCAGGAGTCTGCGCACATGCCCCGCAGCTGTGCCCATTTCATACCCGGAACTACATGCCATTGCACCCGGTATTCCCCGGCGGTCAACTCCTCCTGCTTGGCTGTCCAGCTTGCCCTGGCCCTTGATACAAACGAATGGCCCACCACCCAGGCGGACCGTCGTCTTCCCTTTATCGATGCTACTGCGAGGAGATAGGAGGGAGGAACCGTTAGTCTTACATTTTTTCAGGCCTGACGTATCGCTTAAAACAACCAGACCTCCAGCCCCCAATCCGTTTGATTGCCTCTGCTCCCAGGCCCATTCCAGCCGCTGATGTGGCTGCCCCTATCCTGAAGGAATGCGTCCCGTAGACCCCCTTCGAGAACCCTGCCTCCCCCAGTGCCATGTCCATCACCTTTCTAAATTAAAAAAGGCTTAACGCTGACCCATCGTTATGTACCAGAAAAGGGTCCTCCTCCCCCGTGCGAATCCTCCAATTCAAATACCTGTTTACGCATCCTACTGGACAAACTGGGCTGTCCTGGGTACCCCCTAACATGATGCTTCTGCCTTTCCCTGTCTAATCGGTCTTGGATCTCCTCAGAAATATGTATAACCGCTCTCCTTGCACCCCAATGTCACAACTCCTAAGGAAACTTAAACCCTTACCCTTCTTGTTGGCTGGTACCAACTCGCTTACCCTTAACGCCCCAAAAAATGCCAGTGAGAAGGCTGCTGTGAACAATGCTTTTTCATACTCATCCCTACACACCACCGCTAAGCTCCTGATTATTTCGTGCAACTTGCCCACATCTATGGGCCGTCTCTCGTCAGGTTTACTTGTCACCTGCTTGGCCCAGCCCCTCATTGCCATGACAATGTAATGCTCTTTGGTGGGATCGGGCCTGCCCCCCAATTTATAGAAATGCACAACCGCTGCCAGGTGATAGACCACCCAAGCTCTGGACCTTCCTTGTTGCTTACACCATCCTACAAAGGCCCGCACTGGCCTTTCCTTCTCGCTCTCGGGCAGGATGTTGTTTTGAAAGGCTATGAAGCGCTCCCAGCACCCTCTATATCTTCGCATTGTGCCTGGTGCAAGCGCCGTGTCGATCAGTGAGTTCAGATCTCCCCAACCAATCCCCACCATTGTGTCTGGAAGGGTGTCATCTTTGTGCTCGCCTCTGGGTGATTCTCCCGGAACATTCCCCACTGTAAACGAGAAAGAGAATCAGCTGCAACATTCTTAACCCGGGGTATATGTCGTGCCCGGACCTCTGTATTCAGCTGCAGCAAGCACCTGGTTAGTTCCCTGAGTAGCCTCAGCGCTCTGCCATTCCTACTTGTACCCTGGTTGATAATCTGAACTACCACTAGGTTGTCAGACCAAACCATCACCTTTTTGTCTTGCAATTGTTCTGGCCAGAGCTTGAATGCCACCACTATCGGGAACAACTCTAGTACTGTAATGTCCTTGGTGATCCCCTCTGCCTGCCATTGTGCCGGCCATGCCTGCCCGCATCATCTCTTGCCCAAGATGGCCCCAAACCCTAGGGCCCCTGACGAGTCGGTGACCAGCTTCTGGCCATTTCCGTTCCCCAGGTTATCTCTCCACATCAACACCCCGTTAAAGCAGTCCAAAAAGGTATTCCACATTTTAAGATCCTCTTTAACATCCTTTCCTAGGCGCACATGCTGGCCCGCATGCTTCAAGCCCACCGTTTTTAGCTCTATGTTCCTAGCGAACACTTTACCTGCCGGGATCACTCTGCCAGCAAAATTCAGGTTGCCTGCTAGGGACTGAAGTTCCTTCAACGTGGCTTTTTCCTTGCCCAACATCCCTGCAATTACCTCCTTCAACCTCATTACTTTCTCTCCAGGCAGCCTGCCTTCTCCTGCCACCGAGTCAATTTCAATCCCCAAAAATACCAATGTCGTGACTCGACCAACAGTTTTCTCTTTTGCCAGTGGAACCCCAAACTCCTCCATCAACCCTTGAAACACCCCCATGAGCTCCTTGCAATCCTGTGTTCCCCTTCTCCCAATAAACAAGAAATCATCGAGGTAATGGAGTATCCCCCTGACCTTGGCTCTTTGCCTTACTGAAAATTCAAGGAATCGGCTGAACCTCTCAAAATAAGCACAAGAAATTGCACACCCCATCGGTAAACATTTGTCATAGAAGTATTCCTGTAACACCTTGAACCCCAGCAAATGGTGGCTGTCCTTGTGAATCGGCAGCAAGCGGAACGCCGACTCGATGTCGGCCTTCCCCATGAGGGCCCCCTCACCTAACGCTTTCACCAATTCCACAGCATCTTCAAATGACGCATAATGAACCCTGCATTGGTCTTCTGAAATGCCATCATTAACTGACTCCCCCCTCCGGAAAAGACAGGTGCTATATCAATCTGTACTGCCCCACTTCCTTTTTTGGCACCAGGCCCAAAGGGGACACTACCAAGTTTTCTAGTGGAGGTGCAGTGAAGGGACCTGCCACCCTCCCCAACTGCACTTCTTTTCCCACCTTCAGTGCCAAGACCTCAGGCATTGACAAAGCAGACTTCAAATTACAAGCCTCCCTTGGTCCAATTTGCCCGTTGAAAGGAATCTTAAAACCCCACCTGAAACCTTCCCACAACAACTTTGCATCACCCTTGTCACAATATGCATTCAGAAACGGAATCATAGCCTGTAAACGTATTGGCGTTGGTAGTTGCGTTTTAATCATGCTTGCTTTTTTCCTTGCTTTTTGTGCTGCCCTTTGCCTTACTCTCTCTGCTGGAGGAGCTGTGTCTCCCTGCGCTCGGGCCCTTCGTGTGCTTGAACCTGCATGAATTTCCGTATGTTCACTTCCCTTCAGCAAACAACCAACATTCTGGTAACTCCCCCTGGTAGTTGGAACGGTTATTCCAGGAAGAGTTCCTCGAAAGGACCCCCTCCCCCTTGAGTAGGACCCCCTGCCCTTGCCCTGTGTTGCTCTCTCGCTTGCGACAGTCTCATCCACTGGCCTGGATGGGACCATTGTCTATGTAACCTCCCACATCCACTTCATCCCAGGTCATTGCTGGCCATACCTGCATTTTGAGTCTAAAACCCCTATCATAATTGATCCATGCATCTCCCCCAAGTTTCAAATACTGCTCATGAATATACTGTTCGTACGCGATCAAAGCCACGCCAGCTTGTGGGAATTTTTCTAACATGATGGTGGCATGCACCCGGAATGCCCTTAACCAGGTATGAATATTGAGCTAAATTTTTGGCTTCTCCCTCTCCTTCTCCCTTTCCCTCTCAGTTGGCTCACTGAAACCCTGACCAGAGGGGACCATCCCTACCAACTCCAGAATATCCATGAACTCCTTCCTCCACACCCGTTCCTTGTATGCCAGAGGGATGTGCCAAGCCAGCGCGTTAATCGCCACTCTGGCTGGCGCAAACCCTGGCATGGGCCTCCCATACATTGTGGTATTGTTAGCCGGCTCTTGCCCCTGCACCTGTTGAGGGGCCTGTGCCCCCCACCATGGCGTTCCCCCTATTTGGGGGGTATAAGCGGTGCTTGCCCCTGCGTCGCAGGACCTGCTCCCCTCGTCTGCCCCAGGTTCACCCATACTACCGGCCCACTCGCCCCAATCATGGGCTGACTCCCCAACCGACCCTCCTGTTCTGGGACCACACCTCCCTTCTGAGCCCCTTTTCCCACTAGGTTCAAGGCATTAGTATTACAAAAAGGTATCTGTCCATTTACACCAGTCCCCCATGCTTCAATACATTCCTTGAACATACCTTTCACCATCTCCAAGGTGGTTGGACCCTCAGCTGCTACCGCCGGCGTGGCTACAGGTGTGCCACGAGGACCTCCCATTGGCCTTGGAGCCTCAGCAGGGACAGGTGCCGGTGTGGCTTCAACCTCCTGCGCCCTCCCCTTTCCTTTAGGAGTGGCTTTCCGTTTTTGAGCCGCCACTGCCTGCTGCTGGCTGTCCTTCGCTCTCTTTGTCATCACTCTTTTCCTCTTGACCACCGGCTCGTCCTCCTCCTCGAGCTCCTCAATGTCCTGCCCTCTCCCTCCTGGGAGTGCACTTCGACCCATGCGTCTTCCACGGGTGTTGGTGGAAACAAGAGTGGTGAATCCGACCTCTATGCAACCTTCCGGTCTCCTTCTGTGTCGTGTTGTAAGCCTTCTTCCCTGCTGCCGGCTCTCCACCGCTTGCCCCTGCTGCACGTAGCGACCTTCACCGCCACTGCTCACCGGAAAACTCTTGGGAGATACAGAACCTGGGATTAGAACTCAGGTCTCCTGCATCCCCAGTTCCAGCACTTATCACCTGTGCCACTGGTCTCTGCAATGGTGAGCAGGACGGTTGCTGCTAGAGACTTCCTCTATCCCTCGCACCGCCCCCTTGCCGCCTCCGTAATGCTCTGGTGGAGGGGCCGCTGGTGCTCCGCTGCGTAGGGAGACTTCCTTTGCCTCCCGTGCTTGTGACGCCCCCTCGCAGCCTCCGTAACGCTCTGTTGGAGGGGCCGCTGGTGATCCGCTGCACGGAGAGACTTCCCTTGCCTCCCGTGCTCGTGACTCCTCTGCGCAGCCG
Organism: Ambystoma mexicanum; assembly: GCF_040938575.1. Lineage (NCBI taxonomy): Eukaryota > Metazoa > Chordata > Amphibia > Caudata > Ambystomatidae > Ambystoma > Ambystoma mexicanum. The sequence continues at coordinate 835,984,482 of NC_090929.1, forward strand.
GCTTCGCGAGCTTCGCTTCCTCAGCCACGCGGATGCTTTGTTCGGCGCAGGTCCCACCGGCTGCTTGTTCCGCTTCAGCCGTCGCTTCTTCTGCTGTCTGCCGCGTCGGGGCTCGCCTTCCTCCTGGGTCCCACGAGGGCAAAACAAAGTCCGAAACAAAGCGACAAAAGAAATCCTCCGACGTTGACGGGCGCCCGGCTGCTGGAAGAGCTGCAAGTGCTCGTGTGCCGGGCGCCCGTCGCTTATGTACCCTGAGCTCCTCCCTCTTCTTTTGTTGCCCTTCGCGGGCTTTTGCGGGCTTTTTGGCGCCCTTTCCTTCTTTGTCTCCTTTTGCCGCCCTCTCCCCTGCCCCTGAGGGGGGAGGGGGGAGAGAGTGGAAGGAGGAAGGCCCCTGCCCCGGTTATCAGGGTGCCTCCTCCATTCCCTCCGGTCCCCGTTGTCAACTTCACAACACATCCACCACAAAGTGCAAGTAGGCGAGACTGGACTAAACGCTGGATTCATGCACCGGCGCTACGCGCTAGGAAAGTCTTTGATGTAAAGTAGGAATCCTTAAAGGGGCAGGCAGCAAAGTTGTTCTTTGTAGTAATAGCAGGAGAAATCTAGAACGTATCCACCACGAAGTGCGAGTAGGCAAGACTGAATGCAACACCAGACTCATGACTTCCTAGGTATCATGTAAGCCTGGTGTACAAACTTGAAGTGAATCAACTCCAGTCTATTATTGAAGGAGATGCATATCACTTAATGCTCATCTGTCCTTATTTGAAACTTTTACAGCGAAAATGGCTCGTACGGCTTTTTAACTACGGTACTTGTAAAAGTCCAATCAGCATCTGTAGGGCTTATGCAGTCTCTAGTTATGTCACAAAAGATTGGAGGCTGAGACAAAGAATAATAGTTTAAAACGTCTTATTTAGACATTTTGATTGTAAATATCTCTTTTATGTGAACTTCCTTTGATTAGTTGCGTTTTTACTAATACTGTGTTTATGGAATTTTACTACAATGGAAATGGACTTTAGATTGTTGTTTGCATATAGCTTTTATGGTGCAATACTAACCGAAATAAAGCGTTTTACTACTACGACTAAATAGCCTTTTCCGCTGTGAGAGGAAACCCGGGAATGTGATGCACTGGAGCAAAGGAGGAAATCTGGGAATGTGATGCACCAGAAGTAAGGGAGGAAACCCGGGAATGTGATGCACTGGAGCAAAGGAGGAAATCTGGGAATGTGACGCACCAGAAGTAAGGGAGGAAATCCGGGAATGTGATGCACAGGAAACAAGGGAGGAAATCTGAGAATGTGATGCACCAGAAGTAAGGGAGGAAATCCGGGAATGTGAAGCACAGGAAACAAGGGAGGAAATCTGGGAATGTGATGCACCAGAAGTAAGGGAGGAAATCCGGAAATGTGATGCACCGGAGCAAAGGAGGAAATCTGGGAATGTGATGCACCAGAAGTAAGGGAGGAAATCCGGGAATGTGATGCACAGGAAACAAGGGAGGAAATCTGGGAATGTGATGCACAGGAAACAAGGGAGGAAATATGAGAATGTGATGCACCAGAAGGGTGAATATGCTTTGTCAACTTCCCTTTCTAGACCCCCCCCCCATGCCTGATTCATTGTTGATACCACATTGATGTCTTTCCCTCTCCTGGGGACATCCGAGATGACCTCAGCAGAAAGGGGCGATGCAATTTGTTGTTGCCCTCGCCTCATTGATATGCAGCCAAACGTGTCCTCCAGCATACGAAAAGGGCAGGTAGTGTGCCTCCGCTGTTCTATAATAACTACTCCGGTCTGACACCCTCAGACCACCCTCATCTAATGGAACCGTGAGGATTTCATATTTTACCCGGCCACCATACCCGCCCAGTTTAACTTGCAGCACAAAGACCGTAGGTCACGGAAAAAATTATTGAGTAGCGTGATGGGGATGTTGACGAATAGGTATAAGGTATGGGAAGAATTCCCATCTTAAGTAGCGAGATTCTGCCTACCAGAAGTTTAAATATGGTGTGCCAGATTCTCCAAAAGAAGTACAAATATAAAGGTGCAGAGGATACCCTTTTGTGGAGGTTTTGAGAAATGTAAGGGGGACCTTATTCACAAAGGTGACTTGAGCTTTTCTAGGGTGCTAGATGACAGCACAAATGATGCACAGCTCATCCCTGTTGCATGCAGCACACTCTTGACACTAATGTCTGACAGGCTTCTAGCACGTTGATGCTCTGAATGGATTTCACAGTACTGGAGCCTCAAAGGACCTGTCTATCCCTAGAAACCTTCATAATCGCATTCAGTATCTGTTTTTTTTTTGGTGGGCTCATTCAATCAATAAGTTATGTCTGTCACGCATTCTGAAGTACATGGTTAATATTATCATTCTCTTTTAGAGCAGCACCTGCAATAAAAATATAATCCTACAAACATTGCACCCTCATGCAGTTACTGTAAATCTTTTGCAGGTATATACATTAGAATGTGAAACACTGTGTTAGGGAAGGTTCCCATTTATGTGATGTTTTCCCTCCAGTTGTGTAACCCCAACTTGTTGCTGCTGTTGACTTTATCAGTGAAGCACAGCCTTCAGCTGCACTCCACTGGGCTTTTTCACTCAATTTGTTATGGGGAAACTGACATGCCCGTAATAACAGGTACTGGGAGACTTTGTTTCCCTTAGTCCTTTCCAATGTTGCAACTTTTCTGCAACATCTTACAAGTGCACAATGTACCTTCCAGTACAGTGCGCTTGGGTCTTCCTTTCATTTCCAAAGGCCCTAGACTCCCTCAAAGGATTTTTTAGGAGAAGTGCAGATGTGCCTTGGACAGGGTTGGTGGCAGCTTATCTTTTCAGCCTTTCTTGCCATGCAAACTGCGCTTACCGCGTTTGACATAGCAAGGTGGCCTGGCTCCAAAATGACAATGCCACAAGGTTCTTTGTCCTGTCCTTTGGCCATCTTGCCCCTTTGCCTTCCCCAGGTCGAGCCGACCCGTGTCAGTCCTCATTTGGGCATGCATTCTCCCACAAAATGCCAAGCTTTCGCAGGCTTCTGCATGCTTTGTGTGTGTGCTTTTTTAGGAAGTGGGTTGGACTGTCTAGTTCCAATACACATCCTGGGTGCCGGAGAGTCTGGTGTGCTGTGAATGACTGGGACCACCATGGTCGTGATTGGTCCCCATCTGGTCTGTCTGTTGTGAGCAGATCTCCCATTGGGTCCTCCTCGTTTTGGTGTGAAGGAGCTTCCGGATAAGAGAAGACCCCAAACACCCACACCAGGTTGATCTCTTGCATTCTCACTGAACCTAGGATAGGATCCAAGAATCCTGAAACTAAGAAGCCAAGTCGAGGAACCGCTGTTGACCCGCTGGAAGGTTTAGCACCCTGAGCCCGCTGTCGTCCCGCTGGACCCCTATGCATCTGATCAAACTAGAAGGTCTGCAAAGATGCTTCAACCCATTATAATAGTGGGACCAACTATTCTCAGCACCTTCATCAAACCCTGCAAGTAAGCCTTCTCGGGAGTATCCCTGGGCCAACTAGTGGGCTGACCAGCTTGCTCAGGACCTTGAAACTTGGTACATTGCAAGCTCTGTATTCATGGCACTCTCGAACCACATTTCTTACACTTGGCATCCCCAGGTCTGTAATAAATAGAGAGCGCCCGAACTGGAGTACACACGGTTACCGTGTCGCCCAGCCGTGGTGATGAACTTCGCAGGTGCCTTGCTGCTGTGCCCCTCTGAACCCTGAAGCCTGCTACAGTGAAACTGGCCTGATCTATCCACCAGGAGCGGAGAAATCACCACTGTCCCACCAGAGAATTATCGCTGTAACTTTGCCACTGAAAGCCTCAGAACCCCACAACTGCTGCAGTTGAACCTGCAACCGAAGTGGACTCGACTGTCGAAGTTTGGTAAGGAGTGCACCGTGGGCTGGTGAGTATCTGCAACCCTTGCCGGTGGCTCCTAGCGCATCCATCTACCTTTACGCCTGAGTGTCTGCTGAGGGCCACTCTCCTTTCCACAGATCGTCTGTGCTATCGAACCTTTCCCAACTCCGGGAACCTGTTCTGTCCTTCTGGGGAGACCCTCCACAAATAGTAGGAACTTGTTCTTCATTGCCTTACCCACCTTCCTGAGCTGCTACAGCCCTTGCAAGAGACCCTGTTTTCACCCTTCTGCACTATCGCGTGAACCCACATTTGAAAGTACATTAAGCACTAGGCTCCTCTCTTCGTAGGGACCGGAATGCCTCTCAGTTAGGGTTTACTTTATGAAGAACTGCCCAAAGACTATTTGCCTTGCTTGCTTCCTTCCCTTTTAGGTTGTGGACCCATTCTGTGCTTTTATCCCTTTAGGCCACTTGGCATTGTATATATGTATTCTAGTAGCGTTGTGTTGGTTTGATGTTTTACTATTGATAATTGCTGTGTGTTGAATTTCAAAGGCCTTAAATAAATGTACTTATATTTTTCATATAGATACACCTGTCTGCGAGTGATTTGTAGTGTCCTTTACTCTGTGTGCTCATTGAGTTCTTTCAGTCACCCTCACGCCTCATGAGACCTAGTCTTCACCGCCATCAATGCTACCTTGATTGGAGGTACAGTGGAGCTAGTGGTAGACAGCTCATTGCCACTGTTGTAAAGGCGGGGTTTGACTCAGAACAGCTTGTGGAGGATTTGCTGATGCTAAAATGTTCACAGGCAAAGCCACCACACCTTGTGGGGAACAAGCATCAACGTAGTCTAAACTACCAAGAATGGAATCTTAGAATTCTTTTGATGCAAGAGAGTACATTCAGTTTCTTTAACTATTTTGTTGAATTATAGCCAGAACAGATACCAGTTGCAAACCAAAAGTATTTTTGACTGTAAACTCTGTGCCATATTTTAGTGGCCAGTGAATTTGTATCTATTAGTTGCACAGAAAAAGTTGTATACTTCTTGGTAGGCAGAAGTAGATTATTTGTATAGTCTGCAACTGAGTTTCTTGTTTTTTAGTGTGCATGCAATGAACTAGGTGTAGAGAAGAAGTTGTACTTGTCTTGGTAGGCAGGAAGAGATTTAATTCAGTGGTAGTGAATTACTACATTTTTTTAGTGGCAAGGCCAAATATTAGTCGTAGAGGAAAAGTATTTTCCTTCTTGTTAGGAGAAGGAGATTACATTCAGTGGTTGTAATTTAGTGTATCATCTTTTATGGGCCACAGGAATTACTAATTCTAGAGAAAAAGTATCATAATTCTTGTTAGGCAGGACGAGATTATATTTAGTGCAAATGAGTGTGTTGTTTTTTAGTGTCAATACCAAATATAAATTGCAGTGAAGATGTTTTAGAATTCATGGCAAGCGGCAGATTACATTACATTTTTGTAATTGAGTTCCTCATCTTTTTGTTGAGAAAACGCCTTGTGTTTCTTGGAAGGCATAAGGAGATTATATTCAGTAGCCTTATGTGCCTGTGCTGCCTTTAATTTGCCATATCAAACCCTAGCTGCGGAGAAAGAATCCTATCACTCTTGGCAGGCAAGAGATTTGATTCAGTGGCTGTAAACAACTGTGCCAACTTTTAGGAGATAAAACAAGATTTGCTTAGTAGAGAAATATTCTTACATTCCTGGTACACATGAGCGATATTATTCTTTGTTTGTAACTGTTATCTTTTTGTAACAATACCAAATGCAAGTGACATTGCCATCTTTTAGTGGCCTGACCGAATACTAGTTGCAGAGTCAATAATACTTCTTGACAGACAAGATGAGAATAAATTATCTAGTTGTAAATGACTATGGATTGTTTAATGGCCAGTCCAGTACCACATACAAGGAAAGCATTGCATAATTCTTGGTAGGCAGGATGATATTTTATTTAGGAGCTGTAACTGAGTGTGCTGTTTTTTAGTGGCAAAATGGTGTTATATTCAGTGGCTATACTTGAATGTGTTGTGTGATGAATCCTGCAGAGTCATCACTGATTCCCCGGTGAGCATCTCCTCTCACATGATGGCAGTCACTAATTGATCCTGACCCTGAGGGTGGTACTATGAGGGAGGATCATGTGGGAGGGGATGACTGGCGGGAGGAGGTGATGACTCCATTAGGAGAGACACTGTATTCTCCTCCCCTTATGAGGAAAATCCTATGACACCTCCACTTCTGATGGCATATTACCATTCCAACCAGAAGTCCATTCATACCTCATACACACACCCAACATCTCCTATCTCTAATGTTTTTTTCAAATGAAAACCCTAACCAATATCACTGTGGGAATCCTAGAAATTCTATGGTCTCCAACTCCCATAAAGCCTCAAGTACTGAGACGAGGAGGAGGAAGAAGGAGTAAATGCAGACTGAAAGAAACACAAAGTTAACCATGCGGTGCCCGCACTTGGGAAAACAGGAGAGCCAAAGAGGAAGGCAATGTGGAATCGAAGAAGGAACCAGTCCCGGAATTGACCGTGCTGGAGAACGCAGGCATTTCCACGCAGACATTCGCAACGAGATCAAGAGAGACGCAGTGAGCACTTTGCGAGGACCATCAGAGGACCGACAGCAGCAGCGGAGCTACCAGAGCATGGGTCGTGCCAAGATGCAGCAGTCTTACCGGTGGGTGAGCGCAGAGCAGTCAAGAGCACCGCAGGAAAGTCTGCAGTGCGAGGGAGGCCTTCCCAGAGTGGAAGCTTCATTGCAACAATGTGCCACGGGTCGGGAACACTGCAAGACCCCAGCGAGTCTGCCCAGAACCATTGGGGGCCCCAGGGAATTCTGACAGACATGTAAGCCATTAAGAACTTTAAAACAAATAAGAACATTTGAATACCGACAGAGTAAAATACAAAGGCAGAACTTGGACCAGTCCTCATGTTTGCGATGTCTATGTGGGGAAAGTTGGAACAAGTAGTTTCTCAAGCCAATGAAGAAGAAGCACAGTGAAGTAATACAGCTGTGCTATATTGAAGGATAGTGAAACCACGAAGAAGACCTTGTGAAGGAATCACACTAGGCAGTGAGCATTTGCGGGAGGGAAACCGGGCAGGGGAGTGTACCAAGGGATCTACAAGACCACCGAAAGGGATTCCTGCAGGAGAATATATGGGGGAATCCACTCAAAGCATATGGAAGAATAAGACATTGTGGCTAGGTACCTGGCAGGAGAGTATACCAGGGGATCTAAGAAGCTGATGAAAGGAAGCCTTGGCAAGCAGAACACCAGGCATTTGAAAATAATTAAGAACTTTAAAATTGTAGGATTCCTAGCAGCGTAGTATACCAGGATGTCCATGAAAGTTACAGCAACAAACTGTTGTATGAAAGAGACATTTTTGGCATCCTTGAGAAACTATTGTGTGAAAGAGACACTGTGCCATCCTTAAGGAACTGTTGTTTGAAAAAAACACGTTTGCCACCCTACCCGGAAATTTCAAGGGGAAGGGAACCACCCTTTGGATCCAAGGGTTTCTCCTTAGAAAATACTATTTCTGTTGGATGTATCTACTTGTTTTGATTGTGAACACTTTTTGGCCAACATAGATCAGAGACATTTTCCTTACACTTTTAGTTGTTCCTTTTTAGTATGTTTAGGACACAAGGACAGATTATATTTTTGACAACTTGACACAGACTGATCTTTAGTTTTAGTTTCTTAGGTAGGGAAACTCTCTTTGGGATAGGGACAGAGAGGCCTTTATCCAACCGTTTTATTTTAATAAAGAAGTCTGTTAATGAAAATGTTACAACTTTGTGTCTGCCTCTCATTTCCGACTCCTCACAGTTGTCTTTTTAGTGACCATACCAAACATGGTTTGCAGAAAAATTGATGTATATTTCTCATTGGGGCAAAGGGGTTTATATTAAGTGTCCATAAGTTTCAGCACTGTTATTTAACTGCAGTAATGTCTTGTAAAATAAAATACGATGGGGATGTGTGCAGCATAAAAGACTAGAAACATAGGGTTTATTATAGGTATTTAGAAACTTGGGCCACACAATTTCCAAAAAGTAACATTAAGTGCTATTTAACCCCTTAAGTGTGGAGCACGAGCTATCTCATCCTCTGCACTAAGTTCACAGTGCAGAGGACAAGATAGCTCGTTCTCTGCTATACTCACCTCTGGGGGGGTGGATCGCCCCCCCACTGCTGCTGCGCTGCTCTCCCCGACCCCCAGGCTGTGAAGGGGAAGACCTCCCCTTCTGTGCCTGGGGGTTGGGAAGCAGCCCTGATAACGTCTGCGAACGCTACGTGCACCAACGTTATCAGGACATTAAATTTACATGCTGAAGCATGAAGGCTTCAGCATGTACATTTCGCAGACATACTTTTGCATGCTGCAAGGGGATTTGTTGCCCGATTTCCTCGAGTGAGGACTCAGTGGAAAGGGGAGACTCTCCCCTTTCCAACAAGCTCTCACTCAAGGGGATTGCTGGTCGAGGACTGTTTAATTCTCGACCAGCAATGACCAATAGACCACCAGGACATTTATTTTGGGGGTGGGGGGCCCCCACCAGTCCACACAGGCCCCCAGCCCCACTCAAAACAATAAGAAAAATGTCACAATGTTTTGCCTTCTTTGGGGGCAGATGGGTGCTGTTTTGCACCCATTTGCCCACCAGGAATGCAAAAAAGGCACACTTTGGGCCGTTAGGGGCCTGTGGCCCAGCCCCTCCCCCCAGAAATCCCCCCAAGAAGAGGCAGATTCTTTCTGCTTCCCTGGGGGGCGAAATTGAGGGTCTGACCCCATTTTGCCACCCCAGGGAAGCAGAAGGACCACTAGGCCACTAGTGATATGATTTTGGGTTGGGGGTCTGATTGGCTTGCCCCCCAACCCAAAATCATATCCCCACCCCACCACCAGAAAATGCCATCCAGATGTCATAACGTTGTTTTTCCTTCTTGGGGCAAATTGGTGCAGTTCTGCACTGATTTGCTGCAAGGAAGTTAAAACAAGATCATACTTCACATATAGTGTAATACTTGGGGGTATCAGGGGGCTGGCACTGTGCATTTGGGCCAGTCCCCTTAGGATTCTCCTCCAAGGATGGGCAGACCCTTGCTGCTTTCCTGGGGGGGAGGGGGGGAATGGAGATCTGGCCCCATTTTGCCACCCCTGGGAAGCAGCAAGGACCACTAGGCCACCATCGATATGATCTTAGTGGTGGACTATCTGAGTGTCCCCCCCAGCCCTCTGCCCCCTCCAGGCTCCCCGCTGGCCAATCTGCCCCCCACCCTCACCCCTAAAAATATCCCAATAAGATGCCATAATGTTGTTTTGCCTTCTTTGGGGCAAATTAGTGCTGTTTTGCCCCCATTTGCCCCCAAGGAAGGCAAAATAACACTTGGGGGTATCAAGGGGCTGGCTCTATGCCTGTAGGGCCAGCCCTCTCAGGAAAGCCCCATGCAGGGGCAGATCATTTCTGCTTCCCTGGGGGTACATAATTAAGGGTCTGGTTCCATTTTTCAAACTCTGGGAAGAAGTAAGGATAGCTAAGCCACCAGGGGAAAGATATTGGGGTTGGGGGGCTGTTTTACCCATTGCAGCACTCCTGGCCATCCTGGAACTCTGGCCCGGCCACATTAGAGTTTTCTCTACGGGGAGGGATCGGACTCTTGCGGGGCTCCCTGGGGCCACCACTGGGCTTTGGGACGATTGACCCACAGGGGAGACCGGCGTCCAAACCCGGCGGCAGTACCCCCGGCTGTCCAGAAGCTCTGGCCATGCCGCGTTACAGCTTTTCCCTCTGGAGGAGGATGGGAACCCCCTGGGACATCCATGACTGCCGCTGAGCTGGGGGGGAGTCGATCCACATGCGAGGCAGACGCCCAAGTCCAGGGGCAGCACTCCCGGCCATCATAGAGCTCAGGCTGGACTACGTTATAGCTTTTCCCTCTGGGGAGGGTGGACCCTGCCCAGGCTCCCAGCAACTGCCGCTGACCTCTGGCGGGGCCGACCCATGTGCGAGGTGTGCCCTAGCACCTTGAAACATCTTCTTTGTGCTAGATGGGATTACCAATAATTATCACAGACTAAATAATCGGACATAACAAAGGAAGATGGTAAAATACTGCTTTAATCTTAAAGAAAGGAAGCAGGGAGAAATAAGGTTATCAAAGTAGATGCTTGATTTTTCACACCAAAATTTGCTTGCAAAGAGTTCCTATACCTTTACATAGGTCATTCAAGACGTCATCCTACGTGGCATTTCACAAAAACCTGACGCCGGGAGGGATTGGATTAGGGAAACACATATACTTATAGAATAACATCAATGTTAATATCTAATTGGCTGCCACTTGTCTGTAGGAGATGCCCTGAGCTACTTCTACGTACGTCATATACTGACTATGGCAGAGAATGTGGCAGTGGGCTAATAACTGCAACATTGTATGCGAAAGTGCATGGCAGGCCCTTTGATTGATTGGTAACTCCATCCAACCTTGGACTATCATATCATTTTAGCAGCACGTTTACAAAGTGATACCTAGCTGTCAAGTTGCGTCAACTTGTTCTTTGTTTTCCCAATTAGTCCATCATATGTCCTCGACCTGATCCCTAGCTAAGGTGACCTCGTAGTCTGCTCACTGTTCTGGGACATTCGAAGGAGTGTGAGCATACCACTATCGTAACTCGAAGCTCTAATGAATAGCCTTTGTTTTGAGTTCTTCATCACATGTCAGGAGACCACGACTTTGTCGATTTCTTTCAATTTCTGCTATTTGATTAAATTAACCAGGGTGTCATTACACTCTCTGGCCTTTAGAGACTTGCTCACTCCACCTCACATTGGCTTTTGCCTTCATGCTTCATGGTTGTTCAAAACTTGACATCAGCAAATGTCCTAGCCTACCAAATCTTATCAGAAATATGTCTCATATACGCAGTCGTGCCTTGTGCTTATCTCTCGAAATAGCCTCCTTGACTTCAGGCCAACGTACTCCCTTATTCTGCACATAAAAACAGCTTCTTCATCAATTCTTCAATTTGTAATCCTAGGCTTGTTTTTGAGGTAGCTGGGTTTATTCTTCAACATGAGCCATCATCCATTTTCTTCCAGTGGCCACCTGAAACATTATATATATACCTCTTTTTTAGTAAGCTTCTATATGATTTGTCTCTCTTGTGTTACAGCGTATTTACAGTTATTGGTCAGCACGTTTCTTAATCTTCTAATTTTCACGATAACTTCATCTTTTGGTACATGTTTCTCTTAGTGCTTCTATTACATCGTCAGTCTTAAGTATTTTCATATGGTTTTGACTTAGGCGTATATGTTTTCTTTATGACATCATATTGCTGTCGTCAGACTTTTGTTTAAACATTCATCCATGATTCTCAGAGCTGCTGCCTGGCATTTAGGCAGTTGATATCCTTCTTGGTAACTTCCCTCCATTGTCTTAACCTGAGGATATCTTCTGAATGGCTGTCTGAGTGCATATCGTCTTTCCTACAATCGACCTGGTGTGGATGGATACATTCCCAATGTCTGCTACTCCAATAGGATGGTGGTGAAGGGGTTGGGACTAGATAAGATCCCTCGACTTGCTCCTCTACATTCCCCCCTGGTCAAAAATGAGACCATGCTCCTCTTCCGCAATTCCTGCTTCCTCTTCCACCATCTCATCATATTTTCTCTTCTTTGGGACCCATATTTTTGTCACCCCCCCTTAGGTGACCAGCATTCTTTATGTGTTCATCCACACTCCAGGTCATGTTGCGACAATCCCCTGCTGGTGAACAAAATATCCATCATCCCACATATCTCTTCCGATCTTGGGGATAGTATTACCTGGTTCCTGGAGGTGCAAGAGAACTCTTCTTGTTGTTTTCTTGAGTAATTTCTTCAGTCTGCATTTTCTCTCCAGTGCCACTTTTAACGTCAATTATTATCTTCTTTCCAATAGCTTTCTTGGCTGTTTTATGGAATTGTCCAAAGATGATCCTTAAGAGACAGAATACTAGCAACACCAACACTAGCATTGCTCCAAGTAGTTTGAAAGCATTCGCCAACCAAGATGGAATCCATGAAAACAGGGATAAGAACCAATCTTCTCCTGCCATCTCATCAGTTTCATCTTCCATTTTTGTATGCAGGGTCGTTAACATCGTTTTTGCCTCTGTCACGGTTCCATTTTTTCCATCACAAGATTGTATAAATGTACAGCAAGAAGGCCCGACCTTGGCACAAATGTCTCCTTCCATAGCTTTTATCATATCCAAGACATACCTGTTCTGGAGAGTCATCAGCCTGATGGCTCTCAATTCTTCTTCTTTTATTGCATAGAATCCTTTTATTGTTTCATTGATCATCTGCAGCAATTCCCACCTAGTGATCTGCAACCACTTGACGTTTACTGCAGCTTGAAGTCCTGGTATGAATATAGATGCCATTATCCTGGCAGTCTTGCTGAAAAGCTTGGGCTCATCAGGAATGTCTTCATAAGCCTTTAATGATTTCAATGAGAAATAATTCTCTTTTTTCAGTCGGCGAAGATTAAATGATCTCTTCCTTCTGTTATATTCGTACATTTTTGGGAACTCTTCGATGTGGAGGTCACTTTGGGGAATCACTAGCGCTGGGACGTGCACATTTAGAAAGGAGCACAGTCCACCCCAATCATTATTCAAGTGTATGTAGGCTCTGGATCCACAGGCCCAATAGCGATCCATCAGAACTGCAGTTACTCCATTCCTGGTACTTCAATTATTTCTCTGCAACCCTTGTTACTTCCAACATGGACCTTTCCATCATTCTTGAAGCAGGTTGTTTCCTTCTTTAGTGGTAGTATATGCAGTGGTCCTGCTTCGTTGTTAACCCAGGTTAGGAGATTTGCATACCTGGTCCATGATTCCAGGCATTCATCGTTCACCTTTTGCACTCTATGAACTGTGTATTTCTTCAATAGATGTGCAGGGAATGATATTAGTCCATCTTCCCATCCATTTCCAGAAGCTACATGCCCATACACCAACAGCTGTTCTCTCTCCCAGCATTCTGGTTCCCCTGATTTTTCAGTCATGTCTGAGCAATTCATTCTCTTCAAGTCAACAGTTTGTATTTTCTCTCCAAATTGGGATGGCTACATTTTGTTTGTCCACCCCCAAACCACTCTCTGTTCTTTTGTCTTCACAAGTGTATCTTCATATGGAAAAATATGTCTTGATCGCCATCTTAAAGTTGCTCACTTCCCTTCAAATTGTTCTCTTGTAGTGACTGCTGCTAGATGACTGAGACATTCTGCTTCATGTGCAGACATTTCTCTTGCAATAAATGTTCTTGCCGCATTCATAGTATACAGTATTACTGAGCGCACATATAAACTCTCTTCCAATGTTCTCTGTCCCACTTCTTTCATGCGATGGTACCATAAGTTATATGCTAAATGAGCTGATTTATCTAAGTATACTTTCATTATCTTTTTCAGCATCTCTCTTTACTCTGGAAAAATGTCTTTTAATATCAGAACGCAATAGGGATTTTGGATTCTTAATTGGGACAATAGAAATAATGGGAGTAGTGGGGGATGTCTTATTTTCTGGCTCCTCGCTGCTTATAAAATGTGTAAATGCCAACATTATAAGGAGGACAGTCAAAATCAAAATACCACAGAAAGCTCCAATAGTTATTATATGTTTACTACATCTTTTCTATGGGGCTACAGTTCTTACCTCTTGGAACTTCTCGATTTGTTCAATTACATCTGACATACAGTAAATATAATTCTCAGAACTATCGTATTATTTTTAGGGTTTCCTAGAAACGTTACTATATCGGTATTCCTTTGTATTAATGCTGGGTATGACTGTAATAGGTATGAAAATACTACAAGAAAGAATGTGTGTGCAATGGGTAGCATAAGAAAAATAAAGTAATCTTGTTTTCTTCTGACTATTACTGCTCCTGTACCACTGTCTTTTGTACCTAGTATAGGGAAAGTGTTCCAGTATCACTATAAATCCATTAAATCATAAGAAACTATAATCTAAAAACGTTGTTTCCTATTCCTTTGTCTTGGCTTTTGGTCTGGGATCTGGTTTGCATTCAATGAGGTTCTTCACTTGCTTCAGTAGGGGTAGCTGCAGGAGAGATTGAGGTTTGTCCGTTGTAAGGTTTAACATCATGGAGGTGTATCCACGCTCGCCTGCCTTGTAATTTTACAGCAGTAGGGCTCACTTCCTCCACTTTATGGGGGTCATCAAAATGAGGGGTGCTCCAGGTACAGCACCTGGTCTCCTGGGTACAGGCTGAGCGGTTTGAGCATCTTTTTCAGATCAATCGGCTGATTGTCTTTCTGGTTTTCCCTTGAACTCTACCGCAGATTATGGAGCCGTTGGGACATAAAAGAAACACTTTCAGTCTTGTTTTTAGCTAATCATGCATTTCATTGCCTAGGGCCCTCGCTACACTGTGGACATCTGTATTTGCCCTTGTTGGGAGAGTGATAGTTCTCATGCAGCGTCCAGTCACCAACTCATGGGGCATGCGATGTTGATCAGAGCCAGGCTGATTCCACAGCGTATACAGCGCAAGGGATAGGCAATGAATCCATCCTTTCTTTAAAGTGGTTTTTATTTGTGCTATCTTCTCTTTTAAACGGCCATTCATTTTCTCACAATTCCGTTTGCTTGCGGATGATATACAGAAGCAAACGTGTGCCTAATGCCTAATAGCAGAAACATATTTTCAAATGGCTCATTCACGAAGTGTGGTCCATTGTCAGATCGCAAAACCTTGCACACACCCCATCTTGGAAACACTTCACGAACAAGGAACTTGGCGAACCTGCAACATCAAGTTGCATGCATGGATCTGCCTCGATCCATCTCATAAAGGGACATACTACAACTAACATATACCTATATCCATTGCAAGTCTGCAACATATCTACATAATCTGTGTGCAGATGGTGGAATGGTTCACGTGGTCTGGGAATTACTCCTCTCACTGTTTGAAGAGTGTGACCTGCAGTACATTTTGGCACACAATACAGTTTATAATGAACTGTGCCACATGTTCATATAGGTGTGGTAGGAACCATTGTTCTGCAATAGTAGCAGCTAGACACTCTCAAGTCACATGCTGTGGGTAGTGAAGCTACTCCAACGCTACCCTCAATAGTGCTAGAGGCATAACTGGCTTTCCAGTGATACCCAGTCTCCAAATTGCCTCAGTAGGCGACAGAAGACATCCCTGTTTTTTCCATAACTCTTTCTCTTCTGGAATGCTTTCTCTTCTGGTGATGCTCATCCTTGTGTTTCGATTAACTGTACAATGGACCAGCCATCCTTAACCAGCATGCATTGCCCTGTTGGCTGTCTTATATTTTTTACCTCACTCAGATATAGTTGGATTATAGACCGCTTTTTTGGCCTTCTTGCCGCAAGAGATTAAATCTGTTCTCTTTGAATGGGTTGCACATTTTATGATCGCTAAGGTCTCTGGGAAATTCAATGCTTCAATGAGTTTTTCTAATAATCCCACATGTTGCACTGAAGTGCCGTCTGCGTTTTGCAGTATCTCATGGTTCTTATCATTATTTATATATTAGTTTAATCTGGTTTTTACCTTCTTAATACTACTATATGGAGTCATGGCATGCATTCTTTCCATCCCTCATGGGCCGATGAGATTGAGGTATCCATCTCTTTTTTATAACACGTCACAACGCAATCAATCTCCTTTTGCTTATTACCATATTTGATGATCTACTCAGATCCATTATACAGCTCAAGTCCCTCGGCATTGACTCTCCCACAATCGACCATTTCGCCTTCAGTCCATGGGGCCCCTATGGGGACTAGACAGGGGGACCTGCATAACTGAACCTTGATCATGTGATTTTCTTTTTTATGCTCTGCTCTCCGCAGGGAACTCTGCGCTCGTCTGGCTAATGGTAGGAGCCAACGATTGTCCAGGGTGTGGATCTGGGCCTAGATCTAGGTCGTTAGACCTGAACCATCCGCACTGCCACCAAATGTGCTCTAGCAACTTCAAGCATCTTCTTTGTGCTTGATGGGATTACCAATAGTTGTCAAAGACCAAATAATCAGACAGACCAAAGGAAGATGGTCAAATACTGCTTTAATCTCACTAGCCAGAGGCAACAGATTAGGCCCAGCCGACACCCACACATGAGAATAAAACGCAGTGTTGTGCTTGGTGGTGTACCCCTGGCAAGTGTAACATTGAAGGAACAAACGCTCCTGTAGTATCTGCAAAGCAGGTACTCAAAGTGGGCAGTAATGAGTATTACGTGGCATAGGAAGGCTCCTGAGTGCACTGTACAGCATGGAGTTGATTGTGCACAGTCAGCAGCTCAGGTCCTCAAAGTGGGCAGTCACAGGCATTCAGTGGCATGTGAGGGCTCTTCAAGTGCACTACACTGCATAGAGGAGATATCGCACAGTCTGCAGTGGGGGTCCAGGCAGCATCAGCATGCTATTGGAAGCATTATAAAGGTTAAGAAGTGCAACTCCAACCGAAGGAGAAAAAATTGTTTTTCTCAATAAACAAAGGGGATTAGATCTCTTAGTCCAGCCAGCAAAGTTATATGTAAGCTGCAGGACATCATTCAATTATTTAGTTAGAATATTTAAACAGAAGAAAGATGATACATTGGCCCTGAAGAATACCTGTGTCCTGTAAGGTTGAAACATGTGTTGGCAGGAGCATATTAATCACCAATTGAAATTAAATTTGAACGTGAAGAATCTGTTGAAAACTCTCATTTGCAAAAAATTGGAAAGAATACTTATACCTATTGATGAAACTGTATATTAAGGAGAGGATTGATCAATGGTCTATGCACAGTGGTTGATCCAATACCTTGCCTGTTATGATGTAATATGCCCATGGCTGGTTTGCGTGGCTTGCTTCGGTGATGTGTTTAATGTGTTAGACACCAGTGGAAGCAGGATCGTAACTAACTGCTCAGTGCTCGTGGAGTGTGAGTGGGTGTTTTCTTTTTTGTAGGGTCTGTCTTTGCGATGGTTATATGCTTTTGATTTACTCACAATCTTTCCCGGCATATTGTTCAAATAGTACAATGAATAGCCACAACGTGTATGCCTTTAAGGTTTCTGTGAGCGGGAAGCCAAAGATCACAGTCAGACAAACAATACTAAGAATAATTGCGTTGTGCTGATTTTCCAGCTTGGACTCGTTCTCTCCCCAGTCGCATCGCACCGTCGCCCAAAAGCACAGAACACAAAACACTCGACACACTCCGCACCACTCCGCTTAGGCACAAAGTATTTGTTGAGTAGGTCTGCCTCCAATGAATGCCAGCAACAAAAGACTCTCCAGGAATAGTGTGTCCACAAAACGCTCGACACACTGCGCACGGCTCCGCTTAGGCACTGAGTATTTGTTGAGTAGGTCCCGTCTCCAATGAATGCCAGCAACAAAATACACTCCAGGAATAGCGTGTCCACAAAACACTTCACACACTGTATATTAAAGAATTTACAGTAGCGCAGGGAAAGCAGCTAACTCAGAATGCATCTTGTATTCTGTGCACCCGTTACCTCATACATGCAAACAAACATCCTGAACAGCATGCCATGGAGATAGGAAAGATAGACACATTAAAACAAAGCATCAATTGTGGCACAATGAAATCAAGGGCCCCTTCATGTGCTATGGTCAAACATTTCTACACTGTACACAAGATTTTAGGCACAAGGAGTTTGTCAAGTGACCGAGGAGACTGAGATGGAATGTATTGTGATGATCGTAACAGAAACAATGGCAGAAAAAAATACGCTATAACTGCAACTTGCAAAAAGCATAATACATAGTCCGAAATGGATGCTTATTCTAAATGCTTTTTGGACATTTTTGTCTGCATTGTTAATTTGAGGTGTTTATGAACTCACTCCCTGAAGTGTGCCTGAAATAAACCTTTAATTAGTCTAGCAATTTTTGTACAGAATTCCAGAAAGACAAATTATTTGTTATTCCTATTCTTTCTTATTTATGGTCACTGCTCAAAGTGTTACACTTGTGAAACCGCCAGTTTTTTTTAAGACACCTGAACAAGAAATCCAGTCACTCCAGAAAAAAAAGCCACATGGCACTGGCCATAGCCCATGAGCTTCAATTTAAAAAATAAATGTTTTTTTAAAATTCTTTTCATTTTAGGGTTAGCTAGGGAGACCACAGGAGTAGCAAGGCAGACGTCAGGGGTCACAGGTGTGACCCCTAGTGACCCCCATATGTTGTCCCTGGTGGTGATGTCCAGGAGTATGAGAATTTGTAGCAATCGTTTTTTAGGTGGTTTATTTGCTGTGTATGTAAAAAAAGAAATAACATATGCATTTAGCATGATATTCACTTCAAAAACATCTTTATTTCATTACTTTTTATTAGTAGCTGTCTCCTAAAATTGTCAAACATTTGTAAGGGTACAGAAGTATGAGTCTTGACACAGTTGTGGTAAAGTGGTTGGCATAGACTTTTATTTGTAAACAAATGGAAAAGGAAAAGCCTATCTTGCCCTATTTAATATGAGGGGTTGTCCTACCCCAACAAAAATACTAAGGTCCCAATAAGGATGTCTGTTAAGTACAATGTCAACCACCCTGTATCTAAACCTATTTCCATCCTTACACTTTCAACTAACTGATGAAAAACTAGATGTCTTAATCACCCAGAAGGAGGCCCCTCTCCGTCTGGGTGAAGACTCGAAGGCACAGCTCATGTGCAAAAAAATATATGGTTATAAAGGTTTATTGCTATTATGTTCAAATCAACAAAAAAAACGATTCCTCACATTCCTGGCGGCCACAAACGTGATGACGTGTGGATCAATGGCAGCAGTTCCAGAATCGGGGTAGCAGCGAAAGCAACATCCACCAGAATCGAGAGCAATGCTAGGAAGAAAAGGAGAAATCCAGGTACTATTAAGATATTCACAGTATGCTTTAAGAGCTATTCTCAAAATTATTAGAGAATTGGCATTTAACTTAGAAACATTAATACTATCCATGATTTTTTACCCTAGGAACTGTGCAAAAGATTACAAATTTACAAGAATCCATAACTTACACCAAACAAACAACTGGAAATAAAGCGGAAACATGAAGGCAACCTATAATATTATTTCAAGGAAATGTGACTAAACCAAATATGTGAGGATCACATATAAACAATAGTAAGTAACACCAAAAGGTTATTTTCTCGCCCTTTTCACTATTAAGGCACACGCGGATTTCCAAATATGAATTACCTTTGTTTATTAAATGTTATCTAGCACAATTAACATATGATTCAGTAACATTTTGTTTGTTTGATGTTATTTAGCACATTTAAACAAATGTTTTGGTTGTTATTAGGCACACTAGAAGAGTAATCAAATAAATCAAGAGTCTTTTTTTGTTCACTTTAATTTTGCAGTAAATGAAAAGATCGATTCTATTATCCCTCCTGATGAACCACTGATGATAAGTGGGGAAACACGTGTTGGGGGCCATTGAGATTCTTTAACACATTGAGCAAATTATGTCACTAAACTGTGGAGAAAACAGAGACAAATGAAGACATTTTCTTTTGGAGTGTTTGTATTTTCTATATACATTCCTGGGAGGAACCTTGTCCTTGTATCTTGCTTCCAGATATAATGTCTCCAGTCTCTTCGGGTGGCAGAGTGGAGCTTCTTTGCTGTTGCTGAGCTCAGCGTCCTTCTCCTCATGGTTCCCTAGCTTCGGATTCTCTCTTACATCTCTGGCTATCCGTGTCGTCCTTCTTGCTCTTCTTCTGCCACTCTGGCTGTTTTCCTTTCTGCCGCCGGCTAAGCCCACCTCACCTGGACCTCTCTGGTCACCAATATTCGCTGCGTCCTGACTATTAGCCTTCAGGTCCCTTGCCACGGGGATACCACGTCTCACTGATGGGTGTGACGCGGTATCCCGTTCTTATAACACCTTTTCCCCAGACCACCATGTAGGATACTCAGACACTGTATCCTCCCCCTTTTCCGACACAAACACTTTCTTAAGCCACGAAAGACAACTGACTAACACTACAGCCGTTTACCTGACAAGACCCAACACAAGGGTCAGGCAGAGTCAGGCAACTGACCAGAACCACACACACCTGATGGTCCTTTCCCTTTCCCGCAGGGATGAAAGGTGGAGCACGAGGGCACACGAAGAGCAAGGCAGATGGCACGATTAAACAGCTATCCAAGCACGGAAGTTCAAGAGGAGGAGAAAGGCGGTGAGAAACAAAAGGGTGGCAAGGAGAGAAGCGACCTTGCCCTTTCCGATCCAGACCAGCAAAGCCCCGTGAAAGGAATCGTAAATCCGCAAGCAATAGCCAGTGTCTGTTGCAGCAGATGTCAATGGTACACAGAGCACACCTACACTAATAATCAGAACAGGGACAGACCCTCGCTACCGTGGTACCGGCCTTGACTCCAGAGACAAGAAAAGCCAAGCGGTTCATCACAGCCAGTGAGTCAAGGGGAGAAGTGATAAAAAACCAAACTGTGTTGAATGAAAGTCGCAAATGGCACATTAAAGAAAGTTTTAAAACTGTTAACGATAAGGGAAAACCAGCTGCATTCGAGAGACTCTGGTTGATCCTATGTTTGTGGAAACTACCGATACCAGAAGGCCCTAGGAGAGCCAGAAGGAAAAGGTCAAAGTGGTCATACGGGGGTCTAGCAAAACTGTAATGCTTACCTCTGGTGCGCTGCAGGAGTGCAAAGAACGGATCATCTGGGAAGTATTCGCAAGCTGAGGTGCTGGATTTCTGGACAAGATTCAAACCCAGACCACTCCTTCCCCACTATCTGTGCTGAAAGGCTATTGCCCAGTGTGCAGTGCAGTTAGGAGTGGTTTGGTTGGACCCCTCAGTGATATAAGGAAGGATGATGGGGCTTCTAGTTGAGCCTAGGGATAAAGAAGTGCAATTGGTTAGTTCCTGCTGCCTACCTTTTCACCCGCCTCCCTTCACTTCCCCTTGAATTGCTGGACTGTGGGACCCAGGCTCACCATTACTATTGCTGATGTGAGTTCCCCAAAGGGTCAGGATAACATCTGGTCCTGTTGCTTCACTGGATGGCTGTGGCCCAGTCCGGCTGCGGTGCACAAGATTCTTCTGAAGGTAAGTTTCTTGATGGCAATGTCTTTGCTACGTTGCTCTGTGGTAATGCAGAGTTCCTTAATGTCCTTATAATGTTTGTACAGTTTATAAGGTCTTTGTTGTCCGTGGAAGTTTGTAGAGTGTACTTCTGAAGTTGCGCTGAGTGCAGGTTATGTACTGGATTGAACTGATGCTCTTTTTGTTGATTTTTTTTCCAGCCACGGCGAATGCAGGTGAGTGGCGTCAGCTGTGCAGGAGCGGATAGATTATTTTCGGCAGCTCCGGAGTAGGAACGGACCGTCAGCTGTGCAAGCGCTCAAGCGGAATGCCAGATAAGGTAAGCAGAGTTCTGAGGGTTTCAGGGGAGGCTTGATGTTTGATCTGCAGACTTACAGTTTGTTTGTCCTTTCTTCTAGATGCAGATAAATGCTGCGATGGACGGGAATGGCGTTCAGCTCTTGTGCGTGTAACAAGAAGCTGAAGCTGGAATTGCTGCAGGTGTTCGTTCCAGGTAAGTAGGAGTGCTCGCATGCGGCTCAAGATAACAAGAGATGTACCAGAGGCCAGGAATCAGGTAATTGATAACGAGCTGCAGAAAAGCAGAATCTTCAGGCACTTGAAAACAGGAATCCCGGTAAGCATTACACCACTTGTAAATTGCTGGGAAAAAAATGCTAAGCGTCGGTTGTGGTCCAGGGTGGGGCTTTTATAGCCCTAGCGGCACCCTTCCACTAGACCACCAGGAACACTTGCAGAATGGGGAACTTTGGGGCCATCTTGGGTCCCAGGCTGAGTCCTAACTCGGAGGCCATGTTGACTGGGGCAATTGCAATCTGTGTACAGGTCGCTCACGCCAGCCAGCAACTCTCATCGTCCATTGCCAACCAGTGTTGCCTGGACATCCCTGGTGGTTATAAGCATGAATGCCTGGTGCTCTGCTGAGGCTTGTGACAAAAAATACCTGTACAGTCGAAAGTCTTTGACCTACACATATTTGGAAAAGCTAAGGGAGGTGAATCACACATAGTGAGTTCAAGAGAAAGAACTGTGTGATTGACAAGAGTTGGCGGAGGGATGCAGATGCAAAGGGACGAAGTCTGAAGTCCCGATGAACAGTGTGTTGACAGGAGTGAACCTGACAGAGGGATGTCCACAGTGAATTGTTTAAAAAGATATTAAGGCTTGTGAATGCCACAGGTGAAATTGTTTTGAGAAAAAGGCCGTAGTGATCCCGACGGAGGGAGGCTGATACTCGAGAGGGGCCTGAGCCTGGAAGAGGGGGACCCAGGGGTGAAAAGTCATCACCTGACGTACAAGTGTAAAGGAACTTTTTGTTTGTTATTTTGAACACATCAGGTCTTTGGAGGCAAGAGACTTTCTTTTTTGGAGAAAAGAGACGTATCCACCAAAGGTCCTGATAGCTGAAAACGGAACTGTCATCTCATGCTGGGAAAGCTCAAGAGTGTGCTGTGCTAAGGAGTCCCGCCTTGTCCTGTGCTCAAAACATGGGGAAGGGAGACCCCGGACTACCACATCCTGATTTATCATTTGTGAACACTTCTTTCTTTCTTGTGAACTGTATCCCACACTCTTTTTTGTATTTAGTTGTGAGGATTGGCAACAGGTTTTTTATGTATAGGCCTTTTTATTTGACAAGACACCACTATGACTGCCTTATTATTATTTGATGGTTGTAGCTTGCTCCCATTTTAGATTTAGGTTTAGATCAGGCGTTTTTGTTACAAACCGTTCCCAACGGTGGTCTTTTCTGCGCCGGTGGCGCTTCATGCCATCTATTCACGCCGTCACTCCCAAGATGGCGTCGCGGAATCGAATGGACGGTCTAGAACCCATTCCATCCATTGAGGAAACTCCGCCCGGTGATTTGATCACGTTACTTAAACCGCCGGAATGGAAGACTCAGCGCGTTGCTACTGTTGTTAGTGGTCACGCTCCGTAAGTCTTCGCTTAGGAGAAATAGTGGAATTTCGTTTCCGAATTGGTTCCAACCTTCCACCTCCTCCCTTTATTGAAACCTGCTTGTCTATCCTCTTTTCTCTTTCCCAGGCTGACCGCGACCAATCACTGTCACTTCATAGCGTTCAAGAGCTCGTTACCGGTGAAGTCGCCTTCAGACCTGCTCACAGTCCGTAGGTTACCTCCCCTCTCCCTTCGATTCACATTTCATCACACAGGAAGCCTCGTTCTATACTTACCTCTCATTGTTTCCCCCTCGTGTCTATTTGTTAGGAATCTCCGGACTACATCTCCCATCATTCATCCCAGGAATCTCCATTAACATCCCCCTTCGTACTCAGACTGGGTAGGTGGAGCAAAATCCCTTACATATTCCTACAACCTGTCTTCTCTTAAAACATCACTGACCTTGTTTTCTTCCTCTCCCAAAGTTCCCGCCGGTCCCGAACCTCTCAACAAACCCACCCCCGAGAATCGGCATAGCAATCGGCGAACTATCGGAGAACCTCCGGGAGAAACCCGCACGCTGAAACATTTCCACCTCGAGGCTGCAGCAGACGTCTTGTCAAATCCCATTAACTCAATGCTCTCAAGCGGCACAGGGTTTTTTCCCCTTTACAAAGGGTTTCCCTGCCGCATCCTTCATTTGCCGAGTTAGAGGCGAAGGGAGGGTGTAACAGGTGAACTCCTGATAGCCTCATCTCACTATTGAAGACAAGGTAGGAAATCTCCAGTTGTTGTGTGGTGTTGGGGGGGAAACTGAGTGAGCCATTACGTTCCCACAGTTACAACTAACTCTAAAGTTAACAGATAGCAATGCCTGTGGGTGGTAGCTGGGTAGCGTTTTGACTCTCTTGGTGCTCCCTACCTCACCGCAAATTAGTATGGAGCAGCAGGTCCAACAGTTGATGTCGGCTGTACAAGCCCTCTCAGGGGAGGTCCAACAGCTTAAACAGGAAAACCAAATATTGCGACAACAGGTGGGTCGCTCAGCCCATAGCTCAGAGGTTCCCCCTGGTCCACTTCCATTCGGAAAATTCGATGGAAATCCACATGCCGTTAAGGAATACCTAGAGGCTTGCACAGTTCAGTTTGCTTTTAAGGCAGCCTTTTTTCCTACGGATCGCGACAAGGTGGGCCATATCATCACCCAAATGACAGGCGCAGCATTAGCATGGGCTACCCCCCTTGTCACTAATAATAACCCGATTCTGGACTGCTACCCCGCCTTTTGCAACAGTGTCAAAAGCATGTTTGGCAGGCAAGAAATCACGATAGCCTCACAAGAGAGGCTGTTGGACCTTAAGCAGGGAAGTCAGGACCTCTTGACATACATTACTAGGTTTAAGCAGATGTCCGCCGACACCTCCTGGGCGGACGACGCTCTAGTTACCATATTTCGACGAGGGCTATCTGAAGACCTAAAGGACGAAGTTTCACAAGTCCCCCGTCCTCACAACCTAATGGAATTTATTGCATTAACAATGCAACTAGACTATCGCCTCCAGGAAAGACAGCGAGAACGACGCAAGGGTCGTTCACAAAAAGCCTTTTCTGAAGGGACAGTCCCTCTACCCAAGACTTCAGTAACAGAAGAACTGATGCAATTAGGTTCCACTAGAGGTCCTCTTTCTCCAGAAGAAAGGTCCAGAAGAAAATCGTTAAGTTTGTGCATGTATTGTGGGGCTAGTACACATACGGTAAAGGAGTGTCCCCTTACTCCCAAAAGGAAATCGGGAAACGCCAGCGCCCGGCCGTGAGGGGAACAACGGTCCAGGGCTCTTTGACAGTTACCGGTTCCCTATTGGCCATACGCTCGGATCCCGACCCTGTCCCATAAAGCGCCATGATTGTGCTAGAAGTGACCCTATCCTGGGATAACATACAGCTTCAAAGAGTGTCTGCTCTCATAGATAGTGGAGCTGCAGTGAACTTTATTGACGATGTCTGGGCGGCACGACATGGTATTCCGAGAAGAGCAAAACCCATAGCAATCCCAGTGGAAAGCGTGGATGGTAGCCCCTTAACCTCAGGACCCATTACTAATCATACTGGCCCTTTAAATTTGAGCATTTCTAATCACCATGAATCACTGGTGTTAGACATTATCAAAATAGCCCATTACCCGTTAATCTTAGGGTTACCTTGGTTGAGGAAACACAATCCTTACATAAATTGGGCTGCCGGCACTTTGTTCCTAGGCTCGGAACACTGTGTTCAACACTGCTTAGGATCAAACAACCCGTCCCTAAACCAATCAACAACCAACTAGGGGTTCCACCAGGTGAAGATTCTTCCCCCTGTCTACCAACAATATCAGGAAGTCTTTGCACAGACAGAGTACTCCTCTCTTCCACCACACCGCAGAGATGACTGCGCTATCGATCTAATCCCTGACAGTCCTCTCCCCTTTGAGAGAATGTATATACTATCTGCCAAGGAAAAGGAAGTACTGAAAGATTACTTACACACATATGTACAGAACGGGTTGATTACTGAGTCTAATTCCCCGGCAGCAGCTTCTTTGTTTTTTATCCCGAAAAAAGACTCTGCCGAACTTCGCCCATGTATAGATTATCGAGGGTTGAACAAAATTACAGTCCCAGACAGGTACCCTATGCCTTAATCCCTGACATATTGGAGGCGGTCAGGGGTGCACAGATATACACCAAGCTAGATCTCAGGAGAGCCTACCACTTGATACGCATAAAATCCGGGGATGAGTGGAAAACAGCCTTCCGCACCCCTTTTGGTCACTACCAGTAACATGTTATGCCCTTTGGTCTTACCAACGCTCCCGCAGTGTTCCAAAGGTTCATGGACCACTTGTTCGCAGATATATTGCTACATTATGTTATCATCTATCTGGACGATATCCTAGTCTTTTCTCCCAATGAAACTACACACGTTCAACATGTCAAAAGTGTCCTTTCCCGTCTGCAAGATAACCATCTATTTTGTAAAATAGAAAAGTGCGAATTTCATCAAACTTCTGTCACTTACTTGGGGTATGTCCTTTCACCGCAAGGAATCTCTATGGACCCGACAAAGATCTCCGCCATTAGGGACTGGCCATCCCCCAAGTCCATCAAAGACATACAGAGGTTTTTGGGATTCGCCAACTTTTATAGACGGTTTATTCCACACTTCTCTTCTCTTTCTCAATCACTTACACATTTGCTCAAAAAAGGGGTCCCATTTGTTTGGACTCCCGAAACCCAGACCTCCTTTCACGCTTTGAAATCCGTGTTCACTAGAGCACCCATTTTGGCAGTTCCAGATCAAAACCGGCCATTTATAGTGGAATCAGACGCTTCCCATTCGGCACTTGGAGCGGTCCTATTACAGCCGGATGCACAGAATATGGAAAGACCAGTAGCATATTTGTCAAAAACCCTCACTCAAGCGGAGCTCAACTACACAGTCTTGGAGAAGGAGCTCCTGGCTATAAAAAGAGCTTTTGAGGAGTGGCGACATCTGCTGTTGGGAGCGCAACACCCTATAGACGTGAGGACGGATCACCAAAATCTACGAACCCTGCAGTATGCACAGACATGCAATAGTCGCCAAGCTCGATGGGCACATTTCTTTTCACCGTTCCGAATCACTTTTACCTTCATTCCAGGTAGAGTTAATTTAAAAGCGGATGCTCTATCTCGACGGGAGGGCAAGGACCATAAGAGCTTTAAACCAGAGCCCTTATTCCCCGTTGCTAAGTTCATTCCAGTCACACATCTTTTTATACAGAAAATCCGAGATCATACTCAGAGGATGTTGACGGTCAATCCAGACATTACCACTCAGCAAGAGATATCAGTTAACAACGGACTCCTATTTAAAGGAGATAGGCTATTCATCCCTAATGAAACCCTTCGATTGGAGGTACTGCGACTATGCCACGTTTCACGGATCGCTGGGCATAGAGGAATCTCCAATACCGTAGAACTGATCCTCAGGCATTTTTGGTGGGCCACGGTTAAGGAGGATGTACGGGAATACATAGCTTCCTGTGCAATTTGTCTACAGACTAAAGTTCCTCGCAGACCACCTGTGGGGAAATTGGTGCAAATGCCACTACCCAATAGACCCAGGCAAATTATATCCACTGACTTTATTGTGGACCTCCCAGACTCGGACCATTGTTCCACCATTATGGTCACCGTGGATTTGCTAACTAAAATGGCACATTTCATCCCCCTTCCATCTGTACCTTCTGCCCTACGTATGGCCCAAGTCTTTTTGGATCGTATCTTCTCTTTACATGGTCTTCCCGACACGATTATCTCTGATCGGGGTCCCCAGTTCACCTCCCGGTTCTGGAAACATTTGTGTAACACCTTAGGAATCTCGCGTGCTCTGAGTTCGGGCTTCCACCCTCAATCTAACGGACAAACGGAACGCCTAAATCAGACGCTAGAGGGATACCACCGATGCTATATTTCGGCAGCACAAGACAATTGGAAAGACCTACTACCTCTTGCAGAATTTGCGTATAATAATGCTGTGCATTCGGCCACAAAAATCAGCCCTTTCTACTGTACCTATGGCTTTCATCCTTCCGTGTTTCCATCAGTCTCCCCTTCTTCCTCAATCTTCCCGAGCTTGGAGAAGCTTTCGGACTCCGTTCGACAAGGACACCAAAGGGCATTGGAAGCCTTGAAGGTGGCACAGGATAGAAGCAAGGCGCAGACTGACAAACACAGATCCCCAGATCCTCCTCTTGCTGTAGGGGATCGTGTATGGTTGGCCAGGACGTTTTTTCCCCGGAGACTCTTCCCTTCTAAACTGTCCCCTAAGTACTTTGGACCTTTTAAAGTGCTTGAGCGGAAGGGATTGGCAGCCTTCAAATTGTAGCTACCCAGGTCATGGAGCAGGATCCACCCTACTTTCCATGTCTCTCAGCTGAAACCGAATATTCGGAACCGTTTTCATCTTGTCCCTACTGGTACACCCCCTCCGATACTTCGGAGTTCTGGCCCCGAATACGAGGTATCAGATATCTGTGATGCACGTTTTCACAGGGGGTCTCTGCAGTTTTTGGTCGATTGGAAGGGCTATTCACTGGCTGAGAGATCCTGGGAGCCCGCCTCTGCGGTACATGCTCCGCGCTTGATTCGCGCCTTCTATCGCCGGCATCCGGGTAAACCGGGTGCCGCCTCCTTTGGCAGGGGGCATACTGTTACGAACCGTTCCCAACAGTGGTCTTTTCTGCGCCGGTGGCGCTTCATGACATCTATTCACGCCGTCACTCCCAAGATGGCGTTGCGGAATCGAATGGACGGTCTAGAACCCATTCCATCCATTGAGGAAACTCCGCCCGGTGATTTGATCACGTTACTTAAACCGCCGGAATGGAAGACTCAGCGCATTGCTACTGTTGTTAGTGGTCACGCTCCGTAAGTCTTCGCTTAGGAGAAATACTGGAATTTTGTTTCCGAATTGGTTCCAACCTTCCACCTCCTCCCTTTATTGAAACCTGCTTGTCTATCCTCTTTTCTCTTTCCCAGGCTGACGGCGACCAATCACTGTCACTTCATAGCGTTCAAGAGCTCGTTACCGGTGAAGTCGCCTTCAGACCTGCTCACAGTCCGAAGGTTACCTCCCCTCTCCCTTCGATTCACATTTCATCACACAGGAAGCCTCGTTCTATACTTACCTCTCATTGTTTCACCCTCGTGTCTATTCGTTAGGAATCTCCGGACTACATCTCCCATCATTCATCCCGGGAATCTCCATTCACATCCCCCTTCGTACTCAGACTGGGTAGGTGGAGCCAAATCCCTTACATATTCCTACAACCTGTCTTCTCTTAAAACATCACTGACCTTGTTTTCTTCCTCTCCCAAAGTTCCCGCCGGTCCCGAACCTCTCAACAAACCCACCTCTGAGAATCGGCATAGCAATCGGCGAACTATCGGAGAACCTCCGGGAGAAACCCGCACGCTGAAACATTTCCACCTCGAGGCTGCAGCAGAAGTCTTGTCAAATCCCATTAACTCAACGCTCTCAAGCGGCACAGGGATTTTTCCCCTTTACCAAGGGTTTCCCTGCCGCATCCTTCATTTGCCGAGTTAGAGGCGAAGGGAGGGTGTAACAGGTGAACTCCTGATAGCCTCATCTCACTATTGAAGACAAGGTAGGAAATCTCCAGTTGTTGTGTGGTGTTGGGGGGAAACTGAGTGAGCCATTACGTTCCCACAGTTACAACTAACTCTAAAGTTAACAGTTTTTCCAACTTGCACATACAGTTTAATAAACACCCTTGAACTGTGATCACTTGTGCCTGTCTTTACTGTAGTCACCATGAGTTCCTTACAGTTCTCCCAGGGCCATCGTCACCTGTCCCATGAAGGATTTCTCTCCTCACGAGATCCACCCGCTGAGTACCACCCCAGGGGGAAAATTGGGTATCAGCCTCCTCTCCCTGGTTCCATGGGAAGGTGCTCCCGCCATGGAAGCAGTGACAATACCCTGGGATTCGTCACACATATCAAAATGTAAGAAACCAATTGACACATTCATTGTGAAGGCTGACATTGCATGCTATCCACCAGTGCTTAGTAATCTGGTGTGTAATTTAAAACAGCAACATCACTCAGATGATGTCAGACGGGATCAAAGTTTTGATTTTAGTATGTTCGTCAGACGGAATCAAAGTTTTGATTTCAGGATGTTCGTTTTTTATGTAAAAATAATTGGCAAGATTGAAAATATTAACCTGTGGAAACCACGCGATCAAGTTATATGCAAAAAAGTGTAATTCACAGGGCATTCAGTATTATAGTGATGACTGGAAACATGCACAAATCATATAACAACCCAACCAGACAAAATATGAACCCTATTAAGATTTTGAGCAAACAGAGTAAGGTTTTAGTGAGGGGTAACATATTCATAATGGGTGGGGACCTGCTACCCATCTTCCCTTTATGAAGGAGGCAGTAGCACAGAGAATAGTTCACAGGATTGCTGCCTCTCCCTGCAGAAATCATGCAAGTAATTCTGGTGTATGACCAATGGGCCATGCTTGGCTCGCAAATACAGCTTTCTCAGACGTATTGGAATTTTCCATACATTAGAGATTTACTTATAATTTGTATAGTTTTTTGCTCACTTTTTAGCAAAAACAGTGCTCCTAAATTGCACCCTTTCACCCCAGTATTGAAAGGCTGGAAATCCCAAGACAGATTTTGAACATATGCATACAGGTTCCCCACAGATCTCTGAAGATCTCCCAGCTTGTGTATATACCCAAAGGGGATCAACCCTATTTATTAATCTCTCATCCCATGGCTCTGCTCAATGTTCTCTCCTGTTTTCACCACCCTATTTTGTACAGTGCTCATGTTACTTAGTAACTAGGTTTAAGCTATATTAATCCTATTCATGTCAAAATATATACATACAAACCACTGCTCACTTTTCCCACTTAATTACGCCATTCATACTCTTGTTTCATAAAACATCGGCTGAAACAGTACTCTCAAATCAGGTTTTTTGGAGACCTGGCATCGATAGTACACGTCATTTTACATTCTTATTTAGTTTTATAAACTTAACTGGACAAGCACCAGAGTGCAGCTAGTAGTTTTCCAAATGTACTTCATTGTAAAATTGCTGTTGCCATTTAAATTCCTGGGATACGCATAGAGGTGGTCCATATCATGACAAATTCAATTTTAACTCTTCTGTTCTGATTGATTGATGTCCTGTTTTCTTTCACATTGTTTACTGTGTTGATATAACCCCCTGATGCCTGCTGGATACGGCACGAAACAAATAAATATATACACCTTTAATACATTTGGGATACTACTGCCTTAAAACAGAGAACTCTGTATCTTCAAATAAAAAGGAAATATGCACAGTTTTACCATAAATAGCAACACGTAACGCTATATGTACCTTTGTTCTTGCAAGCTGGGAATCACACGGATTGTCTTTTTTCTACACACATACACGCTGAGCAAAAACGATTACAGCTGTAGCTTTGTTTTCCCCAATCTGATTGAAAGCCTACAATTACTAGCATTCAAAGTAATGCCAACCAAAATAAATCTAAAGAAGCACTGTGAGACTGCAACAATGACAGCCCAAGCTGTGTTTCACTGGGCATGCAGATGTATGCACCCATTCCCTTTCTGATCAGCCATCATTTGCACCTCTTGGTGACAATGGCCACAACACACATTTCTCATTTACTTTGGTTATTGATAGTTAACCCCTTGTTGCGACACTGCCCCAAGCCCTTCAAGCCCAGATGCAGTCCCTCATCTCATCATGCAAACAGCTTTTGAATGTTTGCTTTGCAGGAAGGGGGAGGGGAAGAGGCCCAGGGACTTCAGACAGCAACATAAACACACAGTGCTCATTTTGGTGTCTGATACAAAGAGCTACTGGTAAGCCTCCGTGAGTTACCACTGGCTAGCGATCTACTGGGTGCAGACTCTGGATTTAGAATGTGAACTATTGCAACTCCCATTGTAATCATCTATAAAGTGGGAGCTAAGTATTCAATATAAAGGACCTTGCCTAGGTGATTCAACAGATTGTAAAGACATGTGATTGCTAATATCCTCTAGACTAAATTTCCATATGGATAAACTACATGAACAGGCAATGATACATGCCATTATTTTCTTAAAATTAATGAGGAAAGGTCCTGAAAATCCATTCCAATTGCATTCTGTGCTAACAATCCCCTGAAAAAGCTAAAATGTTATTACAACGTTTGATTCAACAGATGTAAACCTGGGCTGCAAAACTTCCTCTAGAACCACTGCCAACATTAGATAAACAGTTGTGTTGGTTGTATCCAACTGTAAAATATCCCCCATCATAAATCATGACCATCAACTTGCTTTGTTGTTAATAGGTCAATATGAAAAAGTAGTTCAGAAGTGCATTTTTTTGTTGCAACATGTGATGTTGAAGTTTGGTGAGAAAGACTATTTCAACCAATTTTCGGGAAAGCTTTTTCCTAGATTCCCTTACAAGGTATTTTTGTTCTGTTGCCCTTGCATGTTTCACTGAGGTAAAAAAAAAACTGAAAATGTGCTATTCCCCAAAATAATGAAGTACCAATTAGTAATGCCCCAGCCAAATTCAGAGTAAGCAGAATGTACAAAGTTCCAGTTCCTGAACAGATGCATTCCGCTGCTAGCGGAGTAATTCCGCAGCCTTTAAGCAACAAGCTTCACGAAGGACTGCCTCGATTTCCTATGGAATACTCAACTTACTTGGTTCCAGCATTCCAACTTCCACAGCCGGACAGTGATCTGCTTTGGGCACACATAACATGGCATATTTCCACTGTTCCAAGTGGCACGTACCAATGTAAACGTGATGCATCCCATGTGAGGCCGTCTTCCATAGCGAGCTCCTCCCTTTCTGCGCCACTGCCAAGGAATGTGCCCATAAGCATGATCGTGGAGGAGCAGGTGCAATAAAGAGAAAATGGTGTGATGGGCACCGCAACCTGTCAGACTCTGGAAGAGCCAGTGAAGGAGCAGAATACCTGGAGTGGATCTGTTAGTTTCAAGCGTCCACATTCTCAGTGGGGAGCCCCAATGTTAAGGTCAGCTGGCCTACCAGAGGCCTACATAACATGATAGGTTATTTATAACACGCTTAATACCCAGAGGTTTCGAACCTGTGTTGCTGCGTGTCGTCTTGCTTCCAAAGTGAGCACGTTACCCCTGAGCTATCTTCCCGAGTGTGTGTCTCTCTCTCTCTCTCTCTCTCTCTCTCTCTCTCTCTCTCTCTCTCTCTCTCTCTCTCTCTCTCTCTCTCTCTCTCTCTCTCTCTCTCTCTCTCTTTCTCTCTCTCTCTCTTTCTCTCTCTCTCCTGCTACGCTCAGAAGATACATTTCTAATAGTAGTTTCTATTATGAGTGGAAACACAGTATCAAAAAAGTACAAAGTTAGACAAATGCATATGGAGGCCAGTACCCTTGAAGGTCAGGACAAGAGAAAGAAAAGCAGGGTACCAGGAGTGGACCAGTTGATATAAGAGTTTTTAGAAAGAGTATAATAGTGACAAAACTAATTGATTTCAAGTGAGAAAGTCAAGGAACGAAAAGAAGGAAGAAGGGCGATACGAGAATCCCTAGTTAAACTAAGAGGAAGAAAAATAAGAACAAGGAAAGTAAAAGAGAACATGTAGGTAAAGACGAAAGCATTACGCAAAGAAGAGGATTAATAGAAATTGGCTGAATTGCATACAAAATAGATGAAAAGGAGGAACATGGAGTGGACAATAAGAGAATAAGGGGGAACAGCTATTGAAAGGAATAATCTAAAAGTGACTCAAATGGGAGATAAAGTGGCAAAAACATCCAGAGAACGGAAACAAGGATTTGAAGAACTAAAACATCAAGAGAAGATGATGGTTAGGTAGCGGGCAATAGGCAACTGGTCTAGAAAGGATGACATATTATCAAGTAAAACGATATTTTGACTTACAGGCTTTCAGGCCACCGAAAGTGCCTTCTTCAAGCACATCATATACATAAAGAGCGCTTCAGAGGCGGGCGGCACAGAGCGCATTCTGTCTGTCCGTGTCACCGCACAGAGGGCTCGTTGTTTCCGCGGGTTCCTGCAGGAGGGAGGCGACGGTAGGAGAGGGTCGAGCGATGGGAGATGGGGCGGGCTGAGGAAGGGGCAGGGTGAGGGGGCAGGGCTCCCCCCAGAGGGCCGTCCCCCGCAGCCCATGAAGGCAGCCCCTTGTGAGCCGGGGATGCTGCCGTTCACTCTGCTCTCAGACTTTTCTGTACCACTTTTCCAACTCTGGATCCAAGCTTCCCGGCGTCTCGCTCCTGTCTGCCCCGGCGTGAAGGCGTCTGCTTCCCGATCTCTATCGATTTTGGCGTGAAGCATCTGGGGGACTCGGCAGCTGTCCCTAGAGGACTCATGGGCAAGGAGACGGCACCCAGGCGGCTTGGCCAGCTGCACCCTGCGCTACCGTTAGCTGAAAGGCTTTGGCGGTAGCCGGACCGAGGGCGCTTTTTGTCTGCTGCTGAGAGCAGGAGAAGCCCACCGGTGCATTTCACTGCTCCCCGAGTTTCTGTCCGGGACTGGGGTTGCCCTTCTGCCGAGCAGTGGCTGTGTTAGGAACGTCTACACTGGAAAGGGGTTTCCCAAGTCAGCCCCCTTCTCTAAGGGATCCGTGAGCTGAGCTCCCCGGCCAGCCGGCCCAGGACTGACCCATCTGGGGAGGAAAAGAGAGGGGGCGGATTAACAGACTGGATGCTGTCTCCTCTCCTCCCTGTGAGTACCGTTTTATTGATAGGCTGAGTAGTGTGGGCACCCCGTCGCTCTTATTCCTATTACCCTATTCCCCCGAAAGAATAGTACAGACAGGTTTTTGTTTGTGGAAAAATTATAGGCCGTAGGCTTATTTATTGTCTACAGAAAATAACACCAAATAATAATCATAATAAACACAGAATAACACCAACTCGCTTTTTGGGCACTTCGTGTCCAGGGGTTGTAGATGCCCACCCTTCTCCTCGGCTCGTCTTAGTTACCCTGGGGCATCCGTTCCTGGACACGTGCCGCCGCCTACGACTTTCTCCTACCGTGTACCGAAGAAAGTACTCGGCGTTCCTGTTCCTTGTTCTGTCTCCTTTCCTTGCCTTTTTTTCTGCTGGGTGGGTTGGGTGGCAAAACGTTTCCTTCTCCCCCTTTTCCAGGCCCTGGGAGCTTACCCGAGTGAGGTGAGCTCATTGCCTGGTTGTGCCTATCCTGCATTTGCTTGGGGTACTTATAGCCCCCTGGCCCTTTGTTGTCCCTCTGGGGAGGCCGGACTTCCTCCTGCCCCCCTGTTGCTTTCCTCACACCTTTCGCCCATCGTGTGGGGTTTCCCTAGCAACGCTGAGGGTGGGGGCGCCGCTTGGCTGCCCTTCCCCTTGCATTTCGCGCCGTTCTGTTTCCCCCACCCTGCGCCTAACCCCCCAGGCCCTCCATCGTGCCGTACTTTGTACTGCACGGGGCCTGGGGCATAGGCTGAGTAGTGTGGGCACCCCGTCGCTCTTATTCCTATTACCCTATTCCCCCGAAAGAATAGTACAGACAGGTTTTTGTTTGTGGAAAAATTATAGGCCGTAGGCTTATTTATTTTCTACAGAAAATAACACCAAATAATAATCATAATAAACACAGAATAACACCAACTCGCTTTTTGGGCACTTCGTGTCCAGGGATTGTAGATGCCCAGCCTTCTCCTCGGCTCGTCTTAGTTACCCTGGGGCATCCGTTCCTGGACACGTGCCGCCACACCTGAGTGGGTGCCGCCTCGGCCGCTCAGGTCCCCCCAAAAACACGCTACTAACTGCATCCTCGCGCTGCTAAGGCTCTAAAAATATTATCTGAAAAATGTCCCATCCCACCTGGATAGGTGTATGCCGTCTTGGTGGGGCCTCTCCGGAATGTTCTGTGATAAGCTATGCTTTATAAACTGGGGCCCTGTACTCCTACAATAACTTTCCACTGCCCTATTTAGCTTTTTCCTTGTAGTTTCAGTGGCATGCCTCCTGCACGCCCCGTACCAGACTCTGCGTGTAAATATCTCAGAAATTTCGGTTTCCCGCTAGCAATGAGCTATAGCCCTTTATGACTCGCACATGTTGCGCATCAATTCGCCCCTATTTGTTTTGGCCAGGTCACTACCCCCAAGGTGGATTACCTCAACCCCCCAACCTTCTTTGCGCCTTTCGCTCCCAGGCCTCCTGCCCATGCTGAAGTGGCTGCCCCTGTTCAGAACGGGTGGGTCCCAACCTCCGCTACATCCCACCCTGCTTTTGCAATCTCGCCCAACCCTTCATTGCATTTTTTTTTTTTTCCGTGTGCTATTTGTTGGGTCCGTCACCCCGGCCACCTTTGTGGTATACGCTACCGCAGACAAATGTGCTGCTGCCCATCTTTTCCTTTTACCCTGGGCAAATGCTTTTTCAACAGAAATCGCACCGGTTGGCAATTGTAATTTCACCTACGTCTTGTCCTGTTTCTGCTATCACCTTATTCACATGCTTTTGTACTGCTTACCCGTTTTTGTACGTTCCTGTCCTGCTTCTCTTTGACTCGCCCTGGTTCCTTTGGTTTTACCTATTTCTCGGACCTCTTTGTTGCTATTTTCGCTTCTCCTCCCGTGGCACCCGTGCCCTTTCGGGTGTGGGCGTTAATTTCCTGCCATACACTTGGCCATATTTACCTTTTCCAGCCAATCCTATGGCTAACCCCTTCCTTATTTCCTGTGCTTATTCGTGGAACCCATGCCTTTCCCGGTATGGGCGTTATTTTCCTGCCAAAGCCGTGGCCATATTTTCCTTTTCCAGTCGGCCTTGTGGCTAACCTTTTCATTGTTTCTGATGTTTCTTCGGGGGACCCATGCCTTTCCCAGTATGGGCGTTATTTTCCTGCCATACATGTGGCCAACTTTTCCTTTTTCAGTCAACCTTGTGGCTAACCTTTTCATTATTTTCGGTGCTTATTCATGGAACCCATGCCTTTCCGGTATAGGCCATACACCTAGCCATTTTTCCCTGTCAGCCTTATGGCTAACCTTTTCATTATTTCCGGAGCTTTATTCGTGGAACCCATGCCTTTCCCGGTGTGGGCGTTATTTTCCTGCCATCTATGCGGCCATATTCTCCTTTTCCCGATGCTTATTCGTGTAAGCTTAATGGACACTTTGGCATTTCCCCTTTCCTGCCCTTCTTCTTATGCTCCATGCTCCCAGCTATGCTTTCCCGCTATCTCCCCTGCCACCCCTTTTGCACCGTTGGTGGTCTGTTACTTTGCTACTCTACCGTCCTCTCTGTGTCCCCTATTGACTGCCCCACAGGTTCTGTTCCCCTGACCTTAAATGATTCCTTGTTGTTATTATCGTATCCTGATGTTGTACCTGTCTTTGCTTCTATCATTATTTTCCCATTATGCCTGTTGCCCTCCTGACCCATGGACCCTGTGGTCCCCTTTATCTTTTAATCCGTTAACCCGTTTCAACATGTCTATTCGTTCAACGGCTGGGATTTGTAGGTGCCCCCTGTTCTCCCTAGTTCTACCTCCTACCTGATTTTCCTGCCCACCAGCTCCTTGGCCCCCTACTCATCTCCTCTCCTAGCTCAGTTTTTCATTACCCCTGTGGGTGGCGTCGTTGGCCTGATGCACTTTGCAGTACTACGATCTCCCCTACAATTCTCGCATCCGTGGCTGGGTTTGCATTCCTTTCCCCAGTCGCCTGGTATCCCATTCTTGAAATTTCGACATTGCACTGCCACCGTCCTTGTTGACCCATTCTTTCCCCTAACACTCCCTTGGGCTGTTGGTAGTATGTTGTTCTGCCAACTACTCTGTGAACTGTACTGCCTGCTCTCACCCCCTGATCCCTTGTTTTGCCGTACTTGTTCTCGTCTCTACCGCTATTCTATTATTAATCACTTCTGTAATCGTTTTGCCAATCTTACCTTCTATGATATCTTCCCGCACTCTGCCCCCTGGTGTCCCATTTTAAAACATTGAATATGTACAGGTTGAATTTTTCTTCGTCCCACCCTATATCTGGGAAGCGAACCATTTCTTTCCTATATTCGTGGTCATATTCTAACCATTCTTCCCCCCCACTGCTTTGTAGACCTTTAAGACTCTCTGTTGGTATGTTACAAATGACCCCCCGTCTACTGGGTATTTCTGCAAACTAACAATGGACAATCTTTGGAAAGCCACCATCCTATTATAAAAAAGTCCTTGCTACTGGTGCCCTTTTAATAATCCCTTCTCATCCTCCTCATGTCCTCTACTGAAACGTTTTGACCTCTCTTTTGACAATTCATTAATGAAAAAATATCAGTGCATTCTTTTCTCCATGTTTTCTCCTTCGCTTTCTCATCAATATACCATGCTTGCGTCTTCATGGACCGGCCTTGGGCGTCCTTACCGACTGAGGGGCCTGCCATATTTCGTCATTACTGCTTCTGCCCCTTGTATTGCTACAGTAGTGACCCCTCTCGGTGTCACCGGTAAGCTGTTGGTCGTTCCCTGGGGAATAGACCCTGGCGTACTTCCTTGTGCCACCCCCTGTGGTATGGGAACCCCGTTGCCTGCTGGTCCAGGCCCCCCTGCCCATCGCCTGCACTTCCTACCCTTGCCCTTTTCTGTTCGTTATCGCTCCCTACTCCCTTCCTATTCACTCATGCCTTTAAACGGCCCCCCTTTTTACCTTCACTACTTTCGTCTCTGAAGACCTTAACCCTTGCTTTTCCCTGTGCCTCTTGTGCTTCTTATCCTTCCCTCCACGGGTTCTGGGCGACTTACCCTGAGCCGTGCTGCATGCCTTTAACCTTTTTACCATTTTTCCCCCCAACTCTGTTATCCCTTTTCACAGTACCTTTCCTTTGCTTCCTCAACAGCGCCTCCGGCTGCTCCTGTGCCCCTCTTGGGTCTTCTCTCGACCTCCTTTGGCCTTGTGGTATTCCATCTTCCTCTTCGCTGCTGCTGGACTCCTCTAGCAGCAAAGGCGACCTTGCCCTTGCCTTTTCATCCTCATTCATTACCTCGAGCACCCATTGTGCTCCATGCTCCAAGGTTCTGGGCGACTTACCCTGAGCCGTGCTGCATGCCTTTAACCTTTTTACAATTTTTTCCCCAACTCTGTTATCCCTTTTCACAATACCTTTCCTTTGCCTCCTCAACGGTGCCTCCGGCTGCTCCTGTGCCCCTCTTGGGTCTTCTCTTGACCTCCTTTGGCCTTGTGGTATTCCATCTTCCTCTTCGCTGCTGTTGGATTCCTCTAGCAGCAAAGGCGACATTGCCCTTGCCTCTCCTTCGAATAATGTTTTGGCACGCAAAAATCCTTGTGTGCCGAGTCGCCTGCTCCAAACATAATTTTTGTTTTAATCTTCACCCCCACCTGTGCCTTGAACCTGCGCCCTGGGGATATGTAGTCAGTATAACGTTCGCCTGAGCTATCTCCCAGGCTCTTGCCCCTTCTTCTGCCATCTCGTGAAACTTGCCCCATCTTCTTTGACTAATTTGTGTGGGCAACTGATTGGCAAAATTAGCTCCTCCGATTCCTCCTTCGAATGTTTGCTTTTCTTGCCTCTCCTTGCAGCCTGTGCCAATGTGTGGCCCCACTGGTCTGCTTCGTGCTTTTGCTTGCTTCCCGTGCTTGTGGCACATGAAGCGTTAATTGTGCCCTGTCCATGCGCTGGATTCTTGCGCTTTTTTGGCCCTTTCGTCTGTCATTTTTTGCTGATTCGCTTTTGATTGCACTCTGTTTTTAGAAAATTCAAATGTTTATAAATGGCTGAGCTATATGTGCCCCAGCGCGCCTTGAACTCGCCACCTTCTGTTCCGTGACCCTCCGCTCTGCTTGTTGAGCCATGGGTGCCTATGCCCATCTCTGATAAGTAATTCTTGCTGTGCGGTGTCCCTTTAAGACTTGCTGCTGCTTCCTATCACGTGTGCTCTGGTAGCCACGCCTCTTTGCTTTCGTGCTCGTTCCGACTTTTCGCGGGAATTACCACCCTATCCTGAACTAATACTTCGTTCCTTTCTCACCGTCTTCTGCTTCACCGACTTCCTCTGCTACCTTCTTCGCCTCTCCGAACTGCCGTCCCTTCTTCTCCGTGCTCCTGCCGGCATCGTGGCTCCCTCCCTCGCCTCTCCGACTGGCGTACCTTCTCCGTGCTCCTACTGACTTCGTATCTCCTTCTGTTCTCTGTTCCTCGCCTCCCGACTCAGTCACGGCACCTGATGCTCTTCCCGGCTCCTTTCCGACTGTCTCTCTCTTTCCTCTACCGCCGCTGCCGTTACCTGGATCCTTCACCACCGTGGATTTCTTCTTCCACCGACCTGGACCGGATCACGTTTCTTCCAGCGCTGTGCCATCTATACGAGGTAAGAGAGTGAAAACGTGAGAAGCCCGTAGAGGCAAAAAACGTTTCCTTCTCCCCCTTTTCCAGGCCCTGGGAGCTTACCCGAGTGAGGTGAGCTCCTTGCCTGGTTGTGCCTATCCTGCATTTGCTTGGGGTACTTATACCCCCCTGGCCCTTTGTTGTCCCTCTGGGGAGGCCGGACTTCCTCCTGCCCCCCTGTTGCTTTCCTCACACCTTTCCCCCATCGTGTGGGGTTTCCCTAGCAACGCTGAGGGTGGGGGCGCCGCTTGGCTGCCATTACGCAAAGAAGAGGATTAATAGAAATTGGCTGAATTGCATACAAAATGGATGAAAAGGAAGAACATGGAGTGGACAATAAGAGAATAAGGGGGAACAGCTATTGAAAGGAATAATCTAAAAGTGAGTCAAATGGGAGATAAAGTGGCAAAAACATACAGAGAACGGAAACGAGGATTTGAAGAACTAAAACATCAAGAGAAGATGATGGTTAGGTAGCGGTCAATAGGCAACTGGTCTAGAAAGGATGACATATTATCAAGTAAAACGATATTTTGACTTACAGGCTTTCAGGCCACCGAAAGTGCCTTCTTCAAGCACATCATATACATAAAGAGCGCTTCAGAGGCGGGCGGCACAGAGCGCATTCTGTCTGCCCGTGTCACCGCACAGAGGGCTCGTTGTTTCCGCGGGTTCCTGCAGGAGGGAGGCGACGGTAGGAGAGGGTCGAGCGATGGGAGATGGGGCGGGCTGAGGAAGGGGCAGGGTGAGGGGGCAGGGCTCCCCCCAGAGGGCCGTCCCCCGCAGCCCATGAAGGCAGCCCCTTGTGAGCCGGGGATGCTGCCGTTCACTCTGCTCTCAGACTTTTCTGTACCACTTTTCCAACTCTGGATCCAAGCTTCCCGGCGTCTCGCTCCTGTCTGCCCCGGCGTGAAGGCGTCTGCTTCCCGATCTCTATCGATTTTGGCGTGAAGCATCTGGGGGACTCGGCAGCCGTCCCTAGAGGACTCATGGGCAAGGAGACGGCACCCAGGCGGCTCGGCCAGCTGCACCCTGCGCTACCGTTAGCTGAAAGGCTTTGGCGGTAGCCGGACCGAGGGCGCTTTTTGTCTGCTGCTGAGAGCAGGAGAAGCCCACCGGTGCATTTCACTGCTCCCCGAGTTTCTGTCCGGGACTGGGGTTGCCCCTCTGCCGAGCAGTGGCTGTGTTAGGAACGTCTACACTGGAAAGGGGTTTCCCAAGTCAGCCCCCTTCTCTAAGGGATCCGTGAGCTGAGCTCCCCGGCCAGCCGGCCCAGGACTGACCCATCTGGGGAGGAAAAGAGAGGGGGCGGATTAACAGACTGGATGCTGTCTCCTCTCCTCCCTGTGAGTACCGTTTTATTGATTGCTGATCTGGGAGGTCACTCGCGCGCTGCTCTCCGGCTGTCGGGGCAGGTTCATTAACGCAGCGCGAGTCAACTTTTCTCGTAGCCTCTGGCAAAATTCTTTGTGATGCTGCTTCAG
Source organism: Ambystoma mexicanum (assembly GCF_040938575.1). Taxonomy (NCBI): domain Eukaryota; kingdom Metazoa; phylum Chordata; class Amphibia; order Caudata; family Ambystomatidae; genus Ambystoma; species Ambystoma mexicanum. Next base: position 836,025,948 of record NC_090929.1, read on the forward strand.
CGAGATTTCATTTTAAACTATGCAATGTTTAACAAATGTTTGCCTTCGTTTAGCTCTTGCTAGCAGTTTGGTTTTCAGCGCTACACTAGGAAGCGCATAGAAGGTGGCAGTGGCGTCGCTAGGGGAAGGACCTGAGGGGGCCGGCCTCCCCTTGTGAAACGCTGGCCCCCCTTGTGCCCCCCTACCTAAGACGAGCAGTGAACATGTTCTCCCCCTACATTTGTCTGTGCCCCCCCCCTACTTTTGTCTTTGGCCCCCTCTGTGCCCCTCCTAAATTTGATTCCTAGCGACGCCACTGGAAGGTGTGGGTGGTATAAGCAGCATATTAAAATACTACACCTTAGGATCATTTGTGTTTAAATTGCCACCGCCACTGGGTATCTCTTAATTTCCATTTTTAGTGTTTATTAAAATAAGAATGCAATATACACACTGTTCATAACAGCTATAACGTCGGTTTGAGACCAACGTATGTTGCAAGGCATTGACACACTGAGCTATATTGACTGTGTAGATGCCAGTCCCAACACGGACTATTTAACATTATTATCGGCTTCTGGACAGTAGGGGGGAAGTTATTGAGAGATCTGGGAATATCAAACATTGGTATGATAAAACATAAAACGTAGTGTTAGTTAATGAACGGAAACAAAAGACGCCAAATCACGCCATTAACAGAAGAAAAAAAACAGTCTACATTAGAATAGTGTCTCCGGCAAGGCAAGATCCTGAGCTATTTAAATAAACACTGACATTAAACGGGACATGTCGAACCATTACGTCATCGCAATTTGGGTACAAAAGCAGCGCCCTAAGGTTTTCATTGGCTTTTGAAGCGCAGAGTGTTGGGGCCACGACGCCGATTTTGGGGGTGGGGTGGCAGGAAACACGTTGCTGTAGCGCGAGAGATAGAGTTGTGAGGTGGGCGAGGAGTTGGGGGATAGAGCCGAGCAGGCTGTTTGATCTGAGTCAGCGTGTGCTCGGAGCTGAGCAGGCAGCCCCGGCATCGCGGAGCTCCTGGGCAGCAGTCTGGGCTTGCAGGGGCCTCGAGACTTCTATTGCTGTTACCTCTCTGCGCTCTTCTGAGAGCCACGGTGGCCCGTAGGAGCCAAACACAACTCTGCACATCAGACACGAATTCCTGTAGAACTTCAAAGCAGCAGATCTCTGGCCGCCTGCGAAGAGCCTCGATTCAAACACTGCAGACACTTCCAGTACTGCTTGAAGCCCGGTTCCATAAAACCGCGAATTATGATTATATTGGTTTCATGATGGTGCGGGCGTGGGTGCGTGCGTACCAAAGTCCCGTACACTGTCCGAACAGATGTCGTGCGCAAGGGGCGTGTCGCTGTTAATGACACCCCTAATTCAACATGGGCTACAACTGATGTCTTGGTGTCAACACCCTGACAGATATTAGTGATATAAAGACGCACGCTAGAGTGAGCGGAAGAGGCGTTTGCTCTGGTTACCAGCTGCCAGGAAGTGGCTATGGATGCTTGTGCCCTGGGGCCAGGTATTTTACAACTGTCTAAAGGCTTGTTAACTGAGCTGAGTGACGCATAAACAAGACTCAAACATGCTTTTGAGTGCATGGCAAAAGTGGAATTAAGGCTCCATTATCCCAGTCGCCTCTATAATCACAAGTGGTGATAAAGCCTGCGTGCTTGGGAGATGAGTGATTAGGTTGCTTTCCTCGGAGGTCTGGGTGAGTGATGGGCCCTTCTGGACTGTACACCGGAAGGACGGGCCATGCAGGTGCTGAACCCCGCGCAGCTCTTCTGCGCATTGCAGGAGGTTGCTTAGTGGCTGCGTGGACCCTGGAGACCCGGGCTCAGTTCTGCCAGGTCCGCTTGACTTAGGGCCTCATCAGGTGTGGGCTGGGCTATAAGGAACGCTGGAGATTTCCCAGTGGGCCTCTGCACCCCGGGCCTATTTTGTGTGGTATTTCCACATTTTGTCATAGGAAAACGGTTTGGGCCTGCAGAAAATGTGTAATATGAGGACACTTTGAACATTATTTCCAGGGCCTCTTTTGGTTCCCAGTCCACCCCTGGGCCTCATCGTCAGTGCGGCTGCACAGTAGAAAAGGGACTGACATGGCGATACTACTACGTTCATCGCACCACCATATACCGCGTTTGGGGGGGAAAGTGGAGGGGAAAACCTGCAAATACTTAGATGGAAGTGTCCCCCCCTAACCCCAGTGGAGTAACTTTGCTGAAAATGTTGGTGAGGACATGACATCTAAATGGAAGGGGGCCCTTGCCAAATGAGTGGGACAAAATGGTGTGCCACAAAAGTTGGGGGGGGCAAACACCCTTATCCCACCCTTAAAAATACACCCATACCCCCAGCCCCCATACTCCCTGCACACTTTATCTGAAAATACATGTGGAATGAACACCAGCGGAATCCTCCAATTCCTAAAGGAGTCGTTTGGGGGCTGCATCAAAGGGGTACAAACTGCCTCGAAATCTTGCGGATTCACCTCCAGCTCCAAGGCGGGAATCTGGTGCTGATCTGGCAGCAGAGGCCAAGACAGGGTAGGGCCTAAGCGGGCAAGGCCCCCCCAAAATGTGTAAATGCCCGCTGAGCAGCGCTGTGTGGGCATGTACAGATGTTAATGTGACTGCAGTGGGCCGAACTGCATTAGCTTCAGGCCCCACTTGTTAGACAATCCTGGCTACACCCCTGAGTATTGGCATTCGAGGTTTCCACCAAGCTCATAATAAAGGTCCTTAGTCTGTAACCCTGAAATTACTTTGTCTTCACGTTTGTGCATAGAGCTTTTACCAACCGTGCTGTTGCAACAGTGAGTAGCATGAAAGAGGATAGATGCGTGCATTTTATTCATAGACTGCTGTTGACTGGTAAAGTCCTGCACGTAAAGTGGTCTTGTATAGCTCACTTAGGCCATTTCGGCAGCCTCGACAAGCGTGCCCTTGCAAGAAAAGATGGAGGCCGAGGGAGGGGAGAGGAGGCTTGTTGGCTGGATAGAGGGAAAGGCAATTGAGAATCCTGTGCTGCTGATCCTTGCAGGCCGACCATACCTCAGTGTTGTGGTGTTCCTGGGTGGGTAGTGGGAGAGAAGTCTTAGTCCATCCAATAGGGAGAACCTAAGATCACTCTAATGAAGTCAGTGCAGCGAGGATCTGGTTAGTTAGCCACTAGTGGGGGGTGGGGGTGATAGGGCTAAGATAGTGAGCAGTGGTGTTGCTACTTTAATACAGTGGTTCCTGGGTACATTTGCTGCCCCGTGCCAGAGCTGTTTCTCCTGCGCGTACTGTCAGGAGGATAGAGATGAAGATCTTTCTTGGTTAGAGGGGGTTTTTAGGTTCAAAGTTATTAGTCCGGTGCTGCTGATTATTCAGTTGTCCTATATGTTCAGGCGGATTCTTGCTGTTCCAGTTTAGTTTTATGGACATGATGAGACCTGTCATTAAGGAGAGCTATCGCCAAAAGTCCTTGGCTTGTGAGCTGTGTGATACTTTGTAGCATGTTTGTATGTCAATGTGAGCTTTCCTGCACTGTCTACCCTTGTGTCGCCGGCACCTAATGTCTGCCCATGTGTCCCAGGTTCCTCAGACTGTCAGCACATGTGCGACCAAGAGAATTAATCCAAGAGACACACTGCTGATCCTCACGCTGGATTCCTCTATCTCAGCACTTTAATAGAACATATTATTATTAACCAAATTAAAGGAACAGGATTTACAGACCTCTGATGGATGAATGCCTGAGTCATTTCTGCCCAGTTTCAAACCTGCGTCCTGCTGATTCAGCACAGCTGCAGAACGTGAGTGTTTAACTTGCTGACCTCTCTTGCCAGCATTATATGAATACTGTGTGATTTTTGTATATATGAGGTGTCAGTGAGGCGCATATGTATTTCCATATGTTCCTCACCTTTATTGCCTATGTCCCCCCAAAGTCCTTAGTCAACTTATTTGTCTGTGCAATCAAAGATTTGCATACAATTTACATTTGCACCAAACAGTGGTGTCCTTCAAGGGTCTGTCATATCCCGGTCTTGTTTAACATCTACATTCAGCCCCTGACCAAGCTCATCTTAACTCACGGCTTCCTGTGTTACTCCTATGCAGACGATACATACATTATTGTGCACCTTGGTGTTTCCCAGGCTGGCATTGCGTGAAGGCTTAGATTGGATACTGTGGGGGACTGGGGGAGCAACAGCTAGCGGAAGCTGAATGGTGACAAGACTGAGGTGCTGGTGGTGCCCCCCCTGTGGCATGGCTCTTTTGATTCCACTGTTCTGGCCCCCTTCCTGTGGCACTTGTCCTACCCCAGTGGCAGCTGTTAAGGACATAGGGGTGAAAAGATCTGCCTCCCTCACAGCTGAGGACCAGATCAGGGCTGTTTGTCAGAAGGGCTATTTCCAGTTGAAGATTTTGCGCAAGGTCCTCCCCTTCATACCAGTTGAGTTTAGAGCTCCGGTCATGACCTCCCTTGTCTTATCTTACCTGGATTACTGCAACTCTCGCTATCTAGCCAAACATGCATTCCTGATTTCTGTCTGCAGGTTTTGCAGAATTCAGCCGCGAGAGTGGCTACTGGGGCACCTAGTCGTGCTCATATCGCTCCTGTTCTGCGACAAACTGCATTGGCTCCCGGTGGCTAGGCGGGTTCAATTTAAATCTTTGATGTACCTCAGCTTGCATGGCACTGGGGCGGAGTACCTTCAGGCGAAACTGTGCCTGTATGTTCCCACCCGGTCTCCTCATTCTGCTAGTGCCAGTTTGATTGTTGTTCTCTGAGCCAAATATTCATGTGTTGGGGGTAAAGCTTTTGATGCAGCTGTACTTTGAAACGCCCTCCCTCTATCACTCCGCTCAATGGCTAACTACCTGTCTTTTAGGCGCTCTCTTAAAACATATCTGTTTTAACGCACCCATCTCTCGCTTGTGCCCCCTTTCTCATCAACTTGCTGCTTAGCGCCAAGAGGCATCTGGGTGGATGTTGCACTATATAAATGTCTAACATAACACAGTATCTGCCCAAGTGCCCCAAGTTCCTCAGTCTCTCCGTCAGTGGGCTAAACATTTCTGCCCGTCTGTCCACGAGTAACAGCAGGCGGTTCCAGGTAATAATGTCCCCACGAAAATATCGCCATGCAAAAATATCGCCATGCAAAAACATCGCTGAAAATTGGCCGTTTTTTGTGGGGACATTATTGCATGGAACATGCGAGGGACACCCCCGCAACCCTCAAACCGTTTAAAAAAAAAAAAAAAAAAAAAATTTTCTCTGCCAATATTACCTGATACCCAGCAGGCATGTTGCTAGGTCTGGAAAAGATCCAGGGCTACTGTCGGGACTTTTGGGACTCAGGGCTAGCTAATCTTTTGGCTGTAGCCCTGAACTTTCTGTCCGGGGCTACAACCAAAAACCCGGGGCTTAAAGTCCACCCCCTAGCAACGCGTCTGTGTAACAATCTATGCATTCCAATGTGTTCATGTGCATCTAAACTTATAACTCTACCTACTCAGGTTTGTTTCTGTGCCTTTATGTGCTCTAAAATTCTTATTTTGCCTGCCTGTCTGCCCAGAGTTCTCTTCTCCTTATACCGTCTGTCCATTTGCTCCAGGTTTCTTACCCTGGCTGTCCTAGCTAGCCCCTCAAGGTAAACGTGATCCGTGTGGGAATTCTGGCAAGGAGAGCATTGCGAACTATCCCACTTCTCACAGGAGAGAATAGCAGAGGCCATCTTCCTCTCTATCTGACCAATGACCTTCTCATTGTCAGTGAGGACGAAGGATCTACCAGCTCTTTACGCTGGTTGGATGGATGTGAGGGCTAATGGGTAGCTGGACTGGCAGACATAAGAGCACGCGTGTGCATCCTCTGTGATTATCCAGAATGCTTAAGAAGTGATTTGAAAAGGAACGACAAGATTCAGCGATTCCTTGGCAACACGTGGGCATCATTTGTGTCCTCGCCCACGGTACATATGGTGCAGCGTGTGACTCACGGTAAGCTCTCTGAGGAAATTTGCACTTTACCACAAGACACATGCCCACACACATGGCAACCATGCACATCGCTGCCAGACATCTGCAGTCAGACGGATGTGAAATGTCTCGTGCACGCATGATGCTCAATTCCGGCGATAATCAGCTTTCTAAGCAGTCCACGCTTTGCCAGTGGAGGGAATGGCGGCACAGGAAGTTAACGAAGTGTGCTCAGTGTGTTAAGTTAACAGATTTGTACCAGCCACCGTGGTTCAACACCACTGAGGCTTGTCTGGAAAGTCGAGCGTTCTGCCCCCGGCCCCCTCAAGGGGTATGCAGGTTTTAGTCTGTGGGGGACTGGAAAAGGCCTTTAGAGGAGAGGCAGGGTAAAGGCGGAGCTGAGCTAAAGAAACGGGTGAGAGAGATGGAAGGCAGGGTGTCGCCTCGTGATCGTGCGCATGCCTCTAGCACCAGAGAAGAGCGATCAATGCATAGCGTTGATCAAGAGAGAAGGCAAACACACAATAACATTGGGAATGAGCAGAACCCGTGAGGACAGTTCCTAGTACTTTAAAAAAGTGTGATCATTAGTCAATAAGCAGTTGCACGATGCGCTTCACTTCAGCTCTGGCAAACCTTTAGAGTATGGATGCTTGATTGTCTGTTAGAAGGTACCCTAACCTGCAAGACCCCAGACAAAACACAGTAACTTTCGGTACGGTCTGATGGCGTGGTCTATAAAGCTATTAGTTGCCTGGAGTGAAGGGGGTTAAAAGAGGAAAACAAGGCAACCTGCCTGGATAGTTGCTGGGAACTGGCTAGTTCCCAGTAACCATGTACAATGTAATGAGGAAGGAGTGGCGTGTCTCAAATCCCAGCCGAACTGCATCTGCCGGTGCAGCACGGCAAAGCAAGCGAGTGGGGGTTAGGGCCGGTAAACATGAAGAAGCCGGCACAAGTCTGCTTTGTGCGGCCTGGCAAAGCTTGTGTACAAGGGGGCAGAAGCATCCACCCCCCGCCCCCATCTGGTTAAGGTAAGGAGGGGGGGCAGAGGATTCAGACTGCGTGTCCTACGTCTGTCAGGTGCAGCCCGTGTAAGGCGTGGAACAGTGCTCAGGGCTCTTGTTGCGGCACTCGCATTACGGGAGCGTCGTGCTGCCAGCCCTGCCAGCAGTGCAGACACTGGGAATGACGAACTTCCTCCGAAATGGCCACTGTCAGATGGAATTTCTGAGCCACACCAGCTGGTATAGCTTGGGCATTGGCCAATGGGGGAGTGCCACGTCACTTTCCAGGACATAATATATTTTTATGGTGTAGTGGCAATTAGGAGCAACTTAAGGACAGCACTCTAGCCGGGTAGGTGTCTAGTTAAAAGAATTACCATTTTCATGTTTCCCTTAGAGTGTGCCGAGTAATCTATAAGCCTGCAAACTCATTGCAGAGAGATATTCTTTAGAGATAAGATGTTGCAGATTTAGCAAAGACTATAATAATAATTATATATATATATATATATATATATATATATATATATATATATATATATATATATATATATATATATATATATATATATATATATATATATATATATATATATATACACACACACATAGTATGAAAATGGACCATGAGTTCCCTTTCCAGGCTGTGTTCAGTGGCTTGGGAGAGTTGGGAGAGAGCCTCCTTTGTTGTGTCCACAGCTACTTTAGGTGAAGGAGACGTGTGGCACATTTTATGAGTTTTCGGCGACTACACATTGCAAGGGCAACACAGAGAATGTATGTCGACAGTTATAACCCATGTATTTCATTCTATATTCTATGTGAAATCATACAGACCTGCCAGGGAGATTAAAGTCTAAGAGAGGCTGTACACCATAAAGACTATACATATGGGCAATTCATGCAAATGCAAGCTTGCGTGAAATTCATGTATCCCTGAAAAATGGTAAGCATTAAATGCATCTATGGTCATCCCAGGAAGAATAATAGGCATTAAAGCATAACATATAATATGTGTATCTATATATAAGCAACACGGGTTAGAGAAGCATCCGTCTTCAGCATTTCTGCAGTAGAGAGAGGAGGATACATGAGAAGTACAGAGGACTGTCCCCTTCTTAAACATTCTCAGCATATAGCTGAGCACTCCAGGCGTTTGGAGCTATTTAGATCCTCCCACAACATTGGAGCACCTTAAGTGAGGCCCGAATTACATTCCCAATTTGCTTGTTCCAAACAGAACACTTTTGATACTCAGAGGCAGAGTCTGAATGCTGGCTGATCTTCCCACAGCAATGTTTCACATCTTACTTTACTGTGGAGTGGTTATTTTTTTAAAAAAGGATGGGGGTCCTCAAGAGTTTCAATCAAGAAGAAAAGGAGAGGCAGCACGGCTGATTCAAGGCGGAGTCAGGAACATGGGGGACAATGGGCTGGAAGGTAAAAGTCACAGTACTATGTCCCTGAACCTTAGTATTGCATCTCCTGATGCTTGGCATTGCACACCAATTTCGTGAGTGGTCGCAAAGTTGGCACAATTTTTGCCATTAAACATATTTCGTGAGATGTGCGCCAAGATGTAACACCCTATCAACTTCTAGACACACGGGGGGGGGGGGGCAACTGGTTAATGGCTGCAAGTGTCACATTTCCTTTGGGAACAAATGGGATGGAAGATGTATTAATGTTTCAGAACTGCTCTTTTCCAGATGATTAGATTGGCGTGACAGCTGTTTATCTATCCAAACCGACAATTACCACATGTACTAATAAGTAACACTTTTACGTTTGTGAGAAGCAGTTTGCAGAATGAATGTTAACATGGCACTTTGTATCAAGATAATGGGACTTGATACTTCTACTAAACGACAGCATCGTTTATTATGCATTGTTTAGCAAAACAATGTCATTCATTTGAAGTGTTCAGTTGGGTGCATATTTATATTTATAAAGGGGCGTACATTCTTTATGTGCTGACTACATTTTGCTATGATATGATAGGTTATTTATAATGCGCTTAATACCCAGAGGTTTCTAAGCGCGAACCCAGCGACCTGTGTTTCTCCGTGTCATTTTGCTTCAAAGGCTAGCACGTTGCCCCTGAGCTATCCTCCTAAAACAAATTGGGGCTCAATTTCCCGTTTGTAAGAGATTGGTTGTACATTGAAAAGGAAGGTGGTTTGTGCGACAATGACCCTGCGTGGCCATCTGAGTGTCTGTGTGTGTTTGTGGAGGCAACTGAGGGTGCCAGGACCTCAAAGCGTATTACTTGATGTGGTACCTGGATGGCATGGGGAGGGTCCCTTGTCCCCCATAGCGCTGGGAAAGGCTATCACAACATGGTATTTGCTCTTGTTAGTGGGCCTGGAAGGAAGCCTACAGAGGGTATAGGAAGTCAGGCAAGTTCTTAGCACCATGAGTAGGTGTTCCCAGGAGAGGAATTCTGGGAAACACTTGTTTTCATCAACAGCATCCTCCCACAGATGTGTCCAAGCCACACAGAAGAAGGTCACTGGGTGTAGGTTTGGCCAGGGTTGGGAATTTACACATCCTTTGTCCAACACTCCAGAACCAAGGCCCATTTTGATTTTATTTTTTAAGTATATTGGATTGTTTTTTTTAATAACGTGCCTACTACCATACCTGGGTTTGGTTTCTAAGCGCAGATCTGGAACTCGAACTTCTGTTGCTCTAAGTGGTCTTGCTTCCAAGACACGCGTCTTGCCCCTGTGCTATTCTCCGTTCACAAATGTGAACGGTAAAAGACCCCATGTTTGCTTGCCTCGTGGTGTTTTCCCCATGTCTTTGTGACATTTGCTAATTATTAACTACTGGTGAGTGGGATTAGGTGGGGAAAAGAACACACATTGCAAGTACTCCCAACTAAGAAGCAGTGTGGAATTCCCCTCCATTCCCACACAGAAGCAAATCCCATTTAGTGCTATACAAGGTATAAAACAAGATCAGCTATGTTATGTTTGAGTTTGCTTTGCTTGCTGCCATTGAGGTCTTCTAGTGGAAATCCACATGCTTTGGTGCTTGTGTCATCGCACTGCTTTGAAATTTAGCAGTTGTTTGGTTCTAAGAGTCTTTCTTAAACTTTGCCGATTGTTTAGGAATGCATTGTGATCCCATCGCAACCTGCAAGGCATGGATCGAAATGCATGTTTGGTGAGAAGATTCTGGGTGTTGGCCATCAACCATTGAGCACGAGCTTCCTCTGGGATGTGAGGATTTGACCACAGATTTAACTTCCACACGAGATGCAAACTAGAACGTGTTGTCAATTACCTATGACTCATTATGCTTCCAATGTCTTCTCATGGTTTCATGATGCACCTTTTTATATGAACAAATTTCCACACACAGGATGAATGTCGCAAAGGCATATTTGTGTGACACCTGCGGAGTCCAAACTAGTATCTGCTCATGTCTCGCTAACTAGGATCTTCTAGGTTCCACCCCGGAGCTAGATTGCTCTCAGCTCCCCGAAATATCATCCCTGCAAAGTATCTAAAATATGTGTGTTCCCATATCAGATTTGTACCTGTGTCTACTTTTCTCCATCTCCACACCTTTACTTGTCTAATCTCAAGGGGTGCACTAGCAATCCCCTTGCACTTTGCACCCCCCCCTCCAATTGACCATTGGCACCATTGCCTTTCTTTATTAGAATGTGCGGGGTCATATAAGTACAGCGCAAACGAAAATGTCAAATTTCGACATCCCCATTTCAACCCATATATATATGTGGGGGGATGGGTAAAGTAAATCATTCATGTGGGAGGGAGTTGGGAGGCTGCAGGGGGTCTCCCCTGTATATATATGCAATGAAAAGGGGGTCAAAAATCGACATTCTTGTTTTGATCAGTAAAAAATGTACAGTAATCACATAGATCCGAATGTGGGCCCTGTTTTTTTGTGTACCCCTCCTGGAAATCTGGAAATGAATACAGGCCGGGGTAGGATTCCTCTAGGCCTCACAGGGACATAAAATACTGCTTCACATGCCTGCGGCATCCTGACACTTCCAATGTGCTTGGGGCTTCTGCTTGAAACATGAACCCTCCAACACCTTACCAGCGACCGCAAGGTTGCCACTTCCTGGTTCTGCAGCGACTCACCTTGATGACGTCTATATCACTCACTTCGATTGATTGGACCTTCCTGGGCAGGCTAGTCCTTTTGTGTTTGGTGAGCTGGGGATCCGTTTGCACTGAGCCACATAGCTTCCATGGCAGCCCCAAGCCAAATCCTGCAGCTCAAGCTCTTGACTTCGGCCATGGGAAATTGGGAAGCGCAGATGTAACTTTACTAAATCATGCCTTATAAATGACTGTTAACACTTGTATGAAGTTAAAGACAAGAGAGGAAAGATAACTAGAAAAAAGGAAGAGTCCAAACTAGGCACATCTTTGCTGTGCATCTTTTTAGCAGAGGAGAGCATTCCAAACATGTGCAATTGCTTTGGGGGGGGGGGGGGCACACCGTTCCGGGCGTCGTAACCTTAGCACAGTGAGCTGCGTCCCAACTGAGGTCCTTAGGTTCTGTATGATTAGCGTCTGGAATACCACGCGAGACTGAAGCTAGAGTGGACCTTTTTCCCACAAACCTCTCAAGTCCAAAATGGCCAACTTGCTTTTCACCCATAAAACTCCTGCTGTCCAGTGCAGGTCGTGCAGAGTGGGGTGATATGCCAGAAGTGTTAAACCCACCACAGCATACCAGCACCAGACTTTTTCAGCGGTTGCATGGTAGTCACACTATCTGAGTTGCCTGTAGTGCATTTCTGTAAATCCAAACGCATCATCCCAAATGGGTGGGCATCTGCTTCTAATCTTCTAGGCGCTATAAGGGAGCTTGAAGCTGTGACTGTCCTGCGAGATAATTATTTGGCTTTAACCACTTTTCCAGGTCTGGGCTTTCCTTTTACATATGGTTGGTATCATTTCCAATTTGGCAACTTGCAGGGAAGGAATACGTCAATTCCTAGAATTCAGTAGTTTGATAAATTAAAACCCAAGAAAGGGCAGAGCAGTGTAATGTAAGTGGTATTGTATAGTGCCCTTCTGCCACTATTGGTGGCCTCGCTGCATGTGGTTCTGTAAAAAAGAAAAATAGAAAGTGGTCAGGGTTCATTTGTGGGATAGTGGGTGAGGCAGATGCAGAACCAGTGGTGTTTGTGGGTACAGGTCTGAAGTACCCAGTTCCTGAGTGCCACCTGCTTTCTATGGGTCTGGCAGGGAAAAAACTTGGGAGTATTGTTATCCATAGGGAACAGCCCACGATATGATACATTACAGCACTTTGGGTCTGCTAAACTGCTAATGTGGGCGAGTGGGACAGGGCTAAAGAGGAAAGCGTAGTCGTGGCTTGGTTAGTGTCCATGTGCTAATGGTTCGGGCTGTGGTGGCCGCCTGAGCAGGGCTGGGGTTTGTGTATCTATTGTAAGGTGGTAGGGAGTCGGTCAGTTGGGGGAAGAATGGAGTAGGCTTACAAGATAAAACAAAGTGCAACCGTGCGCTCCTACCTCTTGCCATTTGCAGAATGGTCCCATTTCACTACCTCCCAATGCCACCTCTCTGTCTCTCTCTCAATCTATGTCACAAATAGAGACTCTGTGCCGCGGGAGGAACAAAAGCAGCATCTGTTACTTAGCAAATGAGAGAGCACTCACACATTAGCGTGAACTGCCTGCTAACGGTTATAGGGGGCAAGAACTTAAGGATCGGTGGAAGGGCACCCAGAAATGTGAGGGCCGCAGTCACCCATTTCACCTTTCTTAGTATGTTTGTTAGCAGGCCCAGAGATGCCTCAACTCTCATTTTAACATGTTTTGGTGCAATGCTCAGTGGCCTGCTGGGACTTCTGCTCATCGAGGGTAGGGCAGGGTGTTTGTCAGGCACTGCTCGGGGCAGGGTCCAGAATCCCTACTCGTTTCACTCCGAGGTCTACCCTGCTGTCTTTCGTCTGGCCAGGGACCAGAATGCTTGCTCATTTCGCCCAGAGGTCTACCTTCTTGTCTCCCACAAGCCCCAAACTCCTCACATATGACTCTTAGCCCATCTCACTGAGATATTCCGTTTTTAAAGCATGGCAAAGTAATGTGTGGCCTGGCTTAGTGACACAAAGATGCCCTCCTCACTATGTGTCCCTGTTGTGAGGTGTCTTTGACGTTCAAAGCAAATTGTTCTGGATGCATGGGTGAGATTTGGAGCCCAAATAGATCATACCACCTATGGAAACACTAGCGTGAAATCCACATGTTATGACTTGTACCGCACACTGCTACCAGCCAAGGGAAATCTCCAGGCACTCTTGACACCTTGAAGGACATCTGCTTGCGCATAGCAGTGCTTAAACATTGAAAAGATGCACTCTCGGAGCTCGAGAATGCTGCAGCTGCGGCTGGGCGGGGAGATGGGCGGAGTCATGGCAGGAAAACTATAGATTGAGTGGGGCCACGGTGGCTATGCCAGACACGTATGTTTTAAACACGGCTGCTGCACCCCTCTCAGATAACGGCATTGCTATTTTTCTGTTTTGGCCCGGTGTTGCTGCCTGCCCTGCTTTTGCCTGGTCTGCGTGGTATAGCAATGCTACCTTTCTCCGCACATCAGGCAGCAGCGCTCCATTGCTATTTAGAACAGCTGTAGTCGCCCTGGTTGTACTGGGTGAAGCAGGGACGCGTCTCCTGGGTTAGGCGTAACAGCTCTAGCCCCCTCTAGTCGTTTGAGTACAGCAGGTTCCTCTCTCTCTTTTCTGCTTGGGGATACAGTAGGCAGTCTCTGCTCTAGATTGCAGGGTCTAGACCACGCACTTTACCCGCTGTCTTACCAGCCGTGCTTACTCTTCTGTGTTCTTTGTCTGGTGTTGCAGTACTAATGACTCTCCTCTTTTTGCTTTCGGTTGGCCAGCACTGACTCCTCCTCTCCCATTTGTTAAAGGCAATGGCCCTCATTACGACCCTGGCGGAGATCGTGGTGCAAAATGCACCATGGAGCACGGCGGAAAGCTGCCGATACCGCCATGGGGGTTGGCGGATTTACCGCCCCATTCCGACCTTGGCGGGGCGGTAAATCCCCATTCCCCATTTTACCCTTCCCCATTCCCATTTTTGCCCCATAGGGTATAATGGGAGTGGGGAAGGCGTTAATTACGCCACCGTAAATTACGGTGGCGTAATTAACAACAAGGTCCCGTAGCGCCATGGATTTCTCCCCCCGGAAAAACCAGGCGGAAACCGCTCCATGGCGCTACGGGAACTCGTAGTAGGGCGGACGGGTCCGCTGCGAATACCGCTGGCGTAAACCCACTCCGCCAGGGTCGTAATGAGGGCCAATGTCTTTTCTCCTGCACATTGCACACAGAATGTCCTGAAACCCTGGAATCGCATCACCCCGGTGTTAAAATCTCTGCGTTGGCTCCCGGTGGAGAAAGCGGTGGATTTTAAAACCCATCTGCATCATTCACCAGGCATACTTAGGGAAGGAGCCCTCTCAACTCTGAGATTTAACACAAACAACCCCAACTAATCCAGGTAGGAAATGGGCCAGAACAAGACCGAGCGGAGCTCACGGCCAAGTTTGCCTTTGGTGCCAAGACCCAGGGTCTAGCACTGGAAACTCCCAGATCTGTTCCCAAGCCCATCCCTGACCCACGAGCAGCCCGCGCTTCAGAAGGCTCAGCACGCGAGTCTGAATGCAGACACAGCCAAAGACGCGCACCCTGTTCTTTGAAACAATTTGAAATTGAAGCTGCCCAATTTGAAATATATGTCTTGCAATTTACAGATTTTTTTTTCGGGTCGGCATTCTGACCAAGAAAAGACCAGAGTTCAACTTCCATCACTCCCTCAAAAGAGGTTTCCTGCTGAATCACAGACATGTTTCAAATTTAAATCCCAAAATTCTCTTTGCTCTTATGCAAATCCATAGGCCTGAGTTTCATTAAGAGGCACTGGTACTGATTCACAGAGCGTTTCCCAATGGGACTGCGCCAATATAAAATGCTTCTGTGAGTCAGGCCGTGTGTCGTGGTTGGGGCATGGCCCATGCCCCAACCTTCCAAGGAGGAGAGGGTTCCTAGAGTCCATTTTTCAATTTGCAGCACTAATACACCTAAGACCCGTCTCTAGCAACAGCCTTGCTAAGGCGGTTTACAATGGACAGCGATCCATCACCAGTGACAATGGCATTCTATGGAATCAACCCTCGCAAACGTGAAGAATATCACTTCAAACTCCAAAGACAGTTAAAAATCTTTGCTCTTTAAGCAAGTCAATCTGTTTTAATGTAACGCCTAATGTATGTCTGGACGTCCGGAACATTTCCCTGTTGACTCCGTTTGGCCAGATTATGGACTACTGGCTTCCTCTCTCTGCACTTCTCGCTTGGGTTTTCTCACAGTGCGGCCTAACAGCTCTCCTCTGTACAAACTTGTAGTATCTCGCAAAGCTTCTTCCATCAGCGCTGGAATTTTCACTAAGCTCTGTGTTGTTGCTGGACATTGGAAGAACATCTGCTCACCCATCTCTCTTCCTTGCACTTGCATAGATCTGAAACCAGGACTGTGAGTAAATGGGCTTCTTGTTACCCTGACTCAAGTGCACCTGTCCCCATGGCTTCAAGTGGGCCGGGGCTATCCAGGGCAGGGCCCTGGCAGTTTCCAAAAAGTGCTCCCAAGACTGGGCTCTGCTGGTCTCCCCCCGACTAGCCTGAGATGTGCCAACCCCCTCAGGCTGCCCTTTCACTCCACAAAGCTGCATGGATAAATGGCTGCCTCTGGGGTTAGGGGCTTCTGATAAGAAAAAAGGAGATACGGGGCACCGAAATTATAATAACAGTAGTCTCTCCTTTTTGTTTCTTACTCAGAGGCATCGACCCTGCACACAGCTCTTTAACCACGAGGCTATTCGGCGTTAAAGAACTGCATCAGGGAGGGTGGCACATTTCTTGAAGAAACAAAAGGAGAACCGGGTGCTCTGTTATCATTGCTTTTGGACCCCCAGCAACTGCTCCCATGTTGCCAGTAAGCAGTTTTATGACGCAGCAATATGCCTTTCAATATCGCTTTCGTTCTAGGTCTTTAAATGTGCACGTTGCAGTGCTCACCTTACACGCTGCATTTAATGGAGCCCATCACTTGGGGTATACCGAAGAGGTAACCCTCTGTTGCCTTTTAACAAGGGTTCCTCCACATCAGCCACTTGCTGACAAAGAACGATTTATAACTTTTTAGTGGGCGTTTAGTGTTTTAGCTCCCTGCTGGTTCGTCTCTCATGTTAAAAGGTGGCTATTAAGCCTTCCTCCTCCCCCACCTCGCTGTATTTCTTTGTCTCCGTTATAATGTATACACCCCATGGGTGCCCTATACTGTTTTCCATTCTAAGCAAGTGTGGGCCCCCAACCATCATTTTGAAATGGGCCCCCGCACATCTTCAGTCAGAATGCATCAAATGTACCCCAGCTGCTCGTTGCCCGTCGGGCCTCATGCACATTGCCCAGTTTCTCTCTGTTTTTGGTTCATTGGTGGTATCTATCTTTGCCCACATTGCCTTTTGTTTCTCCCATCCATGGCTCAGTGTTAATGTGTTTATTTCAGTGCATCAGCGCCTCATCTCATTTGGTATGTCAGTGCCATCTCCCCTTTTGACTGGTACAACATTCCTATCCAATGTCTCTCTCTCTCTTTGGCATGGATGTGGCATGACTCCTGTCCATCATCTAGTCTCTCTCTCTCTCTCCACCAGTTAGTTGACTAATCAGGCGTGTTTGACCCCACAGTTCTAGCTGCCTTCCATAAGTGCGTAGCGTGTTTCTGTTGTTAAAAGTGGTGCAAACTCTCCCATGTGTGGTGCTACTGTTGGGGTTGGTACAGCAGGGCTATCCGTCCCTGTCTTTGTCTCCTATTTCACAGCGCCGTGTTATTGCAGCTGGATGCGTGAGCCCGCCGTCTCTCCTGCACGTTGCTCAGCCTCGCTCTGGCTGTACAGGCGTAAGCGTGGCTTTGCGTGGGGTCGCGTCGCACGCGGAAGCACGTTGCTGCTGCTGCAGTGATAGGTGTAGTCAGAGCCGGGCACTGCCTCGCCCTCAGCCTAGTGATCTGACTCGCCCAGAGCATCAAGCCAACCCAGGGGCCACCAGGAGACTCTGGAAAGCGGTTGCACCTTCTGAGCGAGAACATGACAGACTCTGAAGAATCTTAAAGTGCCCTGAAAGTTTACAACATAATATCAATACTGTGCGGAATACATGAATCATCCGTCTAAGATTGTAATTACAAATGATCTCTTGTTGGTGTTGCAGAATTTGGATGTGTCCATGCCCTGTCTGATGTGGATTTTGTCTGATTATCACGATTGTTCAGGTTACAAGATGAACTGCTTGAAGTCGGAAGTGTTGCCCCTGTCCCACAGGTGTAATAAGACTCTGGTCACGGGGCTGAGGTTTACTTGGTGTGATGTACGCTTGCGCTATTTGGGAGTATTGCTAACGTCTCCTGTCTCCCTTATGGTTGATGAAAATATGGGCAAGGTTATTCAGGATTGTAAAATAGACCTGGATAGCTGGTCGCTGCTTAATCTGTCACTGTGGGGTAAAGTTAATGTCCTGAAAATGAATTTGACACCCAAGATTAACTTTGTGACTAGCATGCTTCCACTGAAAATTAAAAATTGTTATTGGAAAGAGCTGGACCGTCTTGTTCAGGAATTTTTATGGGACAGAAAACCACCGAGACTTAGTCTTTGGAAGTTACAGCTTCCAGTCCAGGTGGTTTGGGGGTTCCGAATTTTAGAGCCTATCACTTGGCCTTTTCTGCTCATTCCTTTGTTCTGTTTTTGAATGGTGAATTGAACAATTGGGCGGTTGCGGAGTCAAATGCCTATGGGCCGCTGGGCCCTGAAGCCTTGTTGACTACTAATACGAAGATAACTGGGGGCGGTATGTTGGTGACGTCCATTTTGCGCTCCTCATGGATTGAAGTCTTGTCATTACTGGGTCTTGACGCATTTAAATGCCAGAGAGCCTCTATCTGGCTGAATCCTAAGATTCGGTATAATTCCAGAACAGTTTTTTGGCCTGATTGGTTCCTGATGGGTACTAAACAGGTCTCTGATTTAGTGAAAGATGATCGATGGTTGACTGCTGCTGAGCTGAGAGAAAGATGGAATTTTGGTGATTTATCAGACTCTGCTTATGTAGAGGTCTGTGGGCGAGGTTGACTGGTCCTGCTCCTTGGATTTGAATATCATGCACTGCCTGTCAAGGACAGAAAAGTTGATTTACAAATTGAAATGTAAATTGTCTTTATATGAAAAGATCTGGAATGTGTTTAATGATTTCTTTTAGGTTTATTTATTTATTTATTTATTTTTCCCATTCTTGATTCACTTCTGTTATTGCCTGATTGTTGCCATTTTATTGTTTCTGTACATAATTGTAAATATATAAATAAAAAAAATAACAAATGCAAGCCAGTGCACTGTAGGTGACTTTGCTCTGCTGTTGCTCTGCGTAGAAACCATCATTTTGCCATTGTGTCTCTACTCCTCAATGTTAATGCGACACTTCTACGTATTTTCAACACGTTTGGGAGAAAAATGTTGTACATTGTGCACACAGCTTCCCTTGGATGGGCTGCCCCTCACGGACACACGCTGGCCTGAAAGCTTGTCATACACAATAGGCATTGGCCTAAAAACTGCGCCACCATTTTAACGTGTTTAATGCTGTTTTCTATCTTTTCACCTCCGTGTTTACTTTTGTAATCCTGTAAAGAGCTGACTCCCACCACCCTGTGTAAATCTCTGGCTCCCATTACCAGGCCAGATGGAATTTGTCACCTCGTGGCATTTAGCAAATACACTGTAATGAAAATTAGCACATTCCCGTCTGCCCTTATTGACATCTGCATGCTACATTGCATAGCAGCAGTTTGGCATGGTGGCAGACCACTGACAGCACAACACCACAGTTAAGATGTGGCCGTCTATTAGCCAAGCAGCAGGACTCGGGACGGGAGCCGCCTCGCCCTCCCTCCCTCCCTCCCTCCCACCCTCCCACACTCCCACCTGCCGGACAAACAGATGCGACTCCCGAGATGCTGAGTTTTTCTCACCACTGCGTTTCCTAATGAAAGGTCGGAGCATAGCCTGCGTTTCTCTCTGTCTCTCTGTTCTTCTCCTCGCCCTGCCATAATGAACCACGCTGACTCTTATTCAGGGTCGCACTGGGGCATACAGTAATCTCCATACACCCTATTTTGGTGTGGCCGGTTCGGCACGGTCTGGTTTGGCGCGACCAGTCCGGCGCAGGGATGTTTTGGCCCCAGCAGGTTTTGGTGCGCAATACATCATTTTTAATAAAAAATAAAATAAAGACTTGACGCTGTCTCGAACCCTGGGCTTCAGGCACATGAGACCGAAGCCCTAAACACTAGGCTTTCGAAATCTCATTACTTTGAAAGGCACTAGTTACTTATATTAACACAGGTCATGAAGGACAAATTACACTTACGAAGCCTAATATATGTAACTAACTGGTGCATTTCAAATCGATAACCTCTGCATGGCCTTGCAGTTTACTGTGCAAACACGTAACCTTATAGGCCAGGGATTGCCATGGGCTTAATTGTATCTTTTTTTAAATTGTACTGCAATTCTAATGTTAAAAGAATAACTAGAATTGTGCTGAACAGGTCGCGCCAAATAATCCCGCGCCGAAATTTCCTGCGCCGCAATTGTCTCGGGCACAACTGAAAAAGTGGCCCACTGTTGCAAATGGCAATACATTGCTTTTGTGACAGACTGTTTGAATATTACCCAAGGGGGGAGTTTAAAAAAAAAGTGATGTAAATCGTGCATTTTAAAGAATATTTATTCAGTAACACTGGTCAAAACTACTAGCCGCATGGTGAAGTAACTCATCAAACTGGCCCTGATTGACCAAAAATGTGGCCCACTTTGACCAAAAAACTGGCCCACACTAGTATTTTGTGTTTTTGGTTTTGGCATTGCCATATAAGCCAGTCCAAGCCTGCTCGTATATCAAGTTCAAGGGTATTTATTGGATCTTTACAATCAACTTAGGCTAGGGACTTTTGGGTAGTTCTTGGGGCTAAGCTAGGGCCGTCCCGGGGCTAAGCTAGGGCCATCCCGGTCTATCTCGACTTCCCCTGGTCTTGCCCACCTCCCTAGTCCAGGCGTCCTTATCGGGATGTTGGTACTAGTCATTGGTCATACCTGTCTGTTTCTGACTTGAGCTAATAGTGGGTTTTCTGTGATTCAACAGCTGTCTCACTCCCTAGGGGTTTTCTAGGCTTTCCGTAGCCTAGCTGGCTTAGTACTCTCAGGGAGGCAGGTTTTTTTCCACTGAGTGTCACTCTCACAGCCACTCGTACCTGACCCTTCAATATAGTGGTCTCTTCAGTTCTCTTCTCACCACCTCACTGTCCCTTCGATCTCTCTCTCTCTCTCTCTCTCTCTCTCTCTCTCTCCCTCTCTCTCTCTCTTTCCACCTCATGCATTTGATCTTACTTCTTGTCTTACTCCTGTTCTTACTATCACTTGTATCTCCAACTACCCCTCTAGCTCTGTGATCTTCTTCTCTTCCCTGCTAACTCTCACTCTACTTCCTTGCCTTTTGCTATTCTTCTTGTAATCTGTCTCACTCTGCGCTGATAGTTACCCCTATTCTTCCACTCACTGCTGCACATACAATTCTGTTGCTCCTGCCCTTTCTACTCCGTACTTAACCCATGCTATCGCTCTCTACTACTGCTTCTTCTACTCACTAATGCTCCCTACTGCCTACTCAGCTACTGCTCACTAAGACTTATTACATCCACTACTACCACCAACTACCACCTCTTACTCCGACCACCACTTTATTATTAGTAGTGCAGGGGGGTAGATAAGGTTAGCATAGTTCCGGGGAGAAATAGATTGTAGATTAGCTGGAAGACATGTAAGCGGCATGAGATCGGTATGGAGAGAAACAGCAGAAATTGTAGAGAGGGGAAACAATGAACCGAGCACACAAATGGAACTGAAATGGTAACCAGCAAGTCAAACTGCTGGGTGTGCCGGTAATGGAAGAGCAAGTAAAGCTGCCCAGCGCTGCGCATCTGAACAGTCGGTAAACAGGCACACTGATAGAGTGGAAATATTGGTGTTGTGCTGCTCCCTTCCGCGGACAGCCGCTCACATCGAGGTCAGACATATCTAACATTAGTTAGGCGGAGACTGATAGTATTGTGAGCCAATTGCTCCCACACTTCATTTCTATTGGAAACACTGGCTATGCAGGCTCTCAAGTGAGTACTTGACAGCGTGGATGTTTTCCCATCGCACACGTGCATAGATGGGCTCCATTACAGGAAGGATATTCTTTTAAAGTCCTCAATGGACAGCTCAGGCTCAATGAAATCGACTTGGCATTTTTAGGCAAGTTCCTCTGCACTTGTATCTTTCTCACTGGTCGGTGGGTGGCACAGGCTACTTCCTAACTTGGGTTTGCATGGGGTGTAATGACTTCTATGGAGACATTGGGCCTCATTACGAGGTTGGAGGTAGCCATGGCGCTACTGGCACCATGGCTGCCTCCAAACCCGTGTCCGAGTCTGGGTAGTCAGCATGGGGACTTACCGGGTCATTCCAACCTTGGAGGACCCGGTAAGTCCCCATTCTGAAAACCATTCCCCATTCCCATTTGAGCCCCCATAGGACTCAATGGGAATGGGGAAGGAGCTAATAATGGGCCCACAAATAGCGGGCCCGTTATTAGCTCCCTGGACCCTTAGCGGGTCCCGCTAAGGGCGGCTGGTTAAACCAGCTGGCCCTAGTGGGACCCGCTAAGGGACCTCGGAATGCGGCGGTAGGGGGGTTAACGGCACCGGCATCCTTACCTGTGCCGTTAACCACCTACCGCCATACTCGTAATGAGGCCCATTGTGGTCTTAATTGTAGGAGGATGGCCGTAAGTGATCAATGAGGGTGTAGTTTCAAGTAAGAATGTGGCTGTTGCCAGTCGTGTCCTTGAAGTGCAATTTCTGCCTTCTGACCCCAGGTTCCACCCCATGCTATTTAGCAGCCTCTGGTTGTCTGTTGAGTGGCATGGTAAGGGAATAGCAAGAGGTTTCTGCCCCTGTGCCTCCTGCTGAGGGCAAAAGCCCAGCAAGCAGAGGCAAGGGGAGAAGACTCACTGTGAGGCCCTGCTTCCTCATGCTCTGCTTCCCATGTCCCCATGCTCTTGCTTTCTGGGGCTAGGGTGACTCGGCAGGCTCTGAGGAGGCAGGGGACAACATGGAGAGAACATGGTCTCTTTCTGCAGCTCCCTAAAGTCCCAGTGGCATTAGAAACGAAATGGGGAAGGTGGGAGCATTTGTGAGACTCTTCCTCCCAGTTGGCTCCAATTAAAAATATATATATATAATTTAGATAATCTAGTCAATACGACTTTTTAAAATCATTTCATAGTAAAACAAATAAATCAACATTTCATGAATCATCTCAAATCATTTAGCTCCCTCAGCACATTTTGTATAAATTCACAAAATGTAATAAAATGATATATCAGACTAATATCACTACTAGTCATGCATTGTTCCCAAATGTTATTTATATTCAAATGATTTGTACCATAGTTACCCGTAGGCCAATAGCGTCTTCATACGTATGGGAGCCAGACATACGCAATCAATTGAGAGATGTTTGGTGGTATCTAGAATTGTATCCCCACAAAGTCTACATGTACGTTCCCCTCTTGATATTTTTAGCCTGGCCTCAATGATCTTAAATGAATGGACACAGTTACATGTAATCCCCATACACTTCCAGAGATGATTGCTATTGGGGAAAGACGTACTACAACCCATTCCCTGGATGGACACTGGGACTGTAGCAGGAGGTAGCCTCACAAAGCGAGAACGAGCTCTGGTTATTCTGGTCTCCCCCTCCCCTAAGCTCTCTGCCTTGTTCACGTTTATGTATGTATGTATGTATGTATGTATTATGTATGTATGTATGCATATGTGTCTGTGTGTATGTGTCTGAAGGGGGTTTGGTGGGTTGCCATCCATATGATCTCTGCACCTTCTTTAGATTGCCATACCTGTACATAAGGGACTTCTTTTCCTGGGCACAAAATACCTTACACTAGCACCTGAATGTAAAGCTGGGCGTAAAGGATGTAGCTGGACACAAAGGTGCACCTGAGCATGTAAGGTCTCGCTGGTGTATGATGGCCATGCTAGGCTGTACTTGGGCATGTAAAGCTGTACCCAAGCTTTTGTGCATTGAAAGTAGAATAGTTTAGGACATAGGTCCGCAACATGTGGCTCTGCAGATGTTTTGGACTACAACTCCTGCAATCCCATATCAATGACTTTTAGGTAGGGCTGATGCAAGCTGGAGTCCAAATCATTTCGTAGTTAAACTCACCAATGCCTTCCTTATGATATGAAACTGTGCCTAGCATAATAGGAGTCCCTATTAATATTCGTCCCTGAATGGGATATGATGGCATGTGTGTGTCAAGGCCATATATTTCAAGATGGAGGGTACGGCTTTCCAGGGATAGCCAGCTAAGAGACGGTAGAGAGATGTGGCAGGAGGCATTATAAAGTGTACATGTGGAGAAATTAAGGACTTTTTCAAGTGGGGCAAAAGAGTCGCTTCAAGGTAGCCACAGTAATAGGTACTCTGATGGAAGGCCGCTGCATGTGAAACTGCCGCTTCCTATCTTATCATGCTGGTGCATTGACCTACAAAGCTCTGTCCGATGTTCAAAGCTAAGTATGCAGTTTATAAGAGGAGGATCTGGACTTGAGAAACTGTACCTGGGCACGGGAGAATGTAGCGGTCCATAGGACGCTACACCATGTGAACAATATGTATCAATTTCTAATGAGTTAAGGCCTATTATTCCTAGAACATGACGAATTGTACCCCAAAGTAGTACCGAACCACTGAATTAGTTTCAACTGTTTTTTTGAAAAAATAAATTCGGTTCTAAAAAAAATGAACCTTGACCTGGACATCCCTACGAACTATAGGCCTATCACTACAGTGACATTTGGTTTGAAAATGATTGATAGTGTGGCCTATATCCAAAAATGAAACCAACAACCGGGGTTCATAC
Source organism: Ambystoma mexicanum (assembly GCF_040938575.1). Lineage (NCBI taxonomy): Eukaryota > Metazoa > Chordata > Amphibia > Caudata > Ambystomatidae > Ambystoma > Ambystoma mexicanum. The sequence goes on from NC_090929.1 coordinate 836,050,071, forward strand.
CGAGAAATGGTACAGAAATGGCCCTTTTAGACCTGAAAAGCAAATTGATGAGAGGAAATACAAAGGCAACATCACACTGCTCCTAGATTTGTCAGCTGCGTTCGACCTTGTCATCTATGATGTCTTATGCAATCACCTCATCACCTTAGCTCAATTCTCAGAGAAAGGCACAGTTTGCATACAATCGTTCCTAAACAACAAAACAATGAGAGTCTTCTCTCCGACCGCGTCCACTGGCCCAGACCCGGTAATATGTTGGGTACCTCAAGGGTCCTGCGTTTCACCAACGCTTTACAATATATTTACTAAGCCACTATTTGATGATTTGGATCTCCTGTGTGTCACCTACACCAATAATGCAGATGACACCCATGTCCTCATCCTGATATCTGGCCACTACGACAATGACACCAAACTTTTGAACAAAATATACCTCATCATTCAGGTATGGATGGCCACACACGGCCTCTGCCTAAGTGATGAGAAGACTGAAATACTTCTAACTGGCCCCAAAGCCAAAATAGACAAACTGGATACCGCCTTCAATTCTCTTTCCATTGATGGCATTAATATGCCGGTCTCTAAATACGTCAAGACACTAGACACTGACTGTTCCCTAACTGACTAAACAAGTGAATGCCTTAGCTACGGCTACTGCCTTTACTTGTAAATTACTAAACACTTGCAGCTCCTTGCCCTCTTCTACAAGTTGTCTTACCCTAGCTAGAGCTTTGATCTTATCCAAACTGGATCATGGCAATGGACTCTACTTAGCAATCAGCAAAAAAAAAGTAAATAAACTTCAGGTCCTACAAAATAATGCTCTTAGAGCAGTCTTCAACAATCCAAGATCACATCACATGACTGAAGCAAGACTAGTTACCCATCAACGACAGAATCTCACTTAAAACACTGACACTTACGCACACATGCTTATCTAACGTAGCACCTCTATACCTGGCTTGCAAATTCACCAAAAATCACTCAGCCCGCCCTTCCAGATCTGGCCAACTACACTCCCTTGGATTCCCAAGATATAACTTTCAGAAATCGGGTGGCAACAGCTTCCCTGTATTGGCCTCCAAACTCTGGAATTCCATTCCTCTAGGACTAAGAGTAGAGCCCTCCTTCACTATATACAGGGCTGGGACCAAGAACTGTCTCTCCTCCTCAAAATCTGCGTAATCCACAATGCTCAGCCCACGTCTCTGTACATATTGTAAATGTATTGCATCTTGTTCCTGTTTTTGAGTAATTGCCTGGCAACCTGTGTAAGCTAGCCTAGGCTTGTATTTCTCTTTTGTGTCCTTTTGTACATATACTATCTAGTGAAACTTATTATGTAAGCTTGTACTTATGTAACAGAAACCAAGCGCCCGGATACCGCAGGGTCCGGCGCGCTCTACAAATAAACAAACAAACAAACATAGGGCCTCATTACACGGATGGCGGTGGACCAAGGTGCTTTTAGTACCTTGGTCCATGCCGGTAAAATACCGGCACCGCCTTGGTGGAAAGGGGAATTACCGGCCTATTCCAAGGTTGGTGGGGCGGTAATTCCCCCTTCCCCCAATGCCCTTCCCCATTCCCATTTTTGCCCCATGGGGCTTTATGGGAATGGGGAAGGCGCTAATTATGGTACCGCAAATTTAATTAGCTCCCTGGTCCCTTTGCGGGTTGGTTTTTAACGCCTGCAAAAAGCAGGCGTTAAATTCCCCAACCCGCAAAGGGACCTAGTAGTAAGGCGGTAAGGGTTTACCATTACCGGTAAAATACCGGTACCGGTAAACCCTTACCGCCTACCGTGTAATGAGGCCCATAGACTTGGAAGAGAAAGAACTTTAAAAATGTCCTACTTTAGTGTTAAAAGCAGACTTCAATCTGTAGGGAGTTCCAAAGCCTTTACACGTGGATGGAAAAAGAATGGTGGCCACACGTCTTCAGGCAGGTCTGTGGGATTGTACATAGACGGTGGCGCGCAGATCTGCCATTGCTGGGCGGTGGATACTGTGAAAGTTTGCCCACTAATGAATATTATTATAATGGTCACCCTGTATGAAGAAAGGCTCTTTGAGCGAAGCACGACGATTTGAATTCAGTCCTCCTGGCAATATGCAAATTTTGGCCAAAACAGGAATAATTTGGTTTCTCTGGGGGGCTCGAAATCACATTTGTCTGCATGGTTCTGTATTTTTGTAGCTATTTCAGATCCCTTTTTGGCAAACCCTGATGAGGTGGATCACAGTAATCTATCCTGGCAGATATATGGGCATTTGCGTTTGTAACTCAGTGGCTAAAAAGAAAGATGCAGCTGCCTACCTAGTGGTCACAACTGAACAAAACCTGGCTGATTGACTTTGGGGGTAGTGATGCCCAACTGTCAAGCTGCTACCGCTGCTGCAAGGGGACTTAACCACCAAGGCATGATAGAATTGTCCCAGATGGTTTTAGACGAGCTCCAAACCCAGACCTCCGTTTTGGAAGCATTCATTTTCAGACATGGGATATTTATTCATTTCTTCACCTGGATCACACAAGATGGACAGTTTTTGGGCTGTGCAGGTGGTATATTTGTCAAGCCTCAAAACGGTCTGTGCTTCACCCGTTTCTATTGCTCATGCTGGGTTCTTCCACTTCTAAGGACTGTAATAATCACTGATGTTATTACTACCCAAATTACCAGTAGTCGATTTAGCGGGATGATGGGCTGAGTCGGCCATCCCGGGGAATCGCACTCAGAAAGTGCAGGCTGGACCCATGTCCGAGCCAAGAAATTAGCTCAAGAGTGCTCCCTCCACCTGTGCTCTCAGTGAATGTGTGAATGTAATGGGTATTCATACTTCACCTGCTACTACCGTAGACATGACACCTATACTCAGAGATATGAGGCGGCAAATGATATAGGGTAGCACTGGCATATGATGGATGTACCTGGCATGTGATGGCCGCACCTGGATAAATATGAAAGCATTGGTGCATGTTATGCCATTACCTGGCCATGGCTTTATATGTTTGGCTATACCTGGGCATTCGAGGTTGTCCCTGGAATTGATTTATGAAGCTGGGTATCCGAGGCTGTACCTGGGTATGTATGTCTGTTCTTTTCTCTGTGTCCTCTGGTGGTCCTCTATGTGTCCATCTGTTACGCCCCACCACAGGCTGGCTCGCAACCAAACAATCGCATCAGCTTTATGCCAGGGTCGGACTTGGACATAACATTTTCTCGGGCACCAATGAAAAAGTGGCCCAAAGTTGCAAATGGCAAGTCATTCCTTTTGTGACAGACTGTTTGAGAAGTACCAGGGGGGAGTTTTTTTCAATAAAATTTGATGCAAATTGTGCATTTCTAAGAATATTTATTCAGAAACACTGATATGACAGGTTATTTATAACACACTTAATTCCCAGAGGTTTCTAAGCACAAAACCGGGAATCAAATCTGTGATGCTCTGTGATGTCTTACTTCCAAGGCGAGCACGTTGCCCCTGAGCTATCCTCCAGAGACTGCTCAAAACTACTAGCCGCATAGTGAAGTAACTCAAACTGGCCCACAAATGCCAAAGAAGTGTCCCATTTTGTCCAAAACAACTGGCCCACACTAGCGTTTTGTGTTTTTGGTTCGGGCATTGCCATTTTGGCTGTAGGCCAGCCTGAGCCTGATTAAGGCACCCTTCTTGGGGACTGTCTCTATTATTGTTCCATATTTGAGGTATGACATTCCTGATGACATGTCCTTTCCTCCAAATAAAATACATAAGATGTCCTCACTTGCGTATAAAACATGGGACGTTTCGGAGGGGGGGGGGGCTATCAGTGTTTCTGCCTATGCCGATATGGCAGTACATAATTCGACGAGTCTATGGGCCTCATTACGACCCAGGCGGTAAGTTACCGCCTGGGTCGTACCTTTACCACCATGGCGTTAACTACGTTTACGCCATGGTGGTTGGCGGACTTACCACCCCATTCCGAGGTGAGTGGGGCGGTAAGTCCCCATTAACCCATTTACCCTTCCCCATTCCCATTTTTGCCCCATAGGGCATAATGGGAGTGGGGAAGGCGTTAATTACGCCACCGTAAATTACGGTGGCGTAATTAACAACAAGGTCCCTTAGCGCCATGGATTTTAACACCTGGGTGTTAAAACCTCCATGGCGCTAAGGGACCTCGGAATCAGGCGGTAAGGGTCGGCGCTGTTTACGCCGCCGTAAACCCCTTACCGCCTGGGTCCTAATGAGGCCCTATGCCTGGAAAAGGGAGCACCTCTGCTCCTAGGAAGCTGCACCTGGCCATAGGAGGCTGCACCCAGGCATATAACGACTGGATCTGGCCACACGAGCTTGCCATCACATGTAAAAGGAAGCCAGCCGTTGTGGCTCTCTCCTCGCTCGCTTGTTCCCGGCTTGTTTCCATCACATTCGCGGCGATTGCGCGTCTTCTCTTTAGACGCAGTAAGAAGCCGGCGCTCCTTTCCTCCTCCTGTCTGCGCCAAGTCGAGATGACAGGCTTCTTACAACCACTCCTATCCTCTTCGCACTCACACTTGCAGAGTGTGAACAGCTGCTTGGGTGACACAACACATCCCCCAGAGACTTTGAAAACTGCAGTGCCCGATCTATATGACTTGATTGTTAGCACTCTTCGAACTATGCGCTGCGTCGACTAGCACGTTATGCTGCCAGTGACTTATGAATTAAGCAGTGTGCACAGTCCCTCTTTCTCTCACTGTCTATTCTTTTCTCTTAGGATGCGCGCACCTTTTCTGGATGACTCAGAAAACACTTGGAATCTGCCTGGGCAGTATCTCACACTATATAACAACAAGCCTCCAAGGTACCACAGCAATGCATTATGGCGCCTGCAGAGAGAGCTCTGTGCAGTTTACACGCCCCAATTCGGCCAGGTTGACTCAGCCTTTCATCCTTCCTCAGGCTCGGACTGGCATATAGGGCAATAGGCCCATGGCGGAACCAAAACCACAAAATGCTGGTGTGGGCCAATTTTTTTTGTCAAAGTGGGCCACTTTTTGGGCCAATTTGGGCCAGTTTGATGAGTAAATTCCCTCTGCGGCTAGTAGTTTTGGCCAGTGTTGCTGAATAAATATTCTTTACAATGCACAATTTGCATAACCTTTATAAAAAAAATGACCCTTGGTTATTTATCAAACAGTGGCACAAGGGGAATGAATAGTCATTTGCAACTGTGGACACTTTTTCATTGGTGCTCGAGACAATTTTATGGCCCAGTCCAACCCTGTCCTTTCGTAGGGAGTAAAATTAGTATTACTGGTCGCGATACAGATCATTATTTCAATTTGCAATCACTCGTACAGTGACCTTCATAGTGTGTGCCCAGAGGAGCGACATTGCAACACCAAATTCTTACTAAAAATCTTCCGCAAAGTTAGAAGGCGTTATAAACACTTGGACGGTGTGTCAAGTGATTTGGGTCGATGCTTGTTTATATTTTATTTCAGCCAACCGAGTGGTAACATACCGATTTTAAATAAACCAATGCAATATTTTTTTTGTGTCCATGGAGAAACATCCTATTTATTCATACATTTTGCAGTGCAGTTCATGGGGGCAATTTAGCATTTGTGTGCCTGCCGTCTCTCATGCCCTTCTGTTCTCTTTTGATCATATGTAGTTGCATTGACTTGCTATTTGGAATTTTAATGTTGTCCAATGACCTGTTCCAGTTCTGATCCATGCTAGTCTTGCTGTGGGTGAACTAAGCTTTGTAGACCTTGCCCGAACTGGGAGCTATGGGCCCTGAAGACTGAGTTAAAGGCCTGCGCTCAGCGAGTGTGTTTACCGAGGTTTGTGGGCCGATAACTCCTGTACCAGCCCTTGAGCAGGGTCTGAAATGCTATTCTTTTCCATTTATGGGATTAAAAGGGAGGATTCAAGGAGGCCTGGGGTGAGGAATCTGTCTTAGGTGGTAGCTGGGAAAAGGGAGCATGTAGCAATGTGAGGCAGTGCTGGCTCAAAGTGTGCTGGGGGGGGGGGGTGTGCCGGCACAAGGGTGCCCCCACTGGCACAGCAAGTAAAGGGCCTCTTGCTTCCAGCTCAGTGTCATGTTAACTTGAGTACCTGTCTGGAGCAGCGCTTATTGAGGAATCACGCCGCGCCAGGTGCGGCCTTTAAACACACTTTACAAGAACAGCAGGGGGCTCAGTTCTGTTGTTCGGCTGATACTTGCTCTTGATGGGCATTTGTGGTGGGGTGGCGTGATTAGTGACAGACAGTTCCTGATGCGTCACTAATCATGCCAAAAAAGCTGTAGAAAGCATTAGCAATGATGGAGGTGGGCGATTTGAGTCAGAGAGAAGTCACAGGCAGGGT